>NC_090325.1:99307729-99613816 GCF_035084215.1 Heptranchias perlo | reverse complement strand
TGGTGTCGAGCTTCTTGAGTGTTGTTGGAACTGCACTCATCCAGTCAAGTGGAGAGTATTCCATCACACTCCTGACTTGTGCCTTGTAGATGGTGAAAAGGCTTTGGGGAGTCAGGAGGTGAGTCACTCGACACAGAATACCCAGCCTCTGACCTGCTCTTGTAGCCACAATATTTATATGACTGGTCCAGTTAAGTTTCTGGTCAATGGTGACCCCCAGGATGTTGAGGGAGGGGCATTTGGCAATGGTAATGCCGTTGAATGTCAAGGGGAGGTGGTTAGACTCTCTCTTTTTGGAGATGGTCATTATCTGGCACTTTTCTGGAGCGAATGTTACTTGCCACTTATGAGCACAAGCCTGTATGTTGTCCAGGTCTTGCTGCATGCGGGCTTGGATTGCTTCATTATTTGAGGGGTTGTGAATGGAACTGAACACTGTTCAATCATCAGCGAACATCCCCATTTCTGACCTTATGATGGAGGGAAGGTCATTGATGAAGCAGCTGAAGATGGTTGGGCCTAGAACACTGCCCTGAGGAACTCCTGCAGCAATGCCCTGGGGCTGAGATGATTGGCCTCCAACAACCATTACCATCTTCATTTGTGCTAGGTATGACTCCAGCCACTGGAGAGTTTTCCCCCTGATTCCCATTGACTTCAATTTTACTCGGGCTCCTTGATGCCACACTCGGTCAAATGCTGCCTTGATGTCAAGGGCAGTCACTCTCACCTCACCTCTGGAATTCAGCTCTTTTGTCCATGTTTGGACCAATGTTGTAATGGGGTCTGGAGCCGAGTGGTCCTGGTGGAACCCAAACTGAGCATCGGTGAGCAGGTTATTGTTGAGTAAGTGCCGCTTGATAGCACTGTCGACGACACCTTCCATCACTTTGCTGATGACTGAGAGTAGACTGATGGGGCGGTAACTGGCCGGATTGAATTTGTCCTGCTTTTTGTGGACAGGACATATCTGGGCAATTTTCCACATTGTCGGGTAGATGCCAGTGTTGTAGCTGTACTGGAACAGTTTGGCTCGAGACGCAGCTAGTTCTGGAGTACAAGCTTTCAGCACTACAGCCGGGATGTTGTCGGGGCCCATAGCCTTTGCTGTATCCAGTGCACTCAGCCGTTTCTTGATATCATGTGGAGTGAATCGAATTGGCTGAAGACTGGCTTCTGTGATGGTGGGGATATCGGGAGGAGGCCGAGATGGATCATCCACTCGGCACTTCTGGCTGAAGATGGTTGCAAATGCTCCAGCCTTGTCTTTTGCATTCACGTGCTAGACTCTGCCATCATTGAGGATGGGGATGTTTACAGAGACTCCTCCTCCCGTTAGTTGGTTAATTGTCCACCACCATTCACGACTGGATGTGGCAGGACTGCAGAGCTTTGATCTGATCCGATGGTTGTGGAATCGCTTAGCTCTGTCTATAGCATGTTGCTTCCGTTGTTTAGCATGCATGTAGTCCTGAGTTGTCGCTTCATCAGTTTGACACCTCATTTTTAGGTCTGCCTGGTGCTGCTCCTGGTCATGCTCTTCTACACTTCTCATTGAACCAGGGTCGATCCCCTGGCTTGTTGGTAATGGTAGAGTGAGGAATATGCCTGGCCATGAGGTTACAGATTGTGCTGGAATACAATTCTGCTGCTGCTGCTGGCCCACAGTGGCTCATGGATGCCCAGTTTTGAGCTGCTAGATCAGTTCTTAATCTATCCATTTAGCACGGTGATAGTGCCACACAACACATTGGATGGTGTCCTCAGTGCGAGGACGGGACTTCGCGGTGATCACTCCTACCAACACTGTCATGGACAGATGCATTTGCGACAGGTGGAATGGTGAGGACGAGGTCAAGTAAGTTTTTCTCTCGTGTTGGTTCGCTCACCACCTGCCGCAGGCCCTGTCTGGCAGCTATGTCCTTCAGGACTCGGCCAGTAGTGGTGCTACCGAGCCACTCTTGGTGATGGACATTGAAGTCCCCCACCCAGAGTACATTCTGTGCCCTTGCTACCCTCAGTGCTTCCTTCAAGTGTTGTTCAACATGGAGGAGGACTGATTCATCAGCTGAGGGAGGACGGTAGGTGGTAATCAGCAAGAGGTTTCCTTGCCCATGTTTGACCTGATACCATGAGATTTCATGGGGTCCAGAGTCAATGTTGAGGACTCCCAAGGCCACTCCCTCTTGACTGTATACCACTGTATCGCCACCTCTGGTGGGTCTGTCCTGCTGGTCGGACAAGGATGGAAGAATCTGAAACCTGGCTGAAAGGTATGATTCTGTGAGTAAGGCTATGTCACTCAGCTCCAGACCTCATAACAGCCTTTATAGGTCAGCTGTCCCAATTTTGGCATAAGTCCCCAGATGTTTGTGAGGAGGACTTTGCAGAGTCAACTAGGCTTCGGTTTGCCTTTGTCGTGTCCGGTTTTATTCTTATTATGATTTTTTTAGCGAGATTTTACAACTGAGTGGCTTGCTAGGCCATTTCAGAGGGCAATTAAGAATCAACCACATTGCTGTGGGTCTGGACTCACATTTTGGCCAAACCAGGTAATGACGGCAGGTTTCCTTCCCTCAAGGACATTAGTGAACCAGATGGGTTTTTATGACAATCCGGTAGTTTCATGGCCACCATTACTGATACTAGTATTTTAATTCCAGATTTTATTTAATTATATTTAAATTCCCCAGCTGCCATAGCAGGATTTGAACTCACAACTCCAGATTAGTAGTCCAGTAACATAACCACTATGCTATCATACCCCTGCATATATGGGTAGTGGACTACTCCAATTGGTCCATCATCTGCTGCACTTTCTCAGCGACCATCCCAGGTGTTTACATTTGATGCTTTGCAAGCATCCTTCATTTAAAAGCAAGACACCTAAGATCTGGGTCTTCAGCTGAAAGGCAACATCTCCTAGGCTTCTGGTCAGCGATGTCTTCTTCCTTATCTTTCAGTCACAGCACCTCCGAGAACCATAGCAGCTTATAGCAGAGAAAGGGTCCTTTCAGCTCATTATGACTGTGCTGGCTTTATGCTCGAGTGATCCAAAATGAATTCCATGGCCCTACGCTCTCCCCATTGCTCTGTATCTTCCTCTGGTTCAACTATTTATTCAATTTCCTTGTAAAAGAAGCAATGAATGGTCTTTCCCTCAACTATTCTCTGTAGCATAGCATTCCATTGTCCAAGAACCTTCTGTGGAAAGAAATTTCTCCTAACCTCTCTCCTCACTCTTTTAGTGGTGATCTTTTATCATTGATTCTCCAACCAGAGGAAATAATCTTTTCCTATTCACTTTATCAAAATTCTTCATATTTTAGCCATTTCTGTTGCAGTGGAAATTATCATAATTCATCAAGCTTCTGCTCACAATTATAGCTTCCCACCCCTGGCATCATCCAACATTGAACAATTTTTATGGCTTTAATGTCCTTTCTATAATAGGGTGCCCAAAACTACACACAATACTCGAACTGTGGCCAAACCAATATTTTGTGTAAATTCATCATTACTTCTTTACTTTTGTACTCAATGCCCCTATTTATAAAACCCAAAGTACTATTTTTTAATGGCTTTATTTACCTGCACTCATACTTTTAGGGAATTATAGGGGAGATTTTCTTGGGTCTGCACTCTGTGCAGTGGATTACTTAGATGCAGCAAATATTGAAAAGTCAGGCAGGTTAGATCACATGCTCAGTTTGGGTTCCGCCAGGACCACTCGGCTCCAGACCTCATTACAGCCTTGGTCCAAACATGGACAAAAGAGCTGAATTCCAGAGGTGAGGTGAGAGTGACTGCCCTTGACATCAAGGCAGTATTTGACCGAGTGTGGCACCGAGGAGCCCGAGTAAAATTGAAGTCAATGGGAATCAGGGGGAAAACTCTCCAGTGGCTGGAGTCATACCTAGCACAAAGGAAGATGGTTGTGGTTGTTGGAGGCCAATCATCTCAGCCCCAGGACATTGCTGCAGGAGTTCCTCAGGGCAGTGCCCTAGGCCCAACCATCTTCAGCTGCTTCATCAATGACCTTCCCTCCATCATAAGGTCAGAAATGGGGATGTTCGCTGATGATTGCACAGTGTTCAGTTCCATTCACAACCCATCAAATAATGAAGCAGTCCGAGCCTGCATGCAGCAAGACCTGGACAACATCCAGGCTTGGGCTGATAAGTGGCAAGTAACATTCGTGCCAGACAAGTGCCAGGCAATGACCATTTCCAACAAGAGAGAGTCTAATCACCTCCCCTTGACATTCAACGGCATTACCATCGCCGAATCCCCCACCATCAACATCCTGGGGGTCACCATTGACCAGATACTTAACTGGACCAGCCATATAAATACTGTGGCTACAAGAGCAGGTCAGAGGCTGGGTATTCTGTGGCGAGTGACTCACCTCCTGACTCCCCAAAGCCTTTCCACCATCTACAAGGCACAAGTCAGGAGTGTGATGGAATACTCTCCACTTGCCTGGATGAGTGCAACTCCAACAACACTCAAGAAGCTCAACACCATCCAGGACAAAGCATCCCACTTGATTGGCACCCCATCCACCACCCTAAACATTCACTCCCTTCACCACCAGCGCACAGTGGCTGCAGTGTGTACCATCCACAGGATGCACTACAGCAACTCGCCAAGGCTTCTTCGACAGCATCTCCCAAACCTGCAACCTCTACCACCTAGATGGACAAGAGCAGCAGGCACATGGGAACAACACCACCTGCACGTTCCCCTCCGAGTCACACACCATCCCGACTTGGAAATATATCGCCGTTACTTCATTGTCGCTGGGTCAAAATCCTGGAACTCCCTTCCTAACAGCACTGTGGGAGAACCTTCACCACACGGATTGCAGCGGTTCAAGAAGGCGGCTCACCACCACCTTCTCAAGGGCAATTAGGGATGGGCAATAAATGCTGGCCTCGCCAGCGACGCCCACATCCCATGAACAAATAAAAAAAAATGTAAAGGAATCTGCCCGATTTTCCTTTATTTAAATTCATAGATTTGTAAACGACAAGTCATGTCTGACAAATTTAATAGAATTCTTTGAGGAAATAAAGGAGTGTATTGATAGAGGAAATGCAGTGGATGTTGTGCATATGTTATAAATGTCAGCCTTGGCTCAGTGGTAGCATTCTCGCCTCTGAGTCAAAAGGTCATGGGCTAAAGTCCCAGTCCAAAATCTTGAGCACATAATCTAGGCTGACACTTCAGTGTCGTACTGAGGAAGTGCTTCACTGTTGGAGTTGCTGTCTTTTGGATGAAACTTAAACTGCCCTCTCAGGTGGATGTAAAGATCCTATGGCACCGTTCAAAGAAGAGCAGGGGAGTTCTCCTCGTGCCTTGGCCAATATTTATCCCTCAACCAACATCACTAAAACAGATTATCTGGTCATCATCTCGTTGCTGTTTGTGGGAGCTTGCTGTGCGCAAATTGGCTGCCTTGTTTCCTACATTTTACACAGTGACTACACTTCAAAAGTACTTCATTGACTATAAAGTGCTTTGGGATGTCCTGAGGTCATGAAGGGTGCTATATAAATGCATGTTCTTTCTTTCAAAGGTGTGTGACTTCCATGGATAGGAGGTTGCTTAAAGGACAGAAAACAGAGATTATTGGTTAATGGATGCTTTTCGGACTAGAGGGATGAAAATAGTGGTATCCACAAGGGGCTACTATTGGGGCAAGCAGCAAGGCAAGGGAGGTTTTAAAAGATATGTCCTTCATTTCCCTTCTAGCCTCCCCATGGAATTTCTGGCCTGGAGGCCTGTTACTGTATTTGTATCCCTGCCCCCTTTTCTAAGTGCAAGGCCCTGACAAGGAGTGGGCCTGCACCAAGGGTGGAAATGGGCCAAATCAAATGAACTCTGCCACCATACTCAGGTGTGGTCAGGTCAGTACATGAGCCATGCTCTTTGGTTGAACTACCTTTGTCCAACTCCCAGGCAAAGGGGAGGATGAAAATTGGGGTCACAGTCTTTACATTCATTATATATCCATGTGATTAGCTGATGTGCTATTATTTCAGCAACATATATGTAGCATTGGAAGACAAAAGAACAAATGTTTGTCTGCAAGATGTGCTTCTGTGCATTATTGTACACTGGGACAGAACAATCTAAGAGATTGAGTGATTAAGTGAGTTAACTGCTTGAAAATTGTTTTGGCAGTCTCACCTCAGTTCCTAGTGGGTGTGGGCCCACACAAACATTTTGCACAGATTTTGTCACAAATGATTACAATATTGGTAGTTTGTCTCAAGAGAGGGTTTAAAGTTGAGGATAATTTTTTTAAAATTATACCATTTCAGAGGGGGCTTTTCTGAGGTTTAGGTTAAATTCCATTGTTGAGGTGGAGAGGGAAAATTTTTACTCTGCATTTGGCTCTGAGAATCTTGTCATTGATGTTGGGTTCTTATAGTTAGCTCTCCCACTGGTAAGCACAAAAATATTCCCCATATAATAGTCAAATGAAAGAAAAATTAGCCATGATACTATAATGGGATAAAGCAATTAATTTTATTTTGTTTAAAACATTGAGTGTTCTGAATATTTTAAGTATCACCATGGATATTGCTTTTGAGCAAGTTAATTGATCCGTAGGAATCAGCTGATATTATCAATCATGTGGCGAGCATGAACTACTATCAAATGCAAGAACTACAACAAAGAAAGTAAACAACCTTGTTTCTGCCCACTCCTGCCTTGCTCTTCCAGTCCGGGACTGAATTAAGGTCCAACCTCCTAGCTCCTGGCCACTGGTCTCACTGTTCCTGACCTCTAGCCACTTCCCACTCACTTTAAGTGGCCCAAACCTCCTCACTGTCAGGCCCAAGCTTTCCTTTCTCTTACAGCCTCCCTGCCAGGTCTTCCTGCTTTCCTGCTTTCCTGTCTGTGCTCCACTCCTTGGCCCTGGTATAAAGTATTTGAAATAATATGACGATACCTCATATCTCATACCTGGGACTAAGACTGTAATAAAAGTTATCATCAGCAAGCTGTACTTTACTTTTGCATCTTGCTGATTTCTGGTGGGCCAAAACTTCATATTTTTACCTGCAATTTCTGCCTGGAATTAGTCAGCATTGGATCTTTTTCCAAGAGATGGGCAATATATTTTTTCACTTCATGTCAAATTTTTACTTAGATGAGTATAGGGATCAAAGCAAGCGAACAGGCAGCATAGAATTCTGGTAGCTGCAAAAATATAGGAGTTAATTACATATTCTGTGACTGTTATATGCCAGTTTCTTGGTCTATTTTTGCCTATGAACAAAGCTATTGAAAATCAACTAGTAAGACGTATTTTTGTGCACTGCGATTGAGTAACGATCGAATGATGATTATGGCAAAATAATCTTGATATCGTATGATGTTGTTTCTATGCTGTGAATGGCTCACAGCATTATCATATGATATAATTGTAATTACTGTACAATTTTTTTCTGGCCAATTTAGAGATGGATTTCCAGGAATGATGCATGCTTCAACTATTAAAGATGCTAACAATTTTGCTTGTTTGTCAATCATTCCACATTCGCAAGTGAGTTCAGTTGCCTGGAGGCAAATGGGCAACAGATAATGTAGAATGCTGAAGCAGGAAGATAATGAGATATTTATCTACAACTTGTTAAATGTGGAAGTATGATAGCTGGGGATCAGCAGCATGCCAAATTCTGAAGCCAAATATCTGAATTGAGCCAATTCTGGTAATTCACTCATTTTGGCCCAATTTGGTGAATTAGGTTCAAAATCCGTACCCTTTGACAAAGTGCCCACAACTATGCATCTAGGAGTAAAATGTCATCCTGAACATTGTACGACTATTTAGTAAACATTGGAGCAGAAATTCCTTGGGATGTGACGGGATCATGCTCTCTGGTACCCTGCAACAATGACCCTGCTAGAGTTTGCAGAGTCAGATGGAAGGCACTAATTAGCGAGGGGCAGTTAGACACAAGAACCACCATGGAAACCTCGTTGGTGCCTGCCTACCTCTTGCAACCAGAAACTCCAGCATTCACCTGCCATATTCAGAGGGCTGTTGCTCAGGCTCCCCCACCCCGACCCCTGTGACCTCAGTCATATTCGCCTTCGCCACCTGAACAAGGGCGCTAATCCTGAGAAATTGCAAAAAAAAAGATTTGCAGGCTTATTTCGGGGCTCAGGTGTTTCCCTGGCCAGGAGTCCACCGGCGGGGCCCAAGTAGGAGATTAGAATTACATAGAATTACTTACAATTTACAGCACAGAAACAAGCCATTCAGCCCAACTGGTCTATGCCGGCATTTATGCTCCACATTTTTTTTTATTATTCGTTCATGGGATGTGGGCGTCGCTGGCGAGGCCGGCATTTATTGCCCATCCCTAATTGCCTTTGAGAAGGTGGTGGTGAGCCGCCTTCTTAAACCGCTGCAGTCCGTGTGGTGACGGTTCTCCCACAGTGCTGTTAGGAAGGGAGGTCCAGGATTTTGACCCAGCGACAATGAAGGAACGGTGATATATTTCCAAGTCGGGATGGTGTGTGACTTGGAGGGAAACGTGCAGGTGGTGTTGTTCCCATATGCCTGCTGCTCTTGTCCTTCTAGGTGGTAGAGGTCGTGGGTTTGGGAGGTGCTGTCGAAGAAGTCTTGGCGAGTTGCTGCAGTGCATCCTGTGGATGGTACACACTACAGCCACTGTGCGCCGGTGATGAAGGGAGTGAATGTTTAGGGTGGTGGATGGGGTGCCAATCAAGCGGGCTGCTTTGTCCTGGATGGTGTCGAGCTTCTTGAGTGTTGTTGGAGCTGCACTCATCCAAGCAAGTGAAGAGTATTCCATCACACTCCTGACTTGTGCCTTCTAGATAGTGGAAAGGCTTTGGGGAGTCAGGAGGTGAGTCACTCGCCGCAGAATACCCAGCCTCTGACCTGCTCTTGTAGCCACAGTATTTATATGGCTGGTCCAGTTAAGTTTCTGGTCAATGGTGACCCCCAGGATGTTGATGGTGGGGGATTCAGCGATGGTAATGCCATTGAATGTCAAGGGGAGGTGGTTAGACTCTCTCTTGTTGGAAATGGTCATTGCCTGGCACTTGTCTGGCACGAATGTTACTTGCCACTTATCAGCCCAAGCCTGGATGTTGTCCAGGTCTTGTTGCATGCGGGCTCGGACTGCTTCATTATTTGAGGGGTTGTGAATGGAACTGAACACTGTGTAATCATCAGCGAACATCCCCATTTCTGACCTTATGATGGAGGGAAGGTCATTGATGAAGCAGCTGAAGATGGTTGGGCCTAGGACACTGCCCTGAGGAACTCCTGCAGCAATGCCCTGGGGCTGAGATGATTGGCCTCCGACAACCACTACCATCTTCCTTTGTGCTAAGTATGACTCCAGCCACTGGAGAGTTTTCCACCTGATTCCCATTTACTTCAATTTTACTAGGGCTCCTTGGTGCCACACTCGGTCAAATGCTGCCTTGATGTCAAGGGCAGTCACTCTCACTTCACCTCTGGAATTCAGCTCTTTTTCCATGTTTGGACGACGGCTGTAATGAGGTCAGGAGCCGAGTGGTCCTGGCAGAACCCAAACTGAGCATCGGTGAGCAGGTTATTGGTGAGTAAGTGCTGCTTGATTGCACTATCGACGACACCTTCCATCACTTTGCTGATGATTGAGAGTAGACTGATGGGGTGGTAATTGGCCGGATTGGATTTGTCCTGCTTTTTGTGGACAGGACATACCTGGGCAATTTTCCACTTTGTCGGGTAAATGCCAGTGTTGTAGCTGTACTGGAGCAGCTTGGCTAGAAGCGCAGCTAGTTCTGGAGCACAAGTCTTCAGCACCACAGCAGGGATGTTTTCGGGGCCCATAGCCTTTGCTGTATCGAGTGCATTCAGCTGTTTCTTGATATCACGTGGAGTGAATCGAATTGGCTGAAGACTGGCTTCTGTGATGGTGGGGATCATCCACTTGGCACTTCTGGCTGAAGATGGTTGCAAACGCTTCAGCCTTGTCTTTTGCACTCACCTGCTGGACTCCGCCATCATTGAGGATGGGGATGTTTGCAGAGCCTCCTCCTCCCGTTAATTGTTTAATTTTCCACCACCATTCACGTCTGGATGTGGCAGGACTGCAGAGTTTTGATCTGATCCGTTGGTTGTGGAATCGCTTAGCTCTGTCTATAGCATGTTGCATCCGCTGTTTAGCATGCATGTAGTCCTGAGTTGTAGCTTCACCAGTTTGGCACCTCATTTTTAGGTACGCCTGGTGCTGCTCCTGGCATGCTTTTCTACACTCCTCATTGAACCAGGGTTGATCCCTTGGCTTGTTGGTAATGGTAGAGTGAGGAATATGCTGGGCCATGAGGTTACAGATTGTGCTGGAATACAATTCTGCTGCTGCTGATGGCCTACAGTGCCTCATGGATGTCCAGTTTTGTGCTGCTAGATCTGTTCTGAATCTATCCCATTTAGCACGGTGGTAGTGCCACACAACACGTTCGATGGTGTCCTCAGTGCGAAGACGGGACTTCATCTCCACGAGGACTGTGTTGTGGTCACTCCTACCAATACCGTCATGGAAAGATGCATTTGCGACAGGTAGATCGGTGAGGATGCGGTCAAGTAAGTTTTGCCCTCATTTTGGTTCGCTCACCACCTGCTGCAGGCTCATTCTGTCAGCTATGTCCTTCAGGACTCTGCCAGCTCAGTCAGTAGTGGTGCTACCGAGCCACTCTTGGTGATGGACATTGAAGTCCCCCACCCAGAGTACATTTTGTGCCCTTGCTACCCTCAGTGCCTCCTCCCACCGCTCTTCATAGAAACCTATCAGCATATCCTTCCATTCCTTTCTCCCTCATATGCTTATCTAGCTTCCCCTTAAATACATCTATGCCTGATCTTACTCGATATATTGGCCTCCATTGATACTACTGGTCCTAACTGAGCCAGAGGAGGAGGAACTCTGGGTGCAGGGAATCCTTGCCCCAGGCTCTGTTGTTTTGCTGTTATTTTCCTTGTAAGGGGTGGATGAAGATTTCGTCCCTTATGAAATGGTGGCAACCTCTTTTCCAAGGAGTTCCACTGTTCTCACGGTGGAATTGTGGTGGGAGACAGGCGAAACGCCAAGGACTTTCGTCCTATTGCCAGAGCTTTCTCACTGTCTAGCTGTTGTTCAGTAAGCAGGTGTCATCCATGATTGAAGCCACAATATCAAAAGTTAACCATTCTCCTGTCTTAATGGAAGGTGGACTGAGAAACATTCTAGTTAGACTAGGCATGATTGTAAGCCAACAAACTGGTTTATTTTACATGAAATATATGAAAGACCAGCATATAATTTTCACAGTGAAAACTATCAATTTCCTACTGCTGCTCCTTCCATGAAAGTAACAAAGACACAAGCTGTACTGATCCTCCATGTGAAAGCCATCTGGTTCTTAAACTAGCTCCTCTGGCTCTGCCACTTTCTGCTACAGGTTGCATACACTCACTCAACCATTCTCGAGTCTTAGAGAGAAAGAAAAAAATAGCCCCTTAAGTGTGCATTCAGGGAGGGGGGGGCGTGGTTGGTCTATCAAGCCATCAATCAAAGTTACCACTCTGATTGAAAGGGATTGTAGGGATTTGGTGTAGGAGTCCCAGATACCCAAATAAGAAAGAAAGAAAGAAAGAAAGAACTTGCATTCATATAGTGCCTTCCATATCCTCAGGACATCATAATAATGCTTCTTTGTTGGTTCCAAAACACTTGACAAAAAATGGAGATGAATAATTTTAATTTAAAATTTTTTTTTATTAAAAGCTCAATCAAATATTTTTTTTTTAAATAGTCTTTGTTGCTTCCTGTCAATCAGCTGAATTAGCTAATTTTAGCTTGGATAGTGGTAGAAGCACTCACATTGGATTAGTTTCAATTTTCCTGCATTATGGAGGAGAACATTGACTAGTATCCCCTCTTTTAAATGCTTTCCAGCAACCCTTGCTGGAAGTGTGTGTGCATGAGTTGAGGACATGGTTAGGCCACCTGTGGTTGAATAGCCTGCACACAGTCACCATCTGGGCTCACACATGAAGAACAACCATTGACCAAGGTACGAGAGTGTCACCAACTCCTGGGGAATTGGGCCCCAGCAAAGAGTCAATGCTTTCAAGAGAGGAGGATAGGAGGAGATGGGAGAAAATTGGTATAAAAGGAGGAAGAATAAAGCAATAAATATATACATATATGTGGCCAAAAGTAGAACCTTGACTTTAGTTTCACGTGTGTATAGATGTGAATAAATCATATTAATATTGTGTACTATGATAAGCTTCACATATATGAAAAAGGCTCAAATGCTATACTGTTCATGTGATTGTTTTTCTTTGCACAAGACAATATAAAAAAGTGTCACATAGATAATGTATTCAGCATTAGAGTGCCAAAACCATCAGAACATCAACATTTAATGGATCATATTTTATATGATTTTTTGCATTATTTAGTAAATAGTCTATTTTGCAAACTGAACAGCAATTTTGTGAGATTTTCTTTTAGTAAACAGGTAAAAAGAATGGTTCAATGTACAATTTGGGGACTGTTTGCAATGTCAGTTAACGCTTTCATTCGATTTTCACATAGTTGAGTATGTATAACTTAAAGTGAGAATTTGTGCATTGAATCACTTTGTTTTAGAGGAACCTTTCCTCCAACGAGCCTATAAGAGAAGCACAGATGATCACTATTGATTGAAGTGAATGTAAATGCAAGTGAGGATACGTGCACTGATTCAAATTGATTGAACTATTTGAAGAAACACTGTGGAGAATGCTTGCATATGTACTAGTCAGCGCTTATATGTGCTGGGGAGTTTTTGAAAGAGCAGAGCAGACAAGCTATTTATTCAGGGAACATTGATTTTCTGCACCCTTCTTCATTTCCTGAAGCCTGGGGTAAGCTTTTTCCATTCTTGACTTCTGCAATCCATAAGCTGAGATAACAGTTTTACTAAAACAAAGCAGTTGAACACTGTCATCTTTGCCTTTTATTGGATATCTGTCTTTTTTTCAAATTAAACCTTATTTATACTTTATAGACCATATTATAGTGTTTTATAGGCCAGTTTATAGCCAATGGCAATACATATATGTACCAAATTTCCTCAAAATCTGCCAGGAAATTTAATATAATCTGTGGAAAATCTGAAGAGTATGTGCAGTACACTTCTTTATTAATAAGATTGTATAAGTATTTTATTCAAATACACCTCCAGACTAGTGAGCTACAACTTCCATCATGCACTGGTGGAGACTCGCCTCCTCTCCCTGCACCCCTCCCCCACCTCCTCCACCACCAACCCGTTGGTTCGCACGATACTTGAATGTGCCGTACCAATTAAAACGTATTTTCGACATAACATCCAACGATAATTTAAGATTGCCGCCTATTTTAAAACCCGGCCGTTATAAACAGAAAATCATTTGTGAACTAATAAAAAAATATATAAAAAGCACAAGGAGGTTATAATGCACACATTTGGATGTTTTTTAGGCATCAACACTTCTGTTAATTCACTCTTGACCCAACTGTGTGATGATCAAAATTTACATTGATACACAGTTAGCTAAATGATATATAGATCCAAATAATGAGCTGATATCAGCAAATTGGAACAGCAAGAATAATTTGTGAGCACATCAGATTTTTACTTTCCTTTTGATTTCTAAAGCCTGACCAGACAGTCATTTTGAGTGATGCAGCAGCCATTTCTTCGAGCTTAGTGGATGCAAATGTGTAACTAGCAATTTTCAGTGTGGCATTAACCATATTAAAACCAAAAGCAGCAACTAAGCATGTGATAGGAACATAAGAATATCCAAGACTGGGGAAATAAAACATTTTGGCCTAAATAGCTGGCCCCACTATTCAAAACAAGAATACACAGTTCATTGCCTCAATTGATTTTCTCACCAAATGTCTGCCCAACTCCCTCTTAAAATTACAGATGTTATCAACTTGAATTGTCTCCCTGGGCATTCCATTCCAAACATTCGCCAGCTTCTGCATGAAATAGTTATATCTGATCTGCCCATTCATCTCGCCTCTTCTGAGTTCTGTTCCATGCCCCCTCATTGTCGATTAAACAATCTAATTTTTTTATACGCAGATTCTAAGAAAATAATGCATAGTGACAGTGATTTAAATTAAAATGCAAACTCAAAGCAAACATGCTTTAAACAATCTATATCATGGATTCTTTAGTATAGGGCTGTGCTCATTAATCAGTATTTATAATCAATTGGTTCAAAAATGTAGCTGAGCAGTGGATATATGCATTGGTTGAAACTTGTAATCTGGAGGAGCTTGGTTACATTAGGAGCTTACCAACAATTTACTGTACAAGTAGCTGACCATATGTTTAAAAACATTACATGAAATTTATGATATGTTAACATACCTTCATATTTAATCAAGTGATAAAATAATCAACATACCCATAACGGGATATGTTTCGGGAAGTACTCCTCAGTAGGATAGGCAATCTTCTCACTTCCAGCTTCCAATCTCTCTCTCCATGCTCTCCTTTCTCTCTCTTTCTCCCACTCTCTCTTTCTCTCTCAATGTCACACATTTTCTTGTCTTTGATTTACTTGTACAATTATGATTATTACCCTTCTGGACTTTCCTCCCCTGTTCCTCCAAAGCTTCAAATATGCCATCTTACATGTTCTCTTTCCTCCATTCCTTTTGACTGTGCTGAAATCAGTATCCATTAGATGCTAACTCATTCTCTCCCACGACCTCAAATCTGATGAACTCTTTATCTCTTTCATGTTATTGGCTGTGAAAACCCTATCATAGCTGACCACTACTATTTGATTTAACCTCATCTACTCTTCTAAACCTTGGTGGTGCCCTGCACTATGGGACTTGGCCCTTTATCTAGATTTCTCAATACAAAAAAATCAACTGTCAAAATAACCAACTGATTATTAATTAAAGATACCATTCTTGGAGTTGTTGAATGATACATTCTCTAAGCACACTAATACTTCAGTATTCAATTAGTTAATATGTTCTCTTGATTGCAGAACCACCAAACAGATTTCAATTCAAATCAAAGATGGCTGCTCCATTGTCAGTAAATAAGGATACAATAACAACACCAAAAAAAAATCTTGCAAAGCAGTGGTGCAAGATGCTGCAGCATTTTTATAACAAATATAAATTAATGGCTGGATATGGCAAATGAAAATAGTAACCTTCTGAAAAAGTAGAGATACAGTGTGCTTACATAACTGGAGCTTTACAAATACTGAGAGACGCTGAAGAAACTCTTAGTTTTATTCATGCCCTCATATGTAGAAGTAACAATTTGCTGTTAGATAAATTGTGTGCAGTACAATGTAAATACAATTTTCCCTGAGGGCTTCACAACATTTGCCATGAACAGGAAACATGATCTCCCGTTTGTATCATTTTAAAGTACTGCCATTTGCAAGTCAGATGATCATTTTTCAACAATTGATTTTTGTTTTAACTCTTCCACCAGTATAAACCTATAAGTGGACCTGAAGAATAGCTCTCCTCCATTACTATCAAAGGGCAAAGCTAGGATATAAGGAATAGAAAAGGGCAGAAAGTTTCAGACGTGGCAGTCATCCAATATCATTTGATGTTAATGAGATCTATGATTCAGAAAAGCATTAGTTTTGGAATATGGACACTGCCATTTCCAGACTTTGTGCCAGTTTTCAATTTATGTATGTTTACATAGCACTATATAAATTTAATAAGCACTTTAAAAATCACTTGCAAACAATAAACTTTCTTCTAACATAACAACTCTGAAACTCAATTCTAGAGTTAGTTAAATATTTACTTCATATGCCTGTATTCACAGGTTTATTTTGTCATCCAGCCACACTATTTTGTGATTTTTTTTTATGTGGTCATCAAGATTACACACCTTGTTGGGGAATGGACCTCTTCCTACTTCAGACACCCAAGCCCCGATTTTAACTTGGGCGACATTGTCCGGGCGGGAATTGATGCAGGCGGGAAATTGTCCCGACCTCGGCAGCGTGAGGCTCGGGAGATTTTAAAACCCGGGCCTTATCTGTAGGAAACCGGCAAGAAACGATAGCTTGACTACTTCAAGGAATAGCACTTCCTCTCTCTGCTACTTCAGGATCATCCTGAGCAATGACAATCGTAAACTGCCTCTCCAACTTCCTTTTCCATTTCCCTCCTTCGTTACCTCTTGTACATGTGCGAGGAACTCAGGGACTTCTTTGTCTTCAAAATTGAGACTATCTGCTTGCTGCGTCTACTCCCTTGCACCAAGGTTCTCTCATCCTAGCCCTCCCTAAGCACTCTGTCGTTTTTCTCCATCATCTCCACCAGCTTTCATCAATCACCTCAAAACCCAAAAACTGTTCCATTAATCTAGCTCCTCATCACTCAACTACCATTCTTTGACCCAAAATTCACTGACATTAATTTTTACTTTTACTCAGTCGTTATTCCGCCCTCCTCAAAACTCCTTAAGCTGCTCCTGCTTAAGCCATTCCACCTCTTCAACTCCCTCTCCTCCTTTAAAACTCTCCTTAAAACCAATCTCCTTGACCAAGCTTTTGGTCACGCCCTCCTAATATCTCCTTCTTTGGTTCAGCGTCTATTTATTTCTGATTACAGCTCTGTGAAGCACCTTGGGCTGTTTTCTCTATGCAAAAGGTGCTATGTAAATCCAGGTTGTTGTTGCTTCATCAACCCCCACTTCTTAAAAAGCCTTTCCTTGACCTCTTTATCCTCTTGAACTATAAATCCACCTTCAATATCGCCTTTCTTTCTGAAGTCCTCAAAAGCACCATCGCTGCCCAACTCCATGTCCACCTCTCCGTGTACAGTTTCCATCCTACCCACAACATGAGACCATTCTAGTTAAAGTCACAAACACCATCTTGTGTGACTGTGAAAATGGTGCGTCCTCCACCCCCCCACCAAAACACCCCTTCCCTGTGCTCCTCAAATGCTCCACACTTGGTTCCATGCCTGCCAACTTGCTGTCCAAATGATGCTGTCACGTTAAATTTAGACAAACCTTCATGAAATTTTGCTCAATCTCAGCAAAATCAATGCCATCTTGTCTTTAAAAGGAAGATATCAGGGAACAAGCGTTTACTTGTCGCAAATGAGCTACACATTGAGAAGGTGCACTCCTGTCCTATCGGCCTAGATACAAGCAATAAGCAAAGGAGCCCGTATGGTGTCATGGGGCTATCAGTGATTCCTTAGACCTTGACAAATCCCCTGTAAAATTGCAGTGCCATGTCGTATTGCTGCTGATTGTCCATGGGGATGTTGATGGAATTGGTAGCACTCTGGAACAATGCATCCATGAGTTGCATAACGTATCTGCACACAGCTGTTTAGCTAATGTTACAAATATCCCCAGAAGCAGCCTAGAATGACCCCCTAACATAAAAATTAAGGGCAATGCTGCCCTTAATAGGCACTGTAGGTCCATTTGCAGCATGTCAATAACTGAATAATGGCTTCCTTCGGAAAGTGAAGCCCTGTGGGCACTGCTCCTCTGCCAAATACAGACATAAAAACATAAGAATATAAGAAATAGAAGCAGGAGTAGGCCATACAGCCCCTCGAGCCTGCTTTGCCATTCAATAAGATCATGGCTGATCTTCAACCTCAACCCCACTTTCCCGCCCGATCCCCATATCCCTTGATTCCCCGAGAGTCTAAAAATCTATCTATCTCAGCCTTGAATATACTCAACGACTGAGCATCGACAGCCTTCTGGGGTTGAGAAGTCCAAAGACAGGAATGTCTCTGCCTGTGTAATCTGCTATAAGTGGGCCAGCAGGTGGGTGCCCTGCAGCTCTGGTGTGACACGATGGGCCGAAGGGCCTCTATCCGTGCTGTATAACTCTATGACTTCACTAGCTTGGCCCACCTTTTTTACTCCTCCTCTTCTTCTGACAAAAGTTAACAGGAAATTCCCAATGGGAAAGCTACTGTGCCCTGCCTGAAATGAGAGGGGGTGACAGCCGCTCGATGCAACAAAAATGACTGAGAAATAAGCTTTTAACTGTGCCTATTGAAATTGATTCTGGGCACTGTATATTCATCTCTGCCTTCTCCAGAGCACCCAGCAACCCTTGACGCATGTTTTATATGGACATGAATATGATGCAGAATAAATGAGACAGAAATGCTGGATGATGGGGCATGACATCAATTTTACCTTCTTTGTATGAATCATTCCAAAAATGGCTCGGCACTTCCACCTATCACTGGAAAAGATGGGAGAGTGGAGTAGAGTTCCAATCTCCATCCCATTTCTTCCCGTCTGATTAATCTTTCAAAATCAGGCCGGAAGAAGATATAGACTAATATCTATTATTGAGGAGGCCCTGATATTAGTGGGGAGGCGAGATGGCAGCAGGGTGGGGGGTGGCGATTGGGCGCATGCCAAACCTGCATGAACCAAACTTACCGTTTCCAACGCGATCGCATGTTGATTGATAGTGATTAACTTCCTCTCCGGGTTTCACGCCCGGCAGCTAGCCTGATTGACAGGCTGGCTGCCACCAAGAGCTGCAACGCGACGTGTGGGGGTGGGGGGGGAGGTGAGAAAGAGAGTGCGATGTCATCCGGCGCTGGAACAGAAGAGCGGGAGGAGGGGGCAAGAGGGGAAGTTTGGGGGGGAGAGGGGAAGTTCGGGGGGACATCAGGAGGGTGAAAAGGGGGACATTGGGGAGACATCAGGAGGGTGAAGAGGGGAAAATCGGGGGGGGGGGAACATCGGGAGGGTGAAGAGGGGGACATCGGGAGGGTGAAGAGGGGGACATCGGGGGGACATCAGAGGGTGCAGAGGGGGATATTGGGGGGGCGTCGGAAGGGTGAAGAGAGGGACATCAAAGCGGGAGACGTCGGACATTGGAGCAGGTTTCAAAGGTAGGTTCATTTAGTGATTTCACTTCCTTGCATGGTTTTTTATTTAATTTATTTAGTTTCTTTTTCCCTGATCCAGCCCTTGAATCCGTAGTGGTGGGCAAGCTCCCCAGGTAAGTTAAAAATCCTTCTAGCTATTTAATCTGTCACAGGTAAAGTGCCTTAAGTACTTCAATGAGGGACATTTGGCTCTTTAACTGTCATCCAAACAGGCTTTAATTGCTAGCGGGACTTCCGTTTTTGGGTTGCCCAGGCGCACACAGGGTGGGTCCCTGGGAAACTCAGAAGTCGGCCGGTTGGAGCCGGCTTCCAAAGCCGAACGGGATTTGTGCGATTTTCGGAGCCCCCTGCCCCCAACACACCCACAATTGTCTCCTAAAAATCACCCCTCTTAGGGCTAGCTATGCAGACATCATTGTGTTACCCAGTGCATCACTATAACAGTTTGTTGCAGTGACAATGACCCTACAATGTTCTGTAATTTCACAAATAGTGGTCATCATGATTGAGTCATCCTTTTTTATCCATCCAAAATTACAACTGAAAATTCTGGATCCAAAATTGTGTGGCCATTCCAAAAGACTCCTGCCACAACTCCAGTGGAAGGGTTTCTAACTGCATCGTGGTCCAGATACACTGAGCCCTAGCCTCTGTCCTCCCCATACGTGAACACCTGCTTCAGAAGAGGAGAGGTCCCCTAATGCTGGGAGTTTCCATGTTTTCGATCTACAAGGGAGCCAACATGACATCGAAGGCAGGTATACCGAGGGAGAAGAGGTGTACTTTCCATTTAAACTGGGTTCAACCAGGGGAAAAAGGGGAGTGTCCAGTTCAGGATTGGGATCTGGACACAAAGATGAGGGGGGCTTTTTTTTGTTTCTGAGTAGGGCGTGGCACCCTTCCCCCCCCCCCCCAAGATGGTCACAATCACCACACCACACAACCTCTTGTGGTGGGTGGTGGGAGGTCCCCCAGATCTACCGGCACCAAAGGAACACTTTTTTGTGGCCCCACCCCATACCCTTCAAATTTCAGCAGGGGCCGCAGTTGCAGCTGTTAGGAAGGGAGTTCCAGGATTTTGACCCAGCGACGATGAAGGAATGGCGATATATTTCCAAGTCGAGATGGTGTGTGATTTGGAGGGGAACGTGCAGTTGGTGTTTTTCCCATGTGCCTGCTGCTCTTGTCCTTCTAGGTGGTAGAGGTCGCAGGTTTGGGAGATGCTGTCGAAGAAGCCTTGGCGAGTTGCTGCAGTGCATCCTGTGGATGGTGCACACTGAAGCCACAGTGCGCCGGTGGTAAAGGGAGTGAATGTTTAGGGTGGTGGAAGGGGTACCAATCAAGCGGGCTGCTTTGTCCTGGATGGTGTCGAGCTTCTTGAGTGTTGTTGGAGCTGCACTCATCCAGGCAAGTGGAGAGTATTCCATCACACTCCTGACTTGTGCCTTGTAGATGGTGGAAAGGCTTTGGGGAGTCAGGAGGTGAGTCACTCGCCGCAGAATACCCAGCCTTGACCTGCTCTCATAGCCACAGTATTTATATGGCTGGTCCAGTTAACTTTCTGGTCAATGGTGACCCCCAGGATGTTGTTGGTGGGGGATTCAGTGATGGTAATGCTGTTAAATGTCAACGGGAGGTGGTTAGACTCTCTCTTGTTGGAGATGGTCATTGCCTGGCACTTGTCTGGCGCGAATGTTACTTGCCACTTATCAGCCCAAGCCTGGATGTTGTTCAGGTCTTGCTGCATGCGGGCTCGGACTGCTTCATTATTTGAGGGGTTGCGAATGGAACTGAACACTGTGCAATCGTCAGCGAACATCCCCATTTCTGACCTTATGATGGAGGGAAGGTCATTGATGAAGCAGCTGAAGATGGTTGGGCCTAGAACACTGCCCTAAGGAACTCCTGCATCAATGTCCTGGAGCTGAGATGATTGGCCTCCAACAACCATTACCATCTTCCTTTGTGCTAAGTATGACTCCAGCCACTGGAGAGTTTTCCCCCTGATTCCCATTGACTTCAATTTGACTAGGGCTCCTTGGTGCCACACTCGGTCAAATGCTGCCTTGATGTCAAGGGCAGTCACTCTCACCTCACCTCTGGAATTCATTGTTTTTGTCCATGTTTGGACCAAGGCTGTAATGAGGTCTGGAGCCGAGTGGTCCTGGTGGAACCCAAACTGAGCATCGGTGAGCAGGTTATTGGTGAGTAAGTGCTGCTTGATAGCACTGTCGACGACACCTTCCATCACTTTGCTGATGATTGAGAGTAGACTGATGGGGCGGTAACTGGCTGGATCGGATTTGTCCTGCTTTTTGTGGATGGTAACTGCCACAGAAGAGCTTTTGCTGCACATATTTTCAGTATTGAAGGAGTTTCTAGCCAAAGCTGCACCATTGCAGGATGTGCAGTGCTGATTTGCCACTGGCAGTCTCAATCTATGTGCAGTTCATTTTGAGGTATGAGGCAAAGTGATCTGTGTGCTTGTTTACGACTTAATGGCCCAGAAATTGCTTGGAGTGGCGAACCAACAGTGCTCGCCCCTCCATAGATTTATACTAAGCCACTAAATTATCATGTTCTTTACTCGGTGCAATTTCTCTAAAAGGAAGTGGAGAAGAGCTCAGTGTTCGCTCCAGCGAGGCTAGGACCCATGGGAGAAGTGAGAGGATCACTCTCCCCTCCACCAGACAGATTGCAACATTTTTGACAAGCTGCAAACTAGATTGATTCCTAGATTACTAGATTGATTCCTGGGATGAGAGGGTTATCCTATGTGGAGAGATTAAGTAGAATGGGCCTATACTCTCTGGAGTTTAGAAGAATGAGAGGTGATCTCATTGAAACATTTAAGATACTGAGGGGGCTTGACAGGGCACATGCTGAGAGGTTGTTTCCCTCAGGTGAAGAGTCTAGAACTAGGGGGCATTGTCTCAGGATAAGGGGTCGGCCATTTAAGACTGAGATGAGGAGGAATTTCTTCACTCAGAGGGCTGTGAATCCTTGGAATTCTCTACCCCAGAGGGTTGTGGATGCTGAGTCGTTGAATATATTCAAGGCTGAGATAGATAGATTTCTGGATTCTAGGGGAATCAAGGGATATGGGGATAGGGCAGGAAAGTGGAGTTGCGGTCAAAGATCAGCCATGATCTTATTGAATGGTGGAGCAGGCTCGAGGGGCCGTATGGCCTTCTTCTGCTCCTATTTCTAAAGTTCGAACAGTTTCTGCAAGCTGAAATGCAAAATCCAGGAAGTGAAAGGTACAACACTAAAATCATCTTTAAAAAAAATGTTCAATTTTTTAATTTAAAAAAATGACCAAAAGCTATTAAAATTAGGAGTGATGAGACTCCACATTTTTAAAAGTTAATTGTTTGGCAGTCATTAAGTCGTACCGTGCTGTTAAAACTTAGTTTAGACCTGGTATTTTTAAGCGTACCTGTTTTGTGATGGTATTAGTTACTTTCCAGCTGGGCAGATAAGCAAGTTGGTGCTGATTGAAAAAAGAGTGAAAATAGAATATGAAAGTAAACTAGCAATAAATATAAAAACAGATTGTAAGAAATTCTACAATTATATAAAAAGGAAGAGAGTAGCAAAAGTAAACGTTGGGCCCTTAGAGGCTGAGACAGGAGAAATTATAATGGGGAATCAGGAAATGGCAGATGCGATAAACAAATATTTTGTATCTGTCTTCACAGTAGACGACACAAAAAACATATCGGAAATAGTGGGGAACCAAAGGTCTAATGAGAGGGAGGGAGGAATTAATTAATATCAGTAGAGAAAAAGTACTTGAGAAATTAATGGGACTAAAAGCTGACAAATCCCCTGGACCTGATGGCCTACATCTTAAGGTTCTAAAAGAGGTGGCTGCAGAGATAGTGGATGCATTGGTTGTGATCTTCCAAAATTCCCTAGATTCTAGAATGGTCCCAGCGGATTGGAAGGTAGCAAATGTAACCCCGTTATTCAAGAAAGGAGGGAGAGAGAAAACGGAACTACAGGCCAGTTAGCTTGACATCAGTCGTCAGGAAAATGCTGGAATCCATTATTAAGGGAGTGGTAACAGGCCACTAAGAAATTCATATTATTAGGTAGAGTCAACATGGTTCTATGAAAGGGAAATCATGTTTGACAAACCTATTAGAGTTTTTTGAGGATGCAACTAGCAGGGTAGGTCAAGGGGAACCAATGGATGTCGTATATTTGGATTTTCAAAAGGCATTCGATAAGGTGCTACATAAAAGGTTGTTACACAAAGTAAGGGCTCATGGGGTTGGGGGTAACATATTAGCATGGATAGAGGATTGGTTAACGGACAGAAAACAGAGAGTAGGGATAAACAGGTCATTTTCAGGTTAGCAGGCCGTAACTATAGGGTGCCGCAAGGATCGGTGCTTGGGCCTCAGCTATTTACAATCTATATTAATGACTTAGACGAAGGGACCGAGTGTAATGCATTCAGGTCTGCTGACGATACAAAGCTAGGTGGAAAAGTAAGCTGTGAGGAGGACACAAAGGACTCGATTTTGAAAGGGCGGCAGGGTGGCAGCGGGATGGTAAATGGGCACGCCGGTAATCCGACTATGAAAATCTTACCATTTCCCACGTGATCGCAAGTTAATTGATGGCCCTTTACATGGAGTCTGGGTATGCCATCCGAAAGCTGCGCAGTGGGCGGGCTGCACACCCACATGACAGGCTGTCATCTTGTGCAGCAATAAAGGGCCATTGCTCCAATAGCTGCAGCAAACACCAGGAACACATAATATGGAGCAGCACAGGGGCAAGGCTGCTCCAAGGTTCAGCGATGCCTCACTGCAGCAGCTATTGGCCGGGGCGAGGAGGAGGAGGGAAGTATTTTACCGGGGACGGAAGGAAGTGCCCTGCCTCTGCCAACAAGAAGGCCTGGCTCAAGGTGGCAGAGGAGGTCACCAGCAGCAGCAACATCTCCCCCACCTGGGTCCAGTGCAGGAAGCGTTTCAATGTCCTAACTAGGTCAGCAAAAGTGAATGCACTTACTGATTCTCCTACATTCCGTCTTCCACATCACCCCCCACACCCCCAACAACTCATTCTGCACTGCCAACACTACTCCATCACATCACTCCTCACACCCACTGAAGGCTCATCCTCAACTTACCTGCTCTTCTCCTAGAAGAGAGCGCTAAATGCACGTGAGAGGGCAAGGACTGGCGTGACGCCACCACAAATAGTGGTCCTCACAGACGTGGAGCAGGAGGCCCTGCAGATCAGCTGCACCCTTGAGTGCCTGTCCATCGGGGACACCGAGATTGGCACCCCACAAACGTCTGATGACATAACTTTAACATTCATCACATAAAACACAAATTGATCTTAAGAATGATTGGCATGTTGAACACTTCAGTATGCTCATTGCAACATGACACACCTGTGATGATGCTTAATTTTGCCTTCTGTTCTCTTACAGGCCATTCAGTGACCGCAGTGACAGCAGAGGGTGATTCTTCAGTGGAGCTCCAGGCCTCTGAGGGCGCTCCGTCACATCTTAGTGAGCCATCCACCAGTGCAGATACTCACACCTCGGTGGGTCCTAGTAGCCAGTTAGTTGGGTTGGCACCTGGTGAGTCACCACACACAAGGGAGCACGAGCAGACACTGGTGGCGGGGGCAGCTGTGGAGAGTCCACATAGGTGGGTGCACTCTTCTTCAGCCTCTGCTCAGCTGGACACAGATGCTGCATCCTGGGGGCCATCCTTTAAAGGAGAATGATCGAGGGACAGCAGCACATTTGCAACGTACTGGAACAGGCGCCACGCACACTCTCCACACTAGCGCAGAGGATGGAGGAGTCCAATTCCTGCATGAGTGGAATGGTGGCACAGGTACATGAAGGAATCCCTGAGATAGTGTCACAGGGACGTGAGGGCATCTCCGAGATAGTGTCACAGGTACATGAGGGAATCTCTGAGATAGTGTCGCAGGGATGTGGGCAACTGTCTGAGATAATGTCGCACGTAACCGCTGAAATGTCTGAGATAGTGTCGCAGGTAAGTGTGGGAATATCTGCGATGGAGAGAAGGCGAGCCTCCATTGAGCTTCAAATACAACTCACAAATGAGTCCATTCAGGCCCTGATAATGGCCATTCGGACTCAGGGTAAACAACATTCTGCCACCTTAAACAGCCTGACAGATACTTTAGATGTGGCCTTACAAGGCATCACACATGTCCTCCAAACTGTTGTCCAGCAGGGTGGTAGGAGTGTTGTGGGCCTGGCCCAGGAGAGGGATGATGGTGAAAAGGGACACGGAATCGGGGACATCACTTAAAGCGCTCCCACGTCTCGCCCGTTGCCCCCCTCTCAACCAGTACCCGTAATGCTGCCTCCTCTCCAGGTGGCCGAGTCAGCACAGGTGCAGGTGGAGCAGTATTTGGAGGGGCCCTCAAGGGCTCTAAAACCCAGAGGGCGTAGGCCCAAAGCATCTAAGCAGTCTGGGCATGAACATGAGCAACCTGCCACTACCCCTGCTGCAGCCACAGGGGATGCACCATGTAGAAGTAGCAGGAAGAGAAAGTCTAAGGTTTTGTGATCACGAAGGGTTTGCACAAGGGTGTCTGACAGAGTGTCCTGTTTTTCATTTATATTTGTTTTTTGTTATATTCACATTAAATGTTATCATTCTCACCACTACTGCCACGTCTTGCCCATTCTTGACTGTCTTTTGTGATAGGGCCCTTTCATGAGCTTCACCATTTTCGGGGACACTTGATGCAACCCATTGGGTCACTTTACAGTGGATGAACGTGTAGTTACAGGACTGTTTTGTGCAGGGGATGGGGGGTGAGGGGGCTGGTCTTTCCAGGTGGTGTGAAGATTGGACTCTTCACACTTTCTGATGTTAGGAGAACTGTTCACAAATCACGAGCAGCCAGGTGAGCCATTGCTTTGGCCATGGGTTCATCCTCCTTCTCCTCCTCCTCCTTCTCCGTCTCCTTCTCCTCCTCCTCCTCCTCCTCAATGTGGGTGGCAGATGTGGATGGGGCCTCCTCAAGCGGCACCCCTTTCTGTTGTGCCATGTTCTGCAGGACACAACACACTACTATAATGCAACCCACTCTGTCTGGTGCGTTTTAATGCTCTCCCCCAGAATGATCAAGGCACCTAAGTCACATCTTGAGCAGCTCTATAGCATGCGCAATTGTAGACCTGGTGACGATGTGGCTGTCATTGTATCGACACTGTTGCTCGGTGATGAGGTTCCTCAGAGGTGTCATGAGCCACGTGTTCAGGGGGTATCCCTTGTCCCCGAGGAGCCAGCCCTTAAGGGTGTTCGGTGTGGGAAGAGCCCCGAGATGTTGGATTCCCTCAGAATGAACGAATCATGGCAGCTGCCAGGGAATCTGGCGCACACGTGAAGAAATCTTTTGCCGTGGTCACAAACGAGCTGAGTGTTGATGGAGTGAGATCCCTTCCTGTTGATGAACAGTCCTGGCTCGTGTGGTGGTGCTCGTATTGCTATATTGGTGCAATCGATTGTACCCTGTACCCGTGGGAAGCCAGGCACAGTGTGGAATCCCACTGCCCTCTCCGTCTGGCTGAGGTCATCCCTGAGGATGTTGATGTACTGCGAGGTCCTGCGAAACAAACCATTGGTGACCTGCCTTACGCTTTTGTGGGCAGACAACCGAGAGACCCCGTTGATGTCACCGGTGGCACCCTGGAATGATCCGGAGGCGAAGAAGTTGAAGGCAGTGGTGACTTTAACTGCGACAGGTAATGAGATGCCACTCAGCCCATCCGGTAACAGCTCGGCCCGTGAAGGAAGCTGCAGATGTCTGCAACCACCTGGCGACTGACTCTGAGCCTCCGTATGCACTGCTCCTCAGAGAGATCCAGGAAGCTGAGCCTCGGTCTGTAGACTCTCTGGCGAGGGTAGTGCCTCCTGCGACATGGCTTCCTCTGTTGTTGCCCTCTGTGCTCTTGTGCAGGTGCCTGTGGCGCAGCACAGTGTTGTGGAGCTCCAAGTGGCAGAAGTGCACGCTGTGCCTGGTGAGGATGGTGATGTTCCTCGTCCTCGGGTGAACTGGTGAATGAAGCCATCATGTTCCCCCCCCCACCCCCCGCCCGATCCTGATGATATTAGTTTGAGGGGGTGTGAAAAGTTGGTAAATATGTGTAAACAGAAAAATTCTGAGTGGAAACCAAGAATTTTCAGTCTAAATACAAAGATCTCCCAGCCAAAAGTTTGCCTGAGATACCTGAGTGCCCTGCTGCAATAACTTACCGCTTATCCCCATCTGTCAAACAGGGATTTAAATGTCCAACTGGCCTGAAACACGTCTCCTTGAACATGGAGTGTTTCCCACAGCACGGGAAACACGCTGAGGTTGAATTCAAACCGCACCCCTGCCCCAGTCGCCATGAAATTAATGACTTAAACAAAATCAACGATGTCAATAAGTGGTTTAACTATCGTGCCGCCGGCTTTAATTGCCGACGGAACTTCTGGATTTGTGAAGCGTGCGCGTACACAGGTGCATCTGTGGCAACCCCGGAAGTCGGTGGGTAGGAGCTGACTTCCAAACCCGCTCAGGATTTTCGCCATTTTCGCAGCCCCCTCACCCCCAACACACCCGCAATTTGATTTTAAAATTGAGCCCAAAGAGTCTGCAAAGGGATATAGACAGGTTAAGTGTGTGGGCAAGAAGGTGGCAGATGGAGTATAATGTGGGGAAATGTGAGGTATTCACTTTGGTAGGAAGAATAGAAAAACAGAATATTTGGTGAGACCTCACCTGGAGTACTGTATACAGTTTTGGTCTCCTTATCTAAGGAAGGATATACTTGCCTTAGAGGTGGTTCAGCAAAGTTTCACTAGATTGACTCTTGGGATGAGAGGGTTGTCCTATGAAGAGAGGTTGAGTAGAATGGGCCTATACTCTCCGGAGTTTAGAAGAATGAGAGGTGATCTCATTGAAACATATAAGATTATGAGGGGGCTTGACAGGGTAGATGCTGAGATGTTATTTCCCATGGCTGGAGAGTCTAGAACTAGGGGGCATAGTCGAAGGATAAGGGGTCGGCCATTTAAGACTAAGATGAGGAGGAATTTCTTCATGCAGAGGGTTGTGAATATTTGGAATTCTCTACTCCAGAGGACTGTGGATGCTGAATCATTGAATATATTCAAGGCTGAGATAGATAGATTTTTGGACTCTAGCGGAATCAAGGGGTACGGGGATCAGGCAGGAAAGTGGAGTTGAGGTTGAAGATCAGCCATGATCTGATTTAATGGCCGAGCACTCTCGAGGGACCATACGGCCTACTCCTGCTCCTATTTCTTATGTTATTATGTTCTTATGGTCCATTGATTCCACTGATTCCAGCCAGTGATATCCCTTTAATTCGAAGCTGTCATATTGCCAGCGAACCAAGAAGAGCGAGTTCCGGATTTCCACGTTTCACTACACATGCGTGAACGCCGGAACTTATTCCTCGATTTCACCATTAACAACGATGAATGCTGTTGAGCTCACCGTTACTTTGCAAGCAATTTCCAGCCTATTGTGTCTGTATATAGACTGGTTCCAATGCTCGTAATCTTTCTGAAATAATGGAGTAATATATAAAAAGAAGACAATACCTTCAGATCATAGACAGCACTGTATGTGTCAGTTGGCGATTAAGTCAAATGGCATAGTGGTGTCTTTCTTTTCAAACCAGATGCTTTATGCTGACTATGTTATTTTCAACTACAGCGACCAAAAAATAATTACTTTGAGTTCCTATGCAATGCTGATGCTTCTGTCACAGTTTTTGAAAAGCCCATCCCCAGTTTATCTTTTGTGCAGAATCTCAGCTGCTCACAGAATGATGGAACTGATTTAATGTCAAGAGCTTAATTTGCCAGAAGAAAATTGTAATGCAGAAATGGCTGGGAGCATGGTGTAGTCGCACAATTCTCAGCATGGTGAGTTCGAAGATTCAGTCATGCCATTAGGGGAATCATACTGTGCTGAAAATACCCACTTCCCCAGAGGGAGCCTTTCCTGGCTGATGCCCATTCCAATTAGCTCACCTCAGATTACCCTGGAATGCTCCTGGAGATCTCTGAATGTCTGGTACTGAGTGGCAGATCGCTCGCCTGATCTCGACCCAGACATAGTCGGAGTAATTTTAACTTTAAGTGATGGTGTAAAATGGGTGATTATCGAATTAGCCGTCCATTATACACCACACCCGATTTTCCATTCTATTGAGGTTAATGGAGGGAAAAGTCGGGCGTGGTGTAAATTGGTCAGCCAGTGCGCTATCACTCACTGTACACCACCATCCGAAGGCAAAATTACCCACAGTGAGTGACACAAGCAGATGTAAAGGAGAAAATACATTAAAAAGAAATGGTGGAAATGAAAATAAACTGTTTTTAAACACTGTAAAGTAGATTTTTTTAGATGACATTTAACTTACATTGCAAAGCCATGCTCCCTGACCTGCATGTCTGTATTAAAGATATCCTTGCTGATAAGTGAAAGCTCAAGCTCTTCCCTTTCCAGTCTCAGATTCCATTTGTACTATGAACCCTGTGGGCATCGCATTCAATTCATGTCACAAAGTCCCAAATAGAATGTGATTTTCAACTGTTTATACCAAGGCTGCTTGGACTCACTTAATGCAGCAGGAGGTATTTAAATTCTAGCCTGATACATGCACTAAGCAGATAGAAGTGCCTGATGCAAAACTCTTATATTTTTCTCAGGCCAAGGGTTCTTCTGTTACTTTGAAATACAACTTTTGCCATTCTGAATTGCCCATGCATTGTGAGTTATGCAAGTTATCCCCTTGAAATGTAATAATCCAGTTGCCAACACTGGACAAATCCTAAGTATGAGATTTTCAGTCACAAATCATATACTTGAAGCAGTGGTTTTCACCCAAAACATAAATATGGTTAAAAGCAGCAAGTTACATTCTCCATTTTTTCAGAATAAATATTGTTAATGATCTTTTTGCATGTAGAGAGCATTGGGACATCAGATAGTAGAGCATCGGAATTCAGGATGGGTGGAGATTGGCAGCAGACCATCGGGCCTCAGCATTAAGCACCTTGGGGTGGGTGAGAAGAGGTGTCATCGCCAGGACTTGGAGCAGACAGGCAGGTTACTGGGACTCAGGATGGGCGGGGACAGGCAGCATGAATATCAGGAGTTGAGTGGGACAGTGAGAAGCAGCACTACCAGACTATGTTTCTGCTTTCAGAAAGCATGTTTTATACATGCGCACCTTCAGCAGATGGGGGTCTCTTCATACATGCACAAATTAGCCTTTTCATGGTGCAGAGTAGCCACTACTACAGATAGGGCCTTCTTTGTGCTGCTGTGGGAAACAAAGGCCTCCATAGGAGCATAGGAACAAGAGTAGGCCATCCAGTACCTCGAGCCTGCTCCGCCATCCAATTAGATCATGGCTGATCTGTACCTCAACAGGTATGAGATTCCAATCTTCGAATCGAAGAGAATGAAACTGCAATCTCACATGAGAGGATCTGGCCGAAAGGACTGGCAAACCTTCACTATCTTGCCCAAAGGCCAATTTTTAGCTGTAGACAGTGAGTGTTCAAAGACTATTCAACAGTGGGGGCATTACAACTGTAGCTGTCCTCACTTAATGACCAGATATGTGCACTTTCCAGCAGCACCCAGTGGATAGTACTCATAAATAGGAACCAAGCTAATATTCCTCTTTAAATATTCACCAAACAGAATGATTGAAAGTAGCTAACTGATAAGGAATCACGGATATATAGCAATGGGTTTACCACAGCCACCTTAACAAAAATGTTTTATCAGAGTGCAGATGTATCCAATCAACACCCAAGACAACTTGTGATCTGACATCAAGCCAAACCAATCAAAACTAGTAAATTTGTTGCTTATCTGAGATCACTTGAAAGTAATTACTCACTGCAAAGGGGTTAGAGGGTTATCATCTTAAAATTGTTCAATCCATCTTTTAGTATTTCCCACAATGTTGCTTAGAATGTTAAATAATGCTATCGGCTCAAGTCCTAAAATAGCTGGGAGCAGCCTGTGCTGAAGTTCCGCCGTTAATGGATCTGCTGTGTATTGCCAGCATTTCCTGGTTTTATTTCCAATTTGCAGTTTATTTTCATTTTTAACCCAAATCTTTGAACATAGGAACAAAGCAAAGAATGAAATCAATTCCACTGTTAAACCTAAAGAAAATGAATTCACAAAACTACAAAGAAACCAAAAACAAGGGGCCCGATGTTAGCAGGCCTGCGGGTTCCCGGCGGGGGGGGCTATCAGGCGCGTGGGTAATGCGCCCGGTGAAATGAGTGCGTCCCTCGCGCGATCACAGGATAATTGAAGTCATTTACCTGTGGTTACGGGTTTTCCGCTGCTCAGCTGCGCGCCGGCGGCCGGCGTATGCGCAGTGACATCTGAGTGATGGTGGAGCTCTATTTAAAGGGGCAGTCCACCAATGCTCCTCCTGCTGCAAACAAGAAGCAGCACAACATGGAGCACCCCAGGGGTAAGGCTGCCCCATGATTCTCTGACGACTCACTCCAGCTGCTGCTGGATGGGGTAAGAAGGAGGAGGGAGACGTTGTTCCCCAGCGATGGAAGGAAGTGCCCTGCCTCCGCCACCAGGAAGGCATGGGCGGAGGTGGCCGCGGAGGTTAGCAGCAGGGGCAACACCACAAGAACATGGATCCAGTGTCACAAGAGATTCAATGATCTCACTAGGTCCGGCAAAGTGAGTACACTAACGCATTCTCCCACACTCCGTCGTCCATACCACCTCAAACACCTCACAACCCCTTCTGCACTGCCACCACAACGCTCCCGCATCAATCCTCACAGCCACTCAACGATCATCCTCACCGTGCCTGCACGTACCCACCGTCTCTGTCCCCATTCGAACACTACCACACACCCCAATCCACATACAATGGGATGGGCATGTGGCACACGCATCCTCCCATCCATCTCCCACACGCTCAACCCACCCACACCAATGCTTGAAGTGTCTCACAATGCAATCATCACTCAATCACGCATCTGTGTTTTGCCTTGACAGGAGAAGAGATGCAAGAACGCCCGGGAAAGGGCAAGGACCGGAGGGGGCCCGTCACACGAGGTGGTTCTAACGCATGCAGAGCTGGGCGCCTTGGAGATCAGTCACACGCTGCATTGCCTGTCCGTGGCGGATGGCGAGGCTGGGGCTGCAGAAACGTCCGGTAACGGAAAGCTGACACTCAGCACTCATGATCGCGAATGATCTTAGCATCACTTGGCATCTGCCGCACCTCAACATTTGTCCACATGCCTGATATTGCCCTCTGTTCTCTTGCAGGGCCGTCTGCGAGCGCCGTGTCTGTGGAGGGCGATTCCTCAGAGGACATGCCGGTCTCTGAGGGTCCATCGTCACATATGAGCCAAGCATCCACCAGCGCAGATACACACACCTCGGTGGGTCCCCCTCCTCAATTAGTTGGGATTGCACATGGTGAGTCACCGCGCACATGTGAGCATGAGCAGATCCTGGTGGCAGGGGCAGCCGCGGAGGGTCCGCGTCGGTGGGAGCACTCTTCTCCAGGCTCTGCTCAGCCGGACCCAGATGCTGAACCCAGGGGGCCACCAGTCAAAAGGAGAGTCGTCGAGGGGCACCAGCACATTGCCAAGGTACTGGAAGAGGTGCCACGCGCACTCTCCACAATCGCACAGGTGATGGAGGAGTCCAACTCCTGCATGAGGGCAATGGTGGCACAAGTACAGGAGGGTATCCGCGAGATAGTGTCGCGGGTAGGTGCGGGAATGTCTGCGGTGGAGGAAAGGCTAGCCTCCCTCGAGCGTCACGCACAGCTCAACATTGAGTCCATCCAGGCCCTGACAACGGCTGTTCGGATTCAGGGTGAGCAACATTCTGCCGCCATAAACAGGCTGTCAGATACATTAGAGGTGGCCTTGCAAGGTCTCACACAGGTCATCCAAACTGCCGTCCAGCAGGGTGGAAGGAGTGATGTGGGCCTAGGCCATGAGAGGGAAGATGGTGAATGGGGACATGGAAGTGGAGACGCTACTCAAAGTGCCCTCACGTTTCACCCGTTGCCCCCCTCTCAACCAGTACCCGCAATGGTGCATCCTCTCCAGGTGGCCGAGTCTGCCCCTGCACAGGTGCAGGAGGAGCAGTCTGTGGAGGTGCCCTCACGGGCACCGAAACCCAGGGGGCATCGGCCCAAAGCATCTACCTGGTCAGGGCACGATCAAGAGCAACTTGCCACTACCTCTGCTGGAGCCACAGGGGTAGCACCACGTAGGGGTTCCCGCAAACGTAAGGCTAGGGTGTTATGAACACAAAGGGAATGCACCAGGGTGTATGACAATTTGTTATGTTTTTATTTTAGTCGTTTACTGCACATACACAATAAACACAATTGTTCTCACCACTACTGCCACCTCTTGTACATTCTTGAGCGGCTTGTGCAATAGGTCCCTTTCGTGGGGCTCATCATGACGACGAACACCTGGTCCCACCCATTGGGTCACACTACAGTGGGTGCAGGAGTAATGGCACCACTCTTCTGTGGAGGGGGCTGGTATGGCCGCTCCTCTGTGCACGTGATGAGGTCTGGACGCCTCAGACGGTCTGATGTGAGGAGAACCGTTGACATATGAGTGCCTCCCTGGACTGACGAGCATCCAGGTGAGCCGGTGTTCGGCCCATGGGTCCTTCCTCCTCCTCTTGCTCCTCCTCCTCCTCCTCCTCCTCCTCATCGTCATCCTCAATATGGGTGGCGAATGTGCATGGGGCCTCCTCCAGCGGCACCCCTCTCTGTTGGGCCATGTTGTGCAGGGCACAGCAGACAACTATAATTCATCCCACTCTGAGTGGCGCGTATTGGAGCGCTCCCCCAGAACGATCAAGGCACCTGAAGCACATCTTGAGCAGCCCCATAGCCTGCTCAATTGTAGACCTGGTAGCAATGTGGCTGTCATTATATCGACGCTGCGGCTCGGTGATGGGGTTCCTCAGAGGTGTCATAAGCCACGTGTGCAGGGGATATCCCTTGTCGCCGAGGAGCCAGCCGTTGCCGGTGTTGGGTGAGTGGAAGAGGGGCGGGACGGTGGACTCCCTGAGGACGAAGGCATCGTGGCAGCTGCCAGGGTATCTGGCGCACACGTGTAGGAATCTCTGGCGGTGGTCACAGATGAGCTGGGCGATCATGGAGTGATACCTCTTCCTGTTGATGAACAGTCCTGGCTCATGTGGAGGTGCCCGTATTGCTATGTGGGTGCAATCGATTACACCCTGCACCCGTGGGAAGCCAGCCACAGCATGGAATCCAACCGCCCTCTCCATCTGGCTGCGGTCATCCATGGCGTAGTTGATGTAGTGCGAGGCCCTGCGGAACAACCCATCGGTAACCTGCCTTATGCACTTGTGTGCAGACGACTGACAGACCCCGGTGATGTCACCGGTGGCACCCTGGAAGGATCCGGAGGCGAAGAAGTTGAGGGCAGTGGTGACTTTGACGGCGACGGGTAGGAAGATGCTGCTTGGTCCATCCGGGAGCAGCTCGTCATTACGGAGGCTGCAGATGTTGGCGACTACCTGGTGACTGACTCTGAGCCTCTGTTTGCACTGCTCCTCAGAGAGGTCCAGGAAGCTGAGCCTCGGTCTGTAGACCCTGTGCCGAGGGTAGTGCCTCCTGCGACGCATCTCTCTCTGCGGTTGCCCTCCCTCCTGCTGTGCAGGTGGATGTGCCACAGCACCGTGTTGTGGGGCTCCACGTGTCTGAGGCGGACGGCATGGCCTGCGAGGCTGCTGAGGCTGGTGATGCTGTTCGTCCTCCGAGGAGGTCAAGGCGGCCCCCATCTGGAAGGTGTAGGTCTGAGGGGTTCGGTAAGGTCGGTAAGTGTGTTCTCACACCGGGGTTGCGGTTCCATGCCGGTGAATCTTCTTGCTAGGAGGAGGGTGGTGGAGGGCAGGCGTTGCCCTATGTGACGGAGTGGCCTCCTGCGTTGGTGAAGGGTCACCCCCCACCTGTGGAATGCACCTTGGCAGCTGCCACAGGCTGCTGGCTGCAACACGTCCGTTTGAAGTGAGAGTGTTTCCCCCAGTATGGGAAACAGTCTCAGTTCAAGGTAAAATCCCACCCTTCCTAATAAAACAGCTCAATCAGGCCTGTAAACGACCTGAACGAGCAAGATAAATACTTACAAGTGGCATCCCGCTGGCTTTAATTGCATGCAGGATTCCCACCTGCGGGGTCTGCACGCGCACGCCGGCGCGTCCGTGGGGAACCCGGAAGTGGGCGGGTTCGAGACGGGATCCGGTCCCACTCCGGGATTCCCCGATTTTCGGGGGCCCCCCGCCGAGAACGCACCCGATAGCGGGTGGTAAAATCAAGCCCAATGTCACATAATAATAAACAACTTAACACTTACTCAGCAACCCAAGAGCTTTTGGTCGGCTCAGAAATCTGGCAATTCTGATATTTATTGCTTCAGAATACTAGGTGCAATTATTGGACATGTGACTGCATCTACGCAGGAAAAGCAACAGGCAGAACAGTCTGCAGTTACTTCGTTTTAGGTCGATGACCTTTTATCGGAAAGGTTTTGATGAAAAGTCATCAACCTGAAACGTTAACTCTGTTTCTCTCTCCACAGACGCTGTCTGACCTGCTGAGTGTTTCCAGCATTTTCTGATTTTATTTCAGATTTGCAGCTTCTGCAGTATTTCGCTTTTGCTGCAGTTATATCACCACATTCGCGTCGCTGGGAAGTGGACTCCACAATGCAAAAATGGCAATGTAATTCTGGAGATAGATCACTGATCTGATTCCGTAGTTCATTAAAGTTGGAGAAGTGAAAACCTTTACAATTGGGGGTTCAAAGCTCATTTTCAATTCACAGGCAGCAGTACTACTCCAGTTTCCTGGAGTTCTGATGTACTGCAAGACATCAGATGAGTGCTCAGTAATGCAGCTCAGGAAGGTTCATCCTTAAGTTTTAACTTTAACTTTCAATGTTTGCTTTAATTACGATGTGCGCATGCACCCATGAATCAGCACACCAATGTTTTGGAACTGGCTTTGGAATTACAGGAAATTCACAAAATCTGAGCAGCAATATAACTCCTGTATGTGACCATTGCAGGACCAAAGATGAACCAGATTAGTTTGTGCAGTTATATGCAACATTAGAGAGCCTATGAATTTTATCCTACACAAATTTTATTTATTCATAATGTATACTAGCTATATCATGCTATACAAACTACTGGGGGGGAAAAAAACAAAAGGAAAAAACAGCAGAGTTATTTTCTCCTGTTAATCATGGCATGCTTACTATTCCACTCCATGTACGTGACAACGAGCTGTTATGCCCTTACTGAGAAAATCCTTGTGGCACATCTCCTGATTGTTACCAGCAATCTCCTCACACGTTGGCCTGCACACCATTGCATTTATAATTGTATGTGTTACTAATTTAGTTTCTCAGCGCAAAGAGAATAGTTCACTATTGAGGTTCAGCTGTCATTCAAAAGCCACACAAGCTGAATTAGGCTCCCTCAGCTGAATCACAGCCTTATAATTCGCTCCAGAGTATCTATTATTCGATCTCCATTTTACAAATATCTATGGAGGGTAAATACAGACTAGCTAAAATGGCAAATTTATACAGGTGAACTGTAATGCAGAAACAATGCTGTGCTCTGGGTGACTAAATCAATATGTGAAAATGAACACAGGTATAGTATGGCCTGAGGATGAGAAAATTCAAATATGTCAGTACTGCAGACGTTGAGTGCACCCAGTCAAGCAGCATTGTTGATAGTGTGTTACTCACCACCAACAGAGGTGGTGACAGTGGTGTGTGCAGCACGCAAGCTCTTGCTTATGGATTTAAATGAAAAGAATTGATTCTAGAAATTTTAACACTTTCAGCTCTCCACAGCACATTAAGAATATTAATGTATACAGTCCATTATTGAGTTGCGCGACACTAATGGATCAATTATGTCAGGGGAGACACAAAAGGTCTTGAATCAATGTCATTCCTTCCAAGCATCACTCATTAAGTGTGACAGTCATTCACTGTGATATAAAACGGTTAGCTATTTTTAAAAAATACATTTTTTTTGATTATATTTAGGTGCTTATCAAGGTGATGGATCTCTGTGCTGGGGAATGGAACACTTTTTACTTTCATCACTCAGTGACAGCATCAAGCATTCGCAGGTCAGTAATCTCCGTCTATTCTGCCCCAGCATTGTGCCTTAATCCAAATTTCAGAACCCCCCGCAGCCCCAGTCCATCAGTATGATATTTTCCCACATCTTATCCATCCTTTTAGCCTGTCTAATGCTGTATTTCTATAACATTGTTGCTGCTGACATCAGGCCTGGCCTGAGGGGCAATACAGTAATATAAATGAAGCAATGCTTGTGCCTCTGTTTATGTTCCTTCATACTACCGCAGCCATTGTATTAACAGTGACGAATGTAAACAGCCCTGTGCCTGGTGACGCGAGCTGCTGCAAGCCGTCATTTCTCCAGCCACAGGCGAGATGCACACCCAGCCTCCATGTACAGGCCCACAATAAAAGTATACCAAGGTCCCTGCAATTTTTTTGTAAATAGTCAGCCGAAATTTTCTGCTTTGTAACCACACAGTGCTGGTAAACAAAAATTCAAAGGCCCAGACAATACCGCAATAATTAAAAATTCAGATGAAACTCCGCAGTTAGCTCATTCTCAGGCTAGGGAAGAAGAAACCAGCAAACACTTCAATATTTAGTGTAACGTACTGAAAAAGCCTCCAAAATGTGGTTGATAAAATGATTGCAGTTATTTTGTACAAAGTTTCCACAACTTTCAAAGAGCGAAAATCTGACTTCAAAAAAAAGCACAATTACCAGTTAAAAAAATCTCTTGGGAAAAAAGGCCTGATTGTTCTATTCTTTATCGATGTTGAAATCACCTAATTGCCGGGGAAAATTCATTGAGTTAAAACTGAATATTAAACAATAGCATTTCAGAGTCTGGTCACATCTAAAATGTTTATTGATAAAGACTGGGATGAGTCATTACAATGAAAGCCAAAGAAAATTACAATTTCATATCACTGCAGAAGCCATTCATGTTGGACTGCTGCCATTGAGCTTTTTAGAAATCTAAATACATGGTTAAATGTGCAGGCTCAACAACAACTTCTTGAATTTATATAGAGCCCTTGACATAGGAATAGTCCCAGGGTGCTTCGCAGGAGCGTAATAAGACAAAAATTGACATTGAACCAAAGAAAGTGGCAGGTGACTGAATGCTTGGTCAAAGAGGTAGGTTTTAAGGGGGCTCTTAAAGGAAGAGAGAGATGTGAAAAGACTGAGAGGTTCTAGACAACTGAAAGTACAGCCACCAATGGTAGGGCGGAGGAAGTGGGGGTACACAAGAGTCCAAAGTTGGAGGAACGCAGAGTTCTCGGAGGGTTGTAGGTATGAAGAAGGTTATAGAGATAAAGAGAGGTGAGGCTATGGATGGATTTGAACATGAGGATGAGAATTTTAAAATTGAAACTCTTTGATGGACAGCGAGCACAGGGTTAATGGGTGAACGGGACTTGGTGAAGGTTAGTATACAGGCAACAGAATTTTGGAAGAGCTGAAGTTTATGGAGAGTGGTAAATGGGAGGCCAGCCAGGAGTGCATTGGAATAGTTGAGTCTGGAGGTAAGAAAAGCATGGGAGAGGGATTCAGCAGCAGATGGGTTAAGGCAGGTTCGGAGATGGGCGATGTTACAAAGGTAGGCAGTTTTTGTGATGGATTAGGATATGGGGTCAAAAGCTCAACTCAGGGTCAAATAGAACCCTGAAGTTGCGAACATCATGGTTCAGCCTGAGACAGTGACCAGGGAGGGGGTGAAATCAGTGGCGAGAGAATGGAGTTGCTGGCAGGGGCCAAAGACAATGGATGCTGATGAGGTAGAGCTGGGTGTCGGCAACGTACATGTGGGACCTGAAGTCAACAGAGAAGAAGCATTGGAGGGGAATGGTGTGGTCGACCATGTAAAAGGCTGCAGACAGGTTGAGAAGGATGAAGATCTTTCAAAGTTCTCTAGATTCAGGAACTGTCCCTCTGGATTGGAAAATTGCACGTCACTCCGCTTTTTAAGAAAGGAGAGAGAGGGAAACCAGGGAATTATAGACCAGTTAGCCTAACATCTGTTGTGGGGAAAATGCTGGAGTCTATAATTAAGGATAGGGTGACTGAACACCTCAGGAATTTTCAGTTAATCAGAGAGAGCCAGTATGGATTTGTGAAAGGTAGGTCATGCCTGACAAACCTGATTGAATTTTTTGAAGAGGTGACTAAAGTAGTGGACAGGGGAATGTCAATGGATGTTATTTATATGGACTTCCAGAAGGCATTTGATAAGATCCCACATAAGAGACTGTTAGCTAAGATAGAAGCCCATGGAATCGAGGGAAAAGTACGGACTTGGTTAGGAAGTTGGCTGAGCGAAAGGTGACAGAGAGTAGGGATAATGGGTAGGTACTCACATTGGCAGGATGTGACTTGTGGAGTCCCACAGGGATCTGTCTTGGGGCCTCAATTATTCACAATATTTATTAACGACTAAGATGAAGGCATAGAAAGTCCCATATCTAAGTTTGCCGATGACGCAAAGATTGGTGGCATTGTAAGCAGTGTAGATGAAAACATAAAATTACAAAGCAATATTGATAGATTAGGTGAATGGGCAAAACTGTGGCAAATGGAATTCAACGTCGACAAATGTGAGGTCATCCACTTTGGATCAAAAAAGGATAGAACAGGGTACTTTCTAAATGGTAAAAAGTTAAAAACAGTGGATGTCCAAAGGGACTTAGGGGTTCAGGTACATAGATCATTGAAGTATCATGAACAGGTGCAGAAAATAATCAATAAGGCTAACAGAATGCTGGCCTTTATATCTGGAGGACTGGAGTACAAGGGGGCAGAAGTTATGCTGCAGCTATACAAAACCCTGGTTAGACCGCACCTGAAGTACTGTGAGCAGTTCTGGGCACCGCACCTTCGGAAGGACATATTGGCCTTGGAGGGACTGCAGCGTAGGTTTACTAGAATGATACCCGGACTTCAAGGGTTAAGTTACGAGGAGAGATTACACAAATTGGGGTTGTATTCTTTGGAGTTTAGAAGGTTAAGGGGTGATCTGATCGAAGTTTATAAGATATTAAGGGGAACGGATAGGGTGGATAGAAAGAAACTATTTCCGCTGGTTGGGGATTCTGGGAGTAGGGGGCACAGTCTAAAAATTAGAGCCAGACCTTTTAGGAGCGAGATTAGAAAACATTTCTACACACAAAGGGTGGTCGAAGTTTGGAACTCTCTTCCGCAAACGGCAATTGATACTAGCTCAATTGCTAAATTTAAATCTGAGATAGATAGCTTTTTGGCAACCAAAGGTATTAAGGGATATGGGCCAAAGGCGAGTATATGGATTTGGATCACAGAGCAGCCATGATCTTATCAAATGGCGGAGCAGGCACATGGGGCTGAATGGCCTACTCCTGTTCCTATGTTCTTATGTTCCTATGATAGTGCACCACAGTCACAGTCACAGTCACAGAGGATGTCATTTGTGACTTTGATTTGGGCCATTTCAGTGTTGTGGCAGAGTCGGAAACCTGATTGGAGAGGCTCGAACTGGAGTTGCGGGAAAGATGGGCGTGGATTTGAGAGGCAATAACACGTTCAAGGACTTTGGAGACGAAAGGGAGATTGGAGATGAGGCGATAGTTTGAAAGGATGGAAGTGGCCAAAGGTGGGTTTCCTTTAGGATGGGGGTGATGACGACAGATTTGAAAGGGGGGGGATCAGTACCTGAGAAGAGGAAATTGTTTAGAATATCAGCTAGCATGGGGCTAAGAAGGGAATTTGGGTGATCAGCAGTTTAGTGAGAATAGGATCAAGAAGGTATAAGGTGGGTCTCATGGACAAGATGAGCTTGGAGGGGGCGTGAGAGGAGGCAGGAGAGAAATTGGAGAAAGATGCGAGTTCGGGGCGAGGCCAGGAGGAACTTTGGGTTGGTGGGCAATGGGAAAGGGGGATGTGGTAGAAGCAGGTATATGGATGGTCTCAATCTTTATACCCAGCCTGCTGCTGATTTTTTTTCTAATGTTATAATCCAGAGAAACTATGGTCCATATCTTACATGTGTTGTGCCCTGGACTCCTTTTGTTCTTTCCCTGGTGTCAACATTAATCTTGGCACAAATCCAATGGCGTTACCTACTCTCTCTAACTTGATTATGAATTTGCTCTGTATCCCCTCAAGTATGAAATCAGCTTGCATTCATTTGTCATCGCTCTGGCGATTGAAAAAAAAATTCTAGTTCCAATGAGCATTGGATGATGACTAACCTGATAACATACTATGCAATGCAACCGTATCATTTTCATCTGCGACATGTGATGGGTTAACACTTCTTTGCTTACTGTATATCGCAAAGGACTGCAATAATTTCAATCGAGAGTTTCACTAACTTCCAAAATAGAAAAAGATCTGCGAAAATGAATAGGAGAGGTTGCTGGAGGTGCAATTTCTGGTCTGCTGGCATATTGGCTTTCCAATCGAGTTTGAATTATCTTTCCAAATCATCTACAAACATCAAATCCATATCATATGCCACAGAAGGAGAAACCAGAGAGTCTGATTCCATTGGGAGCTGTCAATGTTTTGGAGACACTGGTGATCCAAATTTTGTTTTAAAAAGGTGCAACACCATCATGGAAGTGTTCTGCTCTCCAGAACCTTTGGAGTGGTGTGAAGTACCAATAGCGATCAAGTAATTCAAAAGAGCAGTTGAAGGATTAAAAGGGGAGCGCTGGGATGAGGAAAATTAAAAGGGCAACAACTGAGAAAAGTTAAAGCGAAGTACCCAGGGTGAAATAAAATTAAAAGCAGAGTAATTCCTGAGAGAAGTAATATTAAACGGGGCCCGCCAACAGAATTAAAATCAAAAGGGCTGCATCAGAAAGGAAGAGGCTATGAGGTGTGTTTGCTACAGAGTGTTTACCTACAATTAAGCAGGGTATACATAGTTGATGGAAGAGATTTGAAAATTGTCTATTGATCAAAAACTTTAAGGGAAGGACAAATGTAAGGAGTCGCACAACACCAGGTTATAGTCCAACAGCTTTATTTGAAATCACAAGCTTTCGGAGCTTTGCTCCTTCGTCAGGTGAGTCACTTTAAGGGAAGGGTTATGGCCTTAACAGAAATTTACAAGAGCAGACAAAAGTAATGGGATTATCAACTGTGAATGGATATTACTAGACTCAGTAAGTAAGTCATAACAATTCTATGATCTCAAGGGCATGTCATTGGGACCATAGCTGGAAGGTATTGATCCAGCGGGATTGTAAAGTTAATACCTATAGGATGCTGAATTGTATACATGGCTGAAGTAGTCCTGATCAATACAAGATTCAAAGGCTGCTAAATGCGACAAGAAGAGACCCAGTGGTGGTAGTCCATGTAGGGTAAATGAAATAGGGAGAAATAATATAAAGGCCTCAAAAGTCGTGTACATGAGGATTGCCTCAATCGCAAAGATAAGGGATGCAAAATAATGTTAGCTGTAATACTGCAGGTATTTGGCAAAAGAGCGGAGTTCACCAAGAAAATTTAGGATGCAAATAAGTATCAGCAATAATGATGGTTACTCTCATAAGTAACTGGGAATGTTTTCAGGACAAAAAGTAAGAGAGACAAGCTAAACAAAGCAGGAAAAATGAGACTTCTAAGGAATATTGTGGCAGCTCTCGAAAATTATTTACATTAGATAGCTTTGGGGGAGAAGAAGGAAGGAGGAAATTGGATTCCAGGCAAAACTGATCACAGATTGAATCAAAATCGGTGGGCAGATATAGGCACAGGAACTCACAGAAACACACAGGGACCAGAAACCAACAAGCAGACATTGGGACAGGTGGATGAACTCCATTAGAAAGGGACAAAGGGAGATCTATAAAAAAGCATAGCTGCAGACACAAATTATGACAGTAAAAAAAACTTCTCAATACTTTAACAATAAGAGGGTAGTAAGAGAAGAGGTGAGACGATAAAAAGTGCAGAGCCAAAACAAAGAGTGAGCACAAGGTAGTTTGTGTTCTGAATGATTATGTCTCTAAATATTCACAAGGAAAGAGACGATCAACATCCTCTTCCTAAGTGGAGATAACCCAGATGGAATGAATGATTTTGATATAAATAGGATGGAAGTCTTAGACATCCTAAAAGGGCTCAGAAGAAATAAATCACTGTACTATCCTGGAGTACCAAAAGAAACAGGGAGGCGATTTATGATGCAGTGATAGTCATTGTGGAGATGGTGGGACACTGGGAAGTACACATTGGAACCAAACTAATGTGGTACCCATTTTCAAGCAGGGCCAAATAGTTTTCCCCATCCACATTTATCTTATGACCTAAAGTAATATATGGAGGGAGTCCAAGGGGAACATCTTCCTGTGACTTGAAGTGTATTTGAAAAAATGGAGGCCTGAGGTTTGTGTGATGATGGGTAAAGGCTATCTCCAGTTTGTAATAAAAACTTTGTGTTCATTTGTGGCTGACATACTATAATGAAAGTGGCGCTGATTGGCAAAAGCAATAGAAGGCAAATTTTATAGTCAAGATCAACAAAACAATCAAATATTGCTTCTTATAAAAGAAACACAACTCACTGGACTCTCTTAGCTCACTGCTTTAATACGAAACTTCTCTTCACAACAAAGTCAGCCAGCATCTGATGGCCATCAGTCAGCATTTTAAAAATACTTCAAGAACATCATGATTAATACAAATGACAGATACACAGCTGCTGGGAGGAAGTGAGGAGGAGATGTTCAAGGCTATATCATTAAACTGAAAAATTGCTGTAACTGCTAGATTTGGCCATTATTATTAATATTTTCCAGGCACATACAGAACCCTCTTGGATTATAGACTTGATTTTACGTTTTGTGCTGGTAACAGTATCAATGTGTACATTTATGGGGCCCACAATCCCTGTGCTTGAGTGGGCACCACGGGAGCCTATATAAAGCAGGGGAACCAGAATTTGGGGTGGGCCCAAGTTCTGCCAAATCTCTGCCCCTTTTGTTGAAGTGAGAGCTGGTGCTACGTGTCTGTTAGCCTGCAGCAACATGCGATCTGGTCATGATGCGGAGGCGCATCGGAATTGGACTCAAAATTGCTTTGATCATTATGTATAGTGACATTGTAATTGGAATCAGAAAGAACCTGGGACTGCTTTTTACTAGGTTTTTGTTGTAGAGAAAATATTGACCAGAGCAATTCTTGCATTTTGGTGCATGAATATTAATAAGCATTTCATTATTTTTTACCCACACTCTTGAAATTCCCTCAGAGTAATTTGGCTTAATGCAAATTAGTCCACAGACTCAATGTCAACATTTCTTTGGCTTGTTAGCACAAATGAAAGAGGGAGACATACAAATTTGCTTGTGTTTCCTTTCCAACTCACACTCCGTTACTGTTACCAACTATAAAGGTGGTATTAAGGCAACAAAGAGAATCTGCAGAGATCCAGCTTACAGTGGAACAGCAAATAGTGAAAGCAGCAACTTCATCACCTCAATCCACACAGCAGTATGAGTGCATCAATGGGTTTTGTTTTGCTGGATATGGTGGAGGAGGAGGAAGAGCATCAGAAGGGCCAGGGAAGTCCAAATCCATAAAGGGAGCATGTCTGCCACAAGTGAAAGAGCAACCTTGACTTCAGAAGCACTGTGTGAGGAGGTTACACTTTACCATTGAATTGTACCATATCTTGGAACCAGAATTGCAACCAAGGAGCAAAATCTCCTTAGAGAAAGTTCAGAGGAGATTTACCAGAATGGTACCAGGGATGAGGGACTTCAGTTATGTGGAGGGACTAGAGAAGCTGGGATTGTTCTCCTTAGGGCAGAAAAGGTTAAGAGGAGATTTAATAGAGGTGTTCAAAATCATGAAGGGTTTTGATAGAGTAAATAAAGATAAATTGTTTCCAGTGGCAGGAGGGTTGGTAACCAGAGGACATAAAGCGGAGATGAGGCAAACTTTTTTTACACAGCAAGTTGTTATGATCTGGAATACACTGCCTGAAAGGGTGGTGGAAGCAGATTCTATAGTAACTTTTAAAAGGGAATTGGATACATACTAGAAAAGGCAAATTTTGCATGGTTATGGGGAAAAAGTAGGTAAGTGGTACCAATTGGATAGCTCTTTCAAAGAGCTGCACAAACACGATGGGCCGAATATCCTCCTTCTGTGCTCTATGATTCTGTGATCAGTCCTGTGTTCTAGTAACGTAAAAGTGATGACCATAATCACCTTCTTTGAAACAATGTCCTTCCAGGCAGCAGCAGAAGATTTGGCACACATTTTTCCACCCCAAATGCTGCCTTCAACTGATTGTGGCTTCTTTCCCCATATCATGACATAACACCCACCACCTCCCACCTAAAAGATAGAAGAAAAAGATGGAGAGAGAAGCAGAAAATGATAGAGAGAGAATTAATAACATGGAGACATCAGTGACGGCAAAGAGCTGTTCTCTGACTTACTGAGGGAGAAATTACACAGAGTTCTACCTTTATCCCACCATAACTTTGGTGGAAGAATGGCAAAAATTCTAAAGAAACAGAATGGGCTTGATATTAGCACCCGCTATCGGGTGCATTCCTGGCGGGGGGGGGGGGGGGGGGGCTCCGAAAATCTGGGAATCTCCGAGCGGGTCAGGAGCCCGGCTCCAACCCGCCCACTTCCGGGTTTCCCACAGACGCGCTGACGTGCGCGCGCAGCCCCCGCATCTGGGAATCCCGTGGGCAATTAAAGCCGGCGAGGTGCCACTTAAGCTATTTATTTAGGTATTTCAGGTCATTTAGAGCTCTGATTAAGGAGATATTTTACATGGGGTGGGATTTTGCAAACAACTGGGTCTGTTTCCCGTACTGGGGGAAACACTCCCAGTTCAAATGGACGTGTTGCAGCCATCAGCCTGTGGCAGCTGCAAACGTCCATTTGACAGGTGGGAGGGGGGGGAAGACCCTCACTCATTGCAGGAGGCCACTCTGTTGCTTGGGACAAAGTTTGGCCTCCACCACCCTCCTCCTAACAATAAAATTCACCAACTTCCACACTTACCCTGGTGTCCAGACAAATGTACCTACCTTGCGGACACCCTCAGATGTACATATTGCGGATGGGGGCCGCCGTAGCTGCAGTCATGACCTCCTCGGAGTGCGAACAGCATCACCAGCCTCGCCATCCACGCCGTCCACCTCTGACACGTGGAGCTCCACAACAGAGTGCTGTGACACATCCACCTGTACAGCGGGAGGGAGGGCAACCGCAGAGAGAGATGCGTTGCAGGGGGCACTACCCTCGCCACAGAGTCCACAGACCGAGGCTCAGCCTCCTGGACCTCTCTGAGCAGCAGTGCACACGGAGGCTCAGAGTCACTCGACATGTAGTCGTGGACATCTGCAGCATCCTTCATGCCGAGCTGCTCCCGGCTGGACTGAGCATCATCTTCTTACCTGTCGCTGTCAAAGTCACCACTGCCCTCAACAACTTCTCCTCCGCATCCTTCCAGGGTGCCACCGGGGACATCGCCGATGTCTCTTAGTCATCTGCACAAAAGAGCCCTGCAAATACACGTACACCCACTCTGCAGTGACACAATGGGTGGCATCAGTTGTGGGTCTTCATAGTGATCCTCAGGAAAGGGCATTATTGCACAAACCAGACAAGATTCGCAAAGACGTGGCAGTAGTGGTGCCAATATAATATGTGATGTGAGTTGCTCAGAAATTCAATATAAGTAAAAACCATGACAAACCCTCAAACACCCTTGTGCATCCCCTTCATGCACACGACATGTTTGCCTTACGCTGCCTACTGCACATATGTGATGCATGCCTTGTGGCTGCAGCACAGGTAGTGGCAGGTTGAGTGAGGCTGACCGTGAAAGAGATGCATGAGAGGGTGAGTATGAGATAGATCCATGAGATTGTATGAGGATTGGGTTGAGTGGTAGTGGCGGGATGAGTATTGGCGAGGTGAGTAAGTGCAGGTAAGATGAGGATGAGGTTTGAGTGGGTGTGAGGGGTGATGTGACAGAGTAGTGTTGGCAGTGCAGAAGGAGATGTGGGGTGGGGGTGGTGATGTGGCAGACGGAGTGTAGGGGAATGAGTAAGTGTACTCACTTTGGCTGACCTACTTAGGTCATTGCAGCGCCTCCTGCAGGTGGGCGATATGTTGGTGGTGCAGGTGACCTCCTCTGCCACCTTGAGCCAGGCCTTCTTGGTGGCAGAGGCAGGCCGCTTCCTCCCGCCCGCCGGGGGGATGATCTCTGTCCTCCCCCTCCTCCTCACCCCATCCAATGATACCTGGAGTGAGGCATCATTAAACCTGGGAGCAGCCTTCCCCCTGGGCTGCTCCATGCTGTAATTTTTCCTATTGCTTGCAGCATCAGTCAGTTGAGGACTGCCCCTTTAAATAGAGCTCCTCCAGCTGACAGACCATACTGCGCATGCGCAGTCTGCCTGACGCGCAGATCAGCAGCGGGGAACCCGGAAGACCAGGTAAGTGGATCCAATTAGCCTGCGATTGCGTGCGGGGCAGACTGATTACACCGGGCGCGTTACCCACGCACCCAATAGACCCCCTGCCGCGAACCCGCCGCCCTGGTAATATCGAGCCCCATGTTTCTATTTTTAGTCGTTTATGTCATTTCTCTGGTATTTTTGCAGGTCTCCTGCCAGGGATCCCTGCAGAACTTCCAGGTGAATGTGTGCAATGCCGTAGGAGATCAATTAATAATGGTGGTAACTGCAGACTGCCGTATCAGGATTATTTTCTTTCTGACCTTTTGGGCATGATTTTATCTTGGAGCCGTAACCCAGCCCATCCCTAGATATTCGGGGGTTCAGCATTGGGGATCAGAGTGGGGGGTCCAGCGTCAGTGATTGGGGGTCCAACATCGGGGGTCGGGTTTTTTTTTCCTTTGTTCATGGGATGTGGGCATCTCTGGCAAGACCAGCATTTATTGCCCATCCCTAATTGCCCTTGAGAAGGTGGTGGTGAGCCACCTTCTTGAACCGCTGCAGTCCGTGTGGTGAAGGTTCTCCCACAGGGTGGGGGTGGGGGGGTCAAGCCAGCATCGGGATCAGGGGGTGTCAGCCAGCATTGGGATCGGGGATGGGTCCAGCCAGTGTCGGGGATCGGGGGTCCAGCATTGGGGATCGGTGGGGGAGGCGGCTGATTGCGGTGTCCTGTCGTGTCAGGTGAGCTTGTTGGTGAGCACTCCTGATCCTCTGGGCCCACAAGCAGTGCAATAAAGACACTCACCTCATGGATCCAGCCCTTCCCACCCGCTTTCACCCGACGTGAATCAGAAGCGATGGGAAACCTGAGCAGGTAAGGTTAAATCCATTTAACCTTTGCAATACACAAAGAATTAAGGGGGTTAAATTGGTTAACTCCCAAATCCGGCGTGGGCATCACGGTGTGCAATTAGCCTGTGCCCGGTGGTACCAATGCAGCCAGCACGTTAGATTGGTGCTACAACTTAATTTACCTGATTGGTACACAACGTGGAGCGCTAACTGCATTCGTCTCTCCATTTTCTCCGCTCTCTCTCTACTTCTCACCAGCAAGGGGGTGTCCAAATCAGGGGTGAGATGCTCGCACTTCTTAAAGGCAGGCTGCACCTCTTAAAGGAAGCCTGCATCTCTTATTTGCAAAAAATAAGATACGGGTCCCACAGAGTCTGAACAGAGATCAGATATCGCACACATGAAATACAGATGCAGGTCCCATCCCTATTTTTACAAACTGTTGAGTTATGTTGAAACATTGAATAAAGGTTGCACACTACTAAATCCCACATCCTCCAATCTGCACACCAGAACTCACCAATCTGCCGATCTGAGTTTGTACCAGGACTGTGAGAGAGCGTGCACCAAGGTTCTCTGATGTTGCGCTAGCGGCCTTGGTGCAAGAGATGGACAGCAGGAGGGGCATCCTATATCCGCGGAGAACAAGGAGCCCTCCTGACATATGCTCAAGAGGCAGTGGAAGGTAGTAAAGGACAAAGTCAATGCCAGATGCATAGCACCACAAATATGGATGTAGTGCAGGAAGAAGTTCAATGCTTTGACACGAGTGGTCAAGTTGAGAGAGGTCAACTGTCAAGTGGCATATCCTACCATCTAGATTAAGAGTAATTTAAAGGAGTAAACTCCTTAAAGGGAGTAATTAACAAGCTTATTCTATGGCAGCAGAGCTCGCATCCGTGATATGCTCTTCCTGCACTATGTGGGAAGTCATGGACACTACCGGTGTCCCTGGCGACCATGTGTGCAGGAAGTGTGTCCAGCTGCAACTACTGGCTAACCATCTTTCAGAGCTGGAGTTGCGGGTGGATTCACTGTGGAGCATCCGCAATGCTGAGACTATCGTGGATAGCACGTTCAGTGAGGTGGTCACACCGCAGGTAAAGATTACGCAGGCAGAAAGGAAATGGGTGACCGCCAGGCAGAGTAAAAGGACTAGGCAGGTAGAGCAGGAGTCCCCGGGGGTCATCTCCCTCTCAAACAGATATACCGCTTTGGATACTGTTGGGGGAGATGGCTTATCAGGGGAAAGCAGCAAAAGCCAAGTTCGTGGCACCACGGGTGGCTCTGCTGCACAGGAGGGGAGGAATAAGAGTGGCAGGGCTATAGTGATAGGGGATTCAATTGTCAGGGGAACAGATAGGCGTTTCTGCGGCCGCAAACGTGACTTCAGGATGGTATGTTGCCTCCCTGGTGCTAGGGTCAAGGATGTCACGGAGCGGCTGCAGGGCATTCTGGAGGGAGAGGTTGAACAGCCAGTAGTCGTGGTCCATATCGGTACCAACGACATAGGTAAAAAAAGGGATGAGGTCCAGCAAGGTGAATTTAAGGAGTTAGGAGATAAATTAAAAAGCAGGACCTCAAAGGTAGTGATCTCAGGATTACTACCAGTGCCACATGCTAGTGGGTATAAGGAACAGGAGAATAGGCCAGATGAATGCGTGGCTGCAGGGATGGTGTAGGAGAGAGGGATTTAGATTCCTGGGACATTGGGACTGGTTCTGGGGAAGGTGGGACCTGTACAAGCGTGACGGGTTACATCCGAGCAGGACCGGGACCGATGTCCTTGCGATGGTGTTTGCTAGTGCTGTTGGGGAAGGTTTAAACTAGAATGGCAGGGGTTGGGAAGCTGAGCAGGGAGATGGAGGAGGGGGAAACAAGGATAGAAACAAAAGACAGAAAGGGAAGAAGCAATGGTAGAAGGCAGAGAAAACAAGGGCGAAAAACAAATAGGGCCATAGTGCAAAATAAAACTAAGATGACTAGCAATCTTAAAAAGACAAGTCTAAAGGCATTGTGTCTTAATGCACGGAGCATTCGCAATAAGGTAGATGAATTAACAGCGCAGATAGATCTTAGCGGTTATGATATAGTTGCGATTACGTGGACATGGCTGCAGGGTGACCAAGGATGGGAGCTGAACATCCAGAGGTATTCAATATTTAGGAGGGACAGGCAAAAAGGGAAAGGAGGTGGGGTAACATTGTTAGTAAAGGAGGAAATCAATGCAAAGTGAGGAAGGATATTGGCTCGGAAAATAACGTGTGGAATCTGTATGGATGGAGCTAAGAAACACCAAGGGGCAGAAAATGTTGGTGGGGGTTGTCTATAGGCCCCCAAACACTAGTGGAGATGTAGGGGAGGGCATTAAACAGGAAATTAGAGACGCATGCAAGAAGGGTACAACTATAATCATGGGTGACTTTAATCTACATATAGATTGGTCAAACCAAATTAGCAATAATACTGTGGGGGAAGAATTCCTGGAGTGTGTATGTGATGGTTTTCTAGACCAATACGTTGAGGAACCAACTAGAGAACAGGCGATCCTAGACTGGGTATTGTGCAATGAGAAAGGATTAATTAACAATCTTGTTGTGCGGGGTCCTTTAGGGAAGAGCAACCATAACATGATAGAATTTCTCATTAAGTTGGAGAGTGAAGTAGTTGAATCCGAAACTAGGGTCCTGAATCTAAATAAAGGAAATTATGAAAATATGAGGTGCGAGTTGGATATGATAGATTGGGGAACGTTACTAAAAGGGATGACGGTGGATTGGCAATGGCTAATATTTAAAGGACATGTGCAGGAATTACAACAATTATTCATCCCTGTCTGGCTCAAAAATAAAACAGGAAAGGTGGCTCAACAGTGGCTTACAAAAGAAATTAGGGATAGTATTAGATCCAAAGAGGAGACATATAAAATTGCCAGGAAAAGCGGATTGGGAGCAGTTCAGAATTCAGCAAAGGAGGACAAAGAGATTGATTAAGAGGGGAAAAATAAAGTATGAGAGTAAACTAGCAGGGAACATAAAAACTGACTGTAATAGCTTCTATAAATATGTCAAGAGAAAAAGATTAGTGAAGACAAATGTAGGTCCCTTACAATCAGAAATGGGGGAAATTATAATGGGGAACAAAGAAATGGCAGAACAATTAAACACATACTTTGGTTCTGTCTTCACAATGGAGGACACAAATAACCTCCCAGAAATATTAGGGAACTAAGGGTCTAGTGAGAGGGAGGAACTGAAGGAAACCAGTATTAATTAAAAAATAGTGCTAGGGAAATTATTGGGGCTAAAGGCTGACAAATCCCCAGGGGCTGATAATCTACATCCCAGAGTACTAAAGGAAGTGGTCCTAGAAATAGTGGATGCATTGGTGATCATCTTCCAAAATTCTATAGACTCTGGAACAGTTCATACATATTGGAGGGTGGCAAATGTAATCCCACTATTTAAAAAAGGAAGGAGAGAAAAAACAGAGAATTACAGACCAGTTAGCCTAACATCAGTCGAGGGGAAAATGCTAGAGTCTATTATAAGAGATGTGATAACAGAACACTTGGAGTGCATTAAAGGGATTGGACAAAGTCAGCATGGGTTTATGAAAGGGAAATTATGCTTAACAAATCTACTGGAGTTTTTTGAGGATGTAACTGGTAGAATGGATGGGGAGAACCAGTGGATGTGGTGTACTTGAATTTTCAAAAGACTTTTGATAAGGTCCCACACAAGAGGTTAGTGTGCAAAATTAAAGCACATGGGATTGGGGGGAATATACTGGCATGGATTGAGAATTGGTTGACAGACAGGAAACAGAGAGTAGGAATAAATGAGTCTTTTTCCAGGTGGCAGGCAGTGACTAGTGGGGTACCGCAGGGATCAGTACTTGTGCCCCAGCTATTCACAATATATATCAATGATTTGGATGAGGGAACTAGACGTAACATTTCCAAGTTTGCAGATGACACAAAGCTGGGGTGGAATGTGAGCTGTGAGAAGGATGCAAAGAGGCTCCAATGTGATTTAGACAAGTTGGGTGAGTGGTCGAGAACATGGCAGATGCAGTATAATGTGGATAAATGTGAGGTTATCCACTTTGGTTGTAAAAACAGAAAGACAGATTATTATCTGAATGGTGATAGAATGGGAAAAGGGGAGGTGCAACGAGACCTGGGTGTCCTTGTACACCAGTCGCTGAAAGCGAGCATTCAGGTGCAGCAAGCAGTTAGGAAGGCGAATGGTATGTTAGCCTTCATTGCAAGAGGATTTGAGTACAGGAGCAGGAATGTCTTACTGCAGTTATACTGGGCCTTGGTGAGACCACATCTGGAGTATTGTGTGCAGTTTCAGTCTCCTTATCTGAGGAAGGATGTCCCTGCCATGGAGGGAGTGCAACAAAGGTTTACCAGACTGATTCCTGGGATGGCAGGACTGACGTATGAGGAAAGACTGAGTCGACTAGTCCTATATTCACTAGAGTTTAGAAGAATGAGACTTGTTCTCATCGAAACATATAAAATTCCAATTGGACTAGACAGACTGGATGCAGGGAGGATGTTCCCGATGGCTGGGACATGTTTAGCTCGGCGTGGTTAAGACAGTGCTTTGGCTGCAGCGTTAAGTGCCAAAATGGTGTTTATTCATTTAAATCAGCATTGCACACTGATCTAATGCATATTCTCCTTACTTTACATGCCGCCAGTGTTTGTTATCTGCACCTGTGCAAACCCCTTCACCAAGATGGCGTCCGGCGCACGTCATGCTAGAAGCATGCACACACATCCTGGATGCCATTTTTGAACGTCAGGAGTCTGCGTAACACTGAAACAACGGGCGCCACATGGCCAAATTTCTAGCCCAAATACCTCATTTATTTCAGTGAGGTACATTGCCCTTTTAAGTATCGGCCCACCGGCTTTAATTGGAGGCGGGACTTCCTGGTGTCTGTTGTACGCACACATCCTAACAAGCCTGGGTCAAACCCAAAAGTGGGCATGTTGGAGGCAGGAAGTGGTCCCACTTCAAAAAGCTGTTATTTTAACCTCCCTCCCGCCCCCAACCCACTCATTCTTGGTGGTTAAAATTACCCCTTTGTGTTTACAAAGGGTGATGTGTTTGAGACTTGTAAGTATCTAGTAGTGTAAATCCAAGCCGAAGGTTTCTCTTGATTGATTTCCAAACTTAAATGTTTAACAGTGAAATACAAACAATGAAAATTAGCAAATTCAAATTGTTGATCATCTGGAGTAACTGACTAATTAGCAATTTTAGGAATCAGGTAGGATTTGTTCCCAGAATTTTATTTTGAAGTTCAAAATTTTAAAGTGCTATCATCTCATACTTGTGCTGTATTTCATGCCATTGGTTGTGGGAGGCTTAGAATCATTGGGCGCTAAACTGGGCCGTGTAGTGCCTATTGTTTCGGCGCTACACGTCCTCTCCAACATCCAACATCCTTGGCTGTGCATGCATGTTTCCAGTGCGACATGCGCCAAACGCCATCTTGGCAGAGGAGTTAATGCATGCGCAAATACCGAACGCCCGAAGCATGTAAAGTAAGGAGAAAATGGATACAATCGGTATGCAACGCTGATTTAAAGTAATAAACACCATTTTGCGACTTAACACTCAACTCAACACACAGTCTTAACCTCAATCATCTGTATGTGTCTTGGAGTGCCTGGAAGACCCCTAGTAGCGCTATTTAAAGGGACCATGCAGGATTTACAGGTTAGTGGCTGGATTATTGCTTCTGGCTGCCGAGACATTTGTAACTGTTTCTCCTACACTTGAATACCAGGACACAGGGACATAGCCTAACATTTAGAGCCAGGATGTACAGGAGTAAAGTTAGGAAATGCTTCTACATGCAAAAGGTGGTAGAAGTTTGGAACATTCTTCTGCAAATGGCAGTTGATGCTAGCTCAATTGTGAATTCTAAATCTGAGATTCATGGATTTCTGTGAACCAAGGGTATTAAGGGATATGGGGCTAAGGCGGGTATATGGAGTTAGGTCACAGGTCCACCATGATCTCATTGAATGGCAGAACAGGCTCGAGTGGCTAAATGCCACTGCCACTTGCTGCCTCCTGATATGCGCCACCTTCTCCTGCAAGAAAGCGGGTTGTGTGTCTGGGTGATGTGCTTGTCATGGTTGAATAGCTGCCAGTGTGGATGGCCTGTGAGTTGTGGGTGGGTGGTTTGCAACAGTGGTAATGTGTAAGGGTGAGAGGAAGCATCTGATTGGAAGAGTTGAATACTGATTGAAAGAGTTTGTTGGTATGTGGGTGATGGAGGGTGTAGTGCATGGATCAGTGGATACGGCTTGTGGTGCAGTTAGTAGGAGACACCACTTGACAGTTGACCTCACTCACCTTGCCCACTCATGTCAAAGCATTGAACTTCTTCCTGCACTGCATTCATGTTCATGATGCTGTGCACCTGGCATTGACTTCATCCCCCGCTGCCTCCCACTGCCTTTTGGATATATATCTGGAGGGCCTCCTACCCACACCCACCCCCCCCCACCTGCCATGGTTATAGGATGTCCCTCCTTCTGTCCACCTCTTGCACCAAGGTCTCTAGTACATCAGCAGAGAAACTTGGTGCAAGCACTATCGTAGGCCTGGTACAAACTCAGATCGGCAGATTGTTGAGGTCTGGCATGCAGATTGGAGGATGTGGGATTTAGTGGTGCACAACCTTTATTCAATGTTTTAACATAACTCATCAGTTTGTAAACATAGGGATGGGACCTGCATCTGTGTGTGATGTCTGATCTCCGTTCAGACTCTGTGCAGACAGCAGACTGTTATTTTCAGCAAATAACAGGTACCAGCTACCTTTGAGAGATTTTTAACAGTCTACCTTTAACAGGTTGAGCTCTCCCTGCTGGTGGAAAGTGCAAATTGCATGGAATCACCGTGCAAGGCCTGGATTTGAACGCAGCTTGCAGGTTAGCACTGAGGCAGGCCGAAGTTCTCACCCTGCCTATGCAGGGGCCATTGGGCGCAGGGTGATAGCGGATCACGCTACTCCCGCCCCATAATAAGCTCTATCCAATTTTTTCCCCCATAGAATCCTAGAATGGTTACATTACAAAAGGAGGCCATTCGGCCCACCGAGCCTGTGCTGGCTCTTTGTAAGAGCAACCCTGTTAGTCCCATTCCCCCCGCTCTTTCCCCGTAGACCTGCAAACTTTTTCCCTTCAAGTATTTATCCAATTCCTTTTTGAAAGCCACGATTGAATCTGCTTCCTCCACCCTTTCAGGCAACGCATTCCAGATCATAACTACTCGCCACGTAAAAAAGTTTTTCCCCTGTTGCCTTTGGTTCTTTGCCAATCACCTTAAATCTGTGTCCTTTGGTTCTCGACCTTTCCGCCAATGGGAACAGTTTCTCTTTATTTACTTTATCTAAACCCTTCATGATTTTGAACACTTCTATCAAATCTCCTTTCAACCTTCTCAGCTCTAAGGAGAACAACCCCAGCTTCTCCAGTCTATCCACGTAACTGAAGTTCCTCATCCCTGGAATCGTTCTAGTAAATCTTTTCTGCACCTTCCCTATGGCCTTCGTATCCTTCTTAAAGTGTGGTGCCCAGAATTGGAAAGAATACTCCAGCTGTGGCCGAAGCAGTGTTTTATAAATGTTCAACATAACTTCCTTGCTTTTGTATTCTATGGGGGTGATTTTAAACCCCAAGAATGGGTGGGTTGGGGGCGGGTGGCAGTTGAAAATAGTTGTTTTTTTGGATCACAACCACAAGAGTTTTGGACTTTACATTCCCAGTGGAAAGCCCGTACTTTTCTGCGCTGACGTTAAACCCGGAAATAAAGCCGGGTTGCGGTCGCGACCCGAAAAACAACTATCTTCAACTCCCATCTGCCCCCAACCCATCCGTTCTTGGGGTTTAAAATCACCCCCAACATCTCTATTTATAAAGACTAGGATCCCGTATGCTTTTTTAACTGCTTTCTCAACCAGTCCTGCCACCTTAGCTGGGAATTATTCCACACTGCATGCATTCTGACTCTGGTGACTGCATGTGGAGAGACCTGAAATAGAGGCAACAAAATTAGAAACATTCTTTCTGGATAGATCTTAACTCTACCCCCTTATTAAAAGAATAATCATTAAGAAGTTTATAACATTCTTGCATGTTTACTGTGGCTTGAAGATTAACTATGAAAACAAACTGTTCCCCATTCATTCTTTTATGAGATTCCCCGCTCCCATTGGGATCAATGTACAACTTGTGTACTTTTGGCACTGGTATTCTAGACCTCCAGATGCTCACTATGATTGGTAGGGATGATAGGCAAAGTGTAGAGTTGAGCACATACAAAAACCCACATCTTTCCCTATAAAAAAAATGTAGAAAGAGCCTTTATGTAGCAAATGTATTTTTTTGTTGAATTATTATATAATCAACTCATTACACTGTTATTCTGATCCACCTTAGAATAATGAATTTAAAAAGAGGAGAGAAAAATTATCATTAAGTTACCCGGGAGCTGATCCGGCTGTTAAAATATCCCAGGCCTCACTTCTAGAGCAGTAGATGAGTTTCCAATTCACATCACTACTCACCCACCAGAAACTGGACTGGAGTTAAAATTGGGCTGTTTCATCACTCTTAAGGTAAAATAAATCTAATGTTGTGCTTTGAATTGGCTTTGTTATTTGATGATATCATGAGGTATTGCATGGTCTGGTTGGGGTGACACAACATATTTGTTAATGGTGGCCAGAAAGAAAGATGTTTAAGAATGGAATGATTGGAGTTTGCAGAAATGCTGGGGAGATGTTGTGATCCTAAGAATGCCATTTTAACACAGACTCCAATGAAGCTGTCATGTGTGCCATTGATGTTTGCAATGAACAAAAAGCCTCGCTGATGTTGTCACATATAAGGGCAGTGGTCTCAATCCAGACCCAATCAGCTGCCGCACGCCTTGGGAGAGTGATCTCAGTGCCTGCACATGGCTGTGATGTTCATTGAATGCCCTTCTTTTCATAGCAGGACCCTTGAGATCTGCATCTGCGATCCCTTCAGGCAAGGGAAGCCCTCCCTACAGCCTCCGCTGGGTAAGTGACGAGTCCTCATCCACTTCCCGTTCTTGTGGCTTCCTCATGTTCTATGACACATTCAGTGAAATATCCTCATCCCCACCATTTTGATTCCTCCAAGTGACAGTCTCTGAGCTGAGGGATGGGACAGAGAAGGCGAGTGACCAAGGGGGTAAAATCAGTGTGGGGCGGGGGATGGTTGGGGGCGCTAGTGATACATGTGTGGGATGGCCACTATCGGCATCGTCATCGTCATAGTCTCCCAAAAAATATTTATATCCTTTCACATCGCCAACATTATCATCTTCCATCCCCTCCCTTGCTATGCTGGACCTATAGAAGAAGAGGAAATGAGGTAAGAATGGGTGTACAGCACATAGAGAAGGCGATGAAAGAAAGAACTTGCATTTATATAGCACCTTTCATGTCCTCAGGACATCCCAAATTTCTTTAGAGCCAATTAAATACTTTTCAACTATAGTTACTGCTCATTTGAAAGCATGATGTGGAGATGCCGGTGATGGACTGGGGTTGACAATTGTAAACAATTTTACAACACCAAGTTATAGTCCAGCAATTTTATTTTAAATTCACAAGCTTTCGGAGATTTTCTCCTTCCTCAGGCAAATGTTTCAAGATCTCCTTGAAGCCTACGCATTTATACATATTGAACAATAATACATGGTGTTTACAGACTGCCCCTGCAACTGCCCGTTGCCAAGGCAATCACCGTGTTCAGACAGAGAGGTGTTACCTGCAGAACCTCCGAATACACATTCAACAAAAAAACAAACAGGGAAAAAAAACAGAGAAAAAAAAACACAGAGAGAGGCAGAAACATCCGGAAGGCAGAGAGAGCCAGCAAATGACCCATTATATTAAAAACAGATAACATTTGTTCGCTGGTGGGGTAACGTGTAGCGTGACATGAACCCAAGATCCCGGTTGAGGCCGTCCTCATGGGTGCGGAACTTGGCTATCAATTAATTGATAGCCAAGTTCCGCACCCATGAGGACGGCCTCAACCGGGATCTTGGGTTCATGTCACGCTACACGTTACCCCACCAGCGAACAAATGTTATCTGTTTTTAATATAATGGGTCATTTGCTGGCTCTCTCTGCCTTCCGGATGTTTCTGCCTCTCTCTGTGTTTTTTTTTCTCTGTTTTTTTTCCCTGTTTGTTTTTTTGTTGAATGTGTATTCGGAGGTTCTGCAGGTAACACCTCTCTGTCTGAACACGGTGATTGCCTTGGCAACGGGCAGTTGCAGGGGCAGTCTGTAAACACCATGTATTATTGTTCAATATGTATAAATGCGTAGGCTTCAAGGAGATCTTGAAACATTTGCCTGAGGAAGGAGAAAATCTCCGAAAGCTTGTGAATTTAAAATAAAATTGCTGGACTATAACTTGGTGTTGTAAAATTGTTTACATTTGAAAGCAAACACAGCAGCCAATTTGCACACAGCAAGGTCCCACAAACAACAATGAGATGAATGACCAATTAATCTGTTTTAGGTGCTGTTGTTTAAGGGATAAATGTGGCTTTTTTTGAAAATTCCCCTGTTACCTTTTAGATCCACCTTGTTCAGTACTGCACTTAAGTATCAGCCTAGATTATATGCTTGAGTCCTGGAGAACCTACAACTTTCTGACTCAAAGGCAAAGATGCTACTCTTGAGCCAAGGCTGACACTTTAGTGCACTGCTGAGGAAATAGAGACAGCTCTGGATTTCAATGGCTTCTTGATGCTTCAAAGTACTGTAGCAGGTGCAGGTACTACTTTCAATCCAGCCACTGGCAGCGCCACTGCCACCTCCCTCCACGTGGCTCTAGTAACTGTCTCCAATGACCTGCTTCCCAGTGAGTCCAGCAAGCACTCTGTCCTCGACAATTTTATCCAGGAGGACACATCTGAGAAATCTGGGCTTCCCTCTTTGTTCTGCCATCACTTCCCTAAGCCTTTCCTTGGGATCCTCCGGTTCCTTATGTTGACACCATCACGTCTTGAGAAAGCACAGAAATCCTTTCGTAAGAAATCACTGCAGTTGTTCTGTCAAAAGCTAGACGAGAATTTACAACTTACCTACTGTGCCTTGAGGAACCTGCTGTTACTTTAAGTTGCTGCAGGCTTTTAAATCCTGCAGCGACAAATTTCATCCCCTCTCCTCCCAGCAACTAACTCCCATGTTACATCGGATTTGTGCTTCTGGTCGTCTATACAATATTTAAATGAACTGACCCCGTAAATTCCAGTAGGGACATTAACGCAATTCACTGGTGAGCGAAAGTCTTGTCCCTGCCACCATAAACAACACTATGGATTCTCAAACCCAGAAAGTTTAATATAACGTTCCTTTCTTTACTATTTCAGTCGTGCCATTAAAGCCTTAAAACTAAATGAGTTAATGCCACCTTTAAAGTAGCAGAGAAAGGAGTGTGATTCAAAAAGAGTGTGCATTCTTACATTAATATCACAAACAGAATTTTTCACAAATAACTTTGTTTACCAAAACGTATGAGGCAAAAGGAGAAAGTTAAAAGGTTACATGATAATTCTTAGATTTATATTTGAAGACTCTATAATGTGAGGAATGTAAAATCCTCGCTGCAACCTACAGTAGAAAGGATTACAATTCCTTTATCATGGAGACAAACACTACTGATTCTGCCTTACCTCTCACTACCATAGAGGAAAAGCATCAACTACAGAATTAATAATCTTTTGGCTTTTTTATTCTAAGCAAATAAATGGAGTTGAAGATTTTTTTGAATTTAATAATGTAGTGTTGTGGGTATATAAATTGTATTGACAGGTATATTGCAGGTGAAGACTAATATTTACAATTGTTGTTGTAACAAGTAGGTTCATTGAGAATAACTAATTATCAATATGTGGGTAGCAATCTTAATATATATTTCATTAGCTCCAATGCTGCAAGAGTATTTGACAAACAAAATATTGGAGGGCAAGTTTGATCATTTTATTTTCCTTTCTGTTTATATTAGGTGGCATAATAACAGAACACACACCAGAGACATATGTAACACAATCTTGTGAATTTAAATCTAGTTAGTGGTTAAAATTGAATTTTGTTATAAGGAGAGTAATCAGTTACATCACCCTCACACCCTTTGTAACCTTTGACCCCAATTGTCGTAGAATAGAATCACAGCATCTTACAGCACAGAAGGAGGCCATTAGGCCCATTGTGCCTGTGCCGGCTCTTTGAAAGAGCTATCCAATTAGCCCCACTACCCTGCTCTTTCCCTATAGCCCTGCAATTTTCTCCACTTCATCACTTTATTTTTTCATGAAAGGTTCAAACTGAATGCACACTCAGCTGGCAAAATCAAATTTCTGTAAACAGAAAAAAATGAGGACGAACATTAAGGTAAATTTGACAAATTTGTGTTCTGGATGTACGTTTTGGGAATTTGGGCACAAAGATCAGGATTTGCTCTCTTCGCCCAAATTCCTAATACTCATTCCTGACGTGCAAAGCCCTGTACCGGGAGCAAAAAGTCATAAAATCTACCCTATTATTTTTTTATGTTTCAGAATAACTTCAAGGAGAAGCAGTTTCATAATACCTTGGGTCAGCACTCTCAACATCTGATTCAGGGAATTAGGGACTATTGGTCAAAATCAGGGACACCCATTTTTAGTGGTGCACGCCACTTTGCATGAATTAATGGAGCTTATTATTTAAATATGATTTTATACTGTCATGAAAAATAGAAGGGATGAGAAACACTGTAATTGAAAATGTTGAAGAGGTTGAATGCATAAGCATTAAACCATATTTTTATGGCCCAGGTATACTGAAGTTTTTGCAATCATGCAACATGTTTTTTGTGTCACGCTGCAAAAACTGCAGTATAAATAAGGAAACAAGCTGATGATGAATAACGGACTGATTTCTCCCCGAGGAGGTCGTGTCCAACTGATTTGGCTTGGCATTGACTACGTGTAACTGCAACCAGTGCAAAGTAAGCTTTTCAAACATTTAAATGTTAGCAAAGTGCCAACTAACCCATCTATTTATTGCTAACATTAAAAATTTAACAAGCATTTGGATGCCAGAGTCAGCAGTATAACTCAGTGCTGCTGGCTCACACCAGGAACTGGTCTCAAACCAGAACCTGTAACACTGAAGCTTAATATAGAAATAAGTGCAGAAATCATACATTAGCATTGAAAACAGTCATATATATAAATATATAATATATTATATACATATATATATATTTGCAAATGGAGGATTAAATTCTGATCTTTTGCATTCATAATATTCTAATCCCCTTTTGTCATTGGGGGATTTTTAAAAACTACTTTTTTATTTTTGATATTTTGAACCACATGAGCCATCACTGGGCAACAAAGTTTTTGTTTTAAATTGAGGAAACACTTCAAATTAAAAAATAATCATCCAATGGCAGATAAGGAATTCAAATGCCGCGCTTCTGTACAGGAGTTATTCCTGTCTGCTATTTATCATTATATTTTTTTCATAACTTCAGCTCAAAATATGAACCTGAGGCATCAGGAAAGACCTGGGAAGCAGAGCGGCACTTGGGACTCTTGGAATGTAGCGGCAAGGACCTGGGACTCTGCAAAGGTAGTGGCAGAAAATTGGAATGCAGGGGGATAGCAACATGGATGTGAGGCTGATGCGAGACAGCAACAAGGACCTTAAATTCAGAGGAGTCAATGCAGAAACAAAATGCAGCTGGGATTTGACATCTTCATTTTTCTGGTATGTATATAAATTTGAAATGAAAATCATGCCAGTTCTCTACTACAGCATAAAATGCTAAAATATTTGTTAAAATGGTTAATCGAAAGAGCCAAATAAGTAAAACAATACTGGCAAGGTCATTTAGGTGTACTAAGTGGTCTTTCAATGTATTGCATGGTATCAAGCTGAGTAATGATGTTGATTTACCAAAATTTTTAATTACAGTATTTCTAATGGGTAGAATTAAAAAAACTAGAAAATATAAGGGGCGAATTGCATCGGAGGTTCTCCCACTTGGCCGCTCTAACTTCATCAGAAGATCGGTGCAAACCCCAGTTTCTGCCGAAGTTACAGCAGCCGATCAGGAAAATCTGCTAGATAATTCCAGGCCTTAATGTTCGGCATATTCCTCCAGAATATAGATCTACTTTTTCAACATCATTGATCAGTAATTCATCAGATAATAGCATTACTGGCATCTAAACTAAAAAAAAGGCAAAATGTATATAATCATACAATTTTAATAAGCAATTTTCAAAAATCCATTCCCAGGATGTGGGCAACACTGACATTTATTGCCCATCCCTAGTTGACTTGCATAAAACGGAGTGGCTTGATAGGCTACTTCAGAGGGCAGTTAGGAGTGAACCACATTGGTGTGGAACTGGAGTCACAAATATGCCAGACCAGGTAAGGATGGCAGGTTTCCTTCCCTAAAGCACATTAGTGAACTAGTTGGGTTTTTATGGCAATCCAACAGCTTCTTGTCACTTTTACTGATGCTGGTTTTAGAACATCACTGATTAGCCTAAATTAAACTTGAAAAATAAATGTTGGTGGTTTGCATGTAAAAATTATAATTAGCTCCTTTGAATAGTCAAGACATTGATATAGAATATCAAATAATTGATTTGACCATAGGATAGGTTCAATTAGGATTAGCTCTTAAAGAACTTTAAATGGAATAATTCTGACCATAATCAATCAGTCTACTGCTTCGGGACATTCTTAAGTTGGATAGTGATAATGATGATTTTATCCTGTCAATTCGGAAGCAGGAGAGAAAATATTGGGTGGACAAATAGATAAGTCCTGTTGGCAAATAGCATGATTGAGTGCACATTAGTCATGTTTAAACATTAACTGAAATTAAGATTTTCATAAATGTTATACATCCTACTAGACGAATGTCACAAGCTGAATCAGGCAGTATCCAAGCTCGGGACTCAGCGAAGGGAATGGCAAAGCCTCAGCAGAAAAGACAGCAATGGTTATGTCGCTTATGGAGTAAGGATAGCACTTGGGGACTCAGAAGAAGTTAGACAACATATCAAGGACATGAGGAGATGAGACAACACATCAAGAACTTGGGGAGGAGAAGCAGCATATTGGAGATGAGAGAAGAGATCGGGCACTCAGAGGAAAGGGAAAGGTAGTGCATCCGTGACTAAGGGTAGAGGGAGCACATCAGGGACTTGGGGAGGAAATGGAGAACTTAAAGATCCAGAAGTGCTGGTATGATCATGATCTTGTGGAGTACTGAAAACTCAACCACATCTCTTCATGTTCAAAAAGTAGTTGGAAGGAGATAGGATGAAGATGGCCATCTTCATTAAACACCTTCATAGGTTTGGACTGTACCGAGTTCAGGAGCAAGAATTGGAATGTTTTTGTCGCCTGTCACATAGAACTACAATATTTTAACATTGGGCAGATATAAGCTCAACAGAACACTGTATTGTCAATGATAACAGTAAGGGTGTGCATCCCATTCTTCTGGTAACTTTTCCAGCCATTTTCATTAAATGTTGCTCCAGCATAGGTTTGTTTTAGTCAAGTAGCGAAGAAGATATATGCTTATAATTAAAGAAGGTTTGTAACCCTCAGAGTAACAGTGAGTGGATAACATTATGGCTAATCTTTCTCTGCAAAGTTATTGATTTGGTGCTCCTATACTGAGGATGCCACAGTATTTGTCCGCCATTGTCCAATTTTGTCAATAATCTGAATATGATGAGTTGCCATATCTTTCAACAATAGGAAGTTAATCACTTTGTGGACGGTGATGTCATCAGCAAAATAAAGGAATGTTTTTATCACATCCATCGGGTCATCAATAAAAGCAAGAAATATGGTAAACTCAGGCACACTTCCACAAGATGCTGTTAGATGTGCTTTGATAACGTGAAGAAGGCCCATTGACCTTATATCTGTATCCTCAAAGGAATTTAAGTATCCATTAAAAGCATCTTTCTTAGCACCAATGTCGATTCTATTTCAAATCTTTAGAAAAACACAGCTATATCGTGTGACAGTTAATGCATGCTGGATTTTTTACTTCAATTCTTAATTGAAAATATTTCTGGAGTTCAATATTTGTACTTTATGAAGATGATCAGTGTTCAAGATTCAAAGTCAATGTCACAAGCAGCAATATTTAAAATGACAACAAATGTGTGAAAAATAGTCAGAAGGTCTGAAAGATTAGTTTTATGTTACATGGTCTCTAACTGTTTAAAGACAGGTCACACAAAAGTGATTATTGTAGAATTTGATTAATGCACCACAATCTTTGATGATTACATTGTATAGTAAAATGTAAGCGTGGCAAAAACAATATAAAATAAAAGCAAATCCATGTGCGATGTGTTTTTTTGTCTGTCATAGCAGGCTTTTGTCTGCATGGTTGTCTCCTGACACTGATACTGTCTGTCTAGTCGGTGATGCACAACCTAGGGCTCGATTTCCAGCAGCACTTCTTCAATGTGTTCATGTCTGTGAGAGGAAACAAAATGTGAGATTACAAGGACCATTTGTCTGTTGTACTTCAGTATACAAAGGGAATTTGAAACCTTTGATTAAAATTAAATGTTCAGGTAACCCAGTGCACAGAAGCATGATACATCTTGTCTAACTAATGAAGCTGTGATCTTTTTAAACAATTGGGTAAGTTTCTTTTTCCAGCCTTCACACTGCTTCCCTGTGCTCTAACCCTGTTGACCAGCTGACTAGACTACATAACAGAGGGATTAATTAGGCTCCTGAACAGGTGCTTTAGTTTGTATATCGATGTCATTCATTTTATTGCTTATACAGATTCACACGTGCTGCCCATGTCAACCCATAACAGATTACATTTGAATAAGTTGCTGAGTCAGTCAATAAAAAAAGCATGAAAAAGGGCAATTAATCCATTTGAATGTAATGCATCATTCAAAGTCTATTAATATTCACCTGAATTAAGGATCTATTTAACTAAAATATATGTGTTTTCTCTTTCAGTTTCTTAAAAATAACCACAGCATCCTGATGAGGAGATTTCAGAAGCATTGAAAGACCATGTGTAATATTCTATAGAGTCTAATTGGAATGTCAACTGTGCGTTGGAAAGTTGGACATATGGCAAAGGCTAACATTGACATTCACCAACAATTACACAATTTATCTTGACTAAGCCTTTGTTGATTGGCTTAACATGTTTTGTATACAGAAATGGCTGAACTTGCTTCCTTAATGGTGTATATGTGCTAGATCAGCAGATCACGCCTCACAATGCCTAGTGGCACCATTTGCATTATTCTATTCCCATGTGTGCAATAATAAGTATTAATCACCTCATTTGAATGGACCTCTATGAGCCTTTGCATTGACGTGCTGAAATTTTAGAGTGTTGTCAGCGATGATATTGGCCCAGAAATTGCTCGGAGTGGGGAACCAACAGTGCTCACCACTCCATAGATTTATACTAACCCATTAACTTCCCGCGGTCTTTACTGGGTGCACTTCCTCTAATAGGAAGTGGGGAAGAGCCCAGCGTCAGCTCCACTGAAGCTAGGACCCATGGAAGAAGTGAAAGGATCACTCTCTCCCCTTGACCAATCAAATTGCAGCATTTTTGACAAGCTGCGAACATTTTCTTCAAGCTGGAATGTAAAATCCAGGAAGTGAAAGGTACAAAACTAAAATCATTGTAAAAACATTTATAGACAGTGAGAAAAAGAAAGGGTAAGAAATAATCGAATGAAATAAAAGAGACAGAAGGAAAAAGTAAAACAACAAATTTTAATGACCAAAAGCTATTAAAATAAAGAGTAATGAGACTCCACATTTTTAAAAGTTAATTTTTAGTTGTTTGGCAGTCATTAAGACTTGCCGCGCTGTTAAAATTTGGTTTAGACATGTTATTTTTAAGCGTACCGGTTTTGTGGCAATATGAGTTACTTTCCAGTTGGGCAGAAGAACAAGTTGTAGGGGGTGGTGGTGTGTGTCAGCTTCACCTCTGACTTCTGAGCGGTTCGAATCGCTCCCACTCCCTGGGTTCTAGACCTTGGACTTATTTGGGGGTTGTGACAAAGTGCAGCAGACAACTGGTTTTGGTGCAAGAAAAAACTGGGTTTATTGAAGTCACAAATGAACTTATAACATTAGGATCACTCTGAGATTATGCAGACATACAAAGTACACTTAGTTAAGAATGGGGAACACACGGCGTAACGAGGGAAAATCACCCTACTAATCCCCTTACCCTTGTCCCACCCCTAAAACTGAACTAAATTGAACTAGGAGAGGTCAGGGATCATGCTCACCAACCAGGGTTCCTTGACAGTTCGAAATCCAGCTAGGTAAGCCGGTTGCAGTTTTGGGGTACGCTCTTTGTGTCCTTTGTGGCCTGCTGTCCCCACGTGGTCTTGGTCTGTGGAATCTGCAAAGGTTCTTCAGTTGGGTGGAGTCTGCTGATGCAGTAAGGCGCGGTTGTGGGTGGTCGATCTTTGTGGAGGGCTGCGGTTGCGGCCTTGTTGTCTTCAGTTGAGCCTGCCACGCCGTGCCCCTCGCTGTGATGTTGCCTGCGGGCCTGCAAACCTCCGGATCTCCTTCCTCCGCTTAGCTCAGCTACCTCTCCCTGCTTAAACTCTGCTTCCACTCTGCTTAAATTGCTTCCCCTTCATAATTGGTGGCCCAGTTATACTGTTTTTCGAATTTCTTATCTGAGCGCCAAATCAAGGTTAGTTCTTTGTCTGATTTAGGTGGGCTTCTTCAGGTAATTATGGTTTTTCGCCTTAACTGGTTTTGGGGCAGTTGTCTCGTTGTTTTTAATGGGCTTGCATAATGTTTATCGTTGCCTTCCTGCCCCCGTAACTAGTCTTGAACTGAAAGCCATTGTATATGTGAAGTCTTGATGGGCTCGCATAATTGCTACATTGTTGCCTTCCTGCCTTAGTAGTTGGTAGTGATTATTTATGCAAGGTTTCGATGAGCGTTAGTTTCGTGTAAGATGAAGTCTTTCTCTGGGTTAATTGTTTTAAAGGGAAGAATGCGTATTCTGTCTCCTCTCGTTGTCTGGTTTCAGGCAACAATCCACACAGCACCCAACAAGCCCGGGCATGTCAAGTCCCAGGCCCTCATGGGCCTAACCGCCTGTCTGCAGGGTTCCACATTTAACCCAGCAGTTGGGTTCTCTGCCATAGAAGTCCAAAAGTCATATCCTTGTTGATGATATGAAAAATGTGGGAATTTTGAGAACCCTTCAAGTTCGCGCTGGTCCATTGTTTCCACTGATTCTAGCCGATGATATCCCTTTAATGCGAAGCTGTCATATCACCAGCGAACCAGGAGGAGCAAGTTCTGGATTTCTGTGTTTGATTGCACATGAGTGAACACCGGAACTTGCTCCTCAATTTCGCCACTAGCAACAGTGAGCACTGTTGAGCTCACCGTTATTTTTTAAAGCAATTTCTGGCCCATTGCCTTGTGTTACTCAGCACAGACCCTTTGGCCATTTGCCCTCAAGGTGAAACAAAATGTAAAAATATATTATATGGACACTTTATTGTCAGCACTGGTGACACTCTATGAATAAGCAGAGTTTCAGTCTGTGCAGTGGTCACAGCAGCACAACATGTTATTGTCAGTAGATTAGCTTTGATGGCTTCTGGGAACTGTCTTTAAATCAGTCTCTGCCTCCTTCTTCATGGCACATTTCAGATACCCTGGTTATATTGGACATAATAAAACTGTAGAGTTCTCTGACTTTGCACTATTAACATGTTGGGATATATTTGAAGCATTGTCAGCAGCAATAATTTTCATGCAGAAGATCGCGCATGTAGAAGACTGTGCCGCCTACAGAGTTATTCAGAAATACCGATTGTGACTTTACGGAGGCAATTTTAATCTAACCCGCCTGTCGGGAAATGGACGGGATCAGGTGAAAGGCCAGTTTTACACCCCAACGGGGAGTAAAGTTGGATGAAGTATAAAACTAGAGCTCCACCCGATCCCGTGGCTTCCCCACTCCACAAGTTAGGTTAAAATTACCACCTACATTTCTGGCCATAGAATATGGAAAGCAATCTATATTTTTTGCACACAGCACACATTTTCACCTTTCATTCTCCGGGCATGCGAAGCTCTGCACTGAGAGCACTAAAAATGAAATTTAGCCCTTGTCTACACAAAAGGGAATACCCCTAAAAAAACTTCATTGGCTGTGAAGCATTTGGGACATCCTGAGGATGTGATAAGCTGCTATATAAATGTAACTTCTTTCTTTTTTTTCATGCCGTAGCTTCTTGAAGGTGCAAGGCAATTTTTATTTCCTCATTACAGGACGTTTCTTTTTAATAATCCTAAAAAAAGTTTCTTATCACCCACTAAGTCACTGGAAAGTAGACTGCAAGTTCAAAAAAACAGAACAGGAACAGATGAACAGAATGGACAATTGAAAAGGAGTTCTTCCCATATTCATAGGAGCTCATGGAGCCACAAGGCACCAAGGGGCAAGCTGCAGAATCCCATGGTGGGTGACAAGTGAAGGTAAAGGTAATAATAGAGATAGGTTTGGATGTTCCCCAAATGCAGTATTTCATGTTCGAAGTGGTACAGATGAAAGATGACCTGCCAGGGTGATCAGCAGGCACCTGAACAGGATTACTGCATCTGTCGTATTGTCCGCAACTATATCTGACTGAGGACAACTGCAGGCTTCAGATCAGCAGAGAGCTATAAAGCTTTGCCATTTGCTATAAGGACCCTTACGGCTAATAATGGCAGGTAAAGTCAAGACCATTCTCAATGTTTCTGCCTTTGGCTCATTCCAGGCTAGCAGTGTTGCGCATCTAATGTGTTGTCCAAACTTGTATCAAACAGGTGAATGATGCATTGGTCAGCAAGGCCAGCACTTTCATCCCATTTCCCATTGAAGAGCAGTAGGGCATTGAAACAGCTGACCAATTTTACAACACGCATTTCAGAAAGTACAAGAACTCACTGATGGCAATGATGAAGTTCCTGCTGATTCTCCGTCACCACCATTTTCTGTCTCCTTACAGGTGCCCCATGACTCATCCCGTGCTACCTCCTTAAGCTCACCTGCAACCTGCAGGATTTGTTTAGTTGAACTGGTGCTTGCAACCTTTGATGGGAAGGATGCAGGGTATAGTAAAGTGCTGTCTTGTTCTGAGCCAGTGGCAGTTCTGGCAAACTGTTGTTTCAGGTGATAGAAAAGGAACAAATATTACAATGCTGCCTTCAAGCCACACCTTCAAATACAGCTTGCGTTGCAAGATACTGTCTGTGGCTATACCTGTGATGTGGAGATGCCGGTGATGGACTGGGGTGGACAAATGTAAGGAATCTTACAACACCAGGTTATAGTCCAACAGTTTTATTTGAAAATCACAAGCTTTCGGAGGCTTTCTCCTTCGTCAGGTGAGTGTGGGATTCCATGAAGGTTACCGCATATATAGTCAGAGAACAATGCCTGGTGATTACAGATAATCTTTCCAACTGCCCGTTGTCAAGGCAATCAGACAGAGAGACATTACATAAAGGACTACTGAATATACAAACGGTCCGAACCCAAAGACAGAGAGAGAGAGAGAAAAACATCCGAAAGGAAGAGAAAGAGAGAGAATGTCCAGTTGTATTAAAAACAGATAACTCTTTTTTCATTGGTGGGGTTACGTGTAGCGTGACATGAACCCAAGATCCCGGTTGAGGCCGTCCTCATGGGTGCGGAACTTGGCTATCAATTTCTGCTCGACGATTTTGCGTTGTCGTATGTCTCGAAGGCCGCCTTGGAGAACGCTTACTCGAAGAGACTACACGATAACATCGAGACACACGACAACGCAAAATCGTCGAGCAGAAATTGATAGCCAAGTTCCGCACCCATGAGGACGGCCTCAACCAGGATCTTGGGTTCATGTCATGCTACATGTAACCCCACCAGCGAAAAAAGAGTTATCTGTTTTTAATACAACTGGTCATTCTCTCCCTTTCAGATGTTTCTCTCTCTCTCTCTCTCTCTGTCTTTGGGTTCGGACCGTTTGTATATTCAGTAGTCCTGTATGTAATGTCTCTCTGTCTGATTGCCTTGACAACGGGCAGTTGGAAAAATTATCTGTAATCACCAGGCATTGTTCTCTGACTATATATGCGGTAACCTTCATGGAATCCCACACTCACCTGACGAAGGAGAAAGCCTCCGAAAGCTTGTGATTTTCAAATAAAACTGTTGGACTATAACCTGGTGTTGTAAGATTCCTTACATGTGGCTATACCTGCATAGGAAGAATGAAAAGGGGGCCAAAACAGAACAGTAGGCACTAGCTCTCAGCTTGGAGGAAGCTTGCTATTTCATCCCCCACCGCCTCTAGGCTCTTATATGCCAGGGTTTCTAACATAGCTTCCTTCAAGGATAGTGTTACCAACCCTCCAGGATTGTCCTGGAGTCTCCAAGAATTGAAGATTAATCTCCAGGACACTGCTATGAGCAACTCAGGAGAGAAAAATCATGGGGTTTTAAAATAAATTGTTTGTGATTTTTAAAATTTTCATTGAACACTTATTAGTTATTAAAATATTGGAGACGGGATAGAAAGGCTGTTGACAAACACCATTCAATTGGGTAATTTAAGAGTATGTTTGCTTTCTAATCAGCGAGGGAAGGCGGAACGCGCACGGATGGATGTGTCGGGCGACCACTGGCGAAAGCGTGGGGCGGGACAGTTGGAGGCGGGAGGTTGTGTGAAGAAACCTCCAGGAATATATCCAACCAGAGTTGGCAACCCTATTCAAGCGAGTCGCAGTGTCAGCCATGGCTCAGTGGGTAGCACTCTCACATCTGAGGCAGAAGGTTGTGGGTTCAAGTCCCACTCCAGAGACTTGAGCAGAAAAATCTAGGCTGATACTCCAGTGAAGTGCTGCACTGTCCCCATCCTAGGGTGCAGCCTGGTCTCCAATCATCTCAGATATCCCCACCATTGGGCCAAGACTTCGCTCTGCTGGGACCGTGTGGTGGTTGGTGTGCAACAACCACCCCACGTTAAAAGAATCCACGCACAGGCATCTTCCACCAAGTCATCCTCGACCCTAAGGGGCTACCAGGGAGAGAGAGAGATTCAAGCGAGTCAAGGCCTTGTGATTTCAGCCTTTCTCTGGTACAGGTCTGTTCCATTGCCATCATGCAAGCAGAGAGGCAGTCTTGAGATATGAGTTAAAGGAGTATATACACACAGTGACAGACATGTGGTCATTCTTCAGTTTAATTTGGATGACAATACGTGACTGTGCATCATGTAGCTGGTTATAGTACCGTCAGTTAATTTATGTATTGTCCGAGTAAGATGTAAGCTTGCCGAGGCTACCAATTGTAAGTTCTAGCTTGAATCTGTGCCCTCCTAAAGTATGGATGTGCATGAAATGTCATGAAAGAGTTGCAAGCTGTATAAGGGCTTGGCATGAGTGAACAATAAATGTGCAACAGATTGACAGGCAACACTTTGTGGACTGTGGCTTTGGCTCATCTACCTGATAAATAATACTGTCAACAAGAGAGAGTCTAACCACCTCCCCTTGACATTCAACGGCATTACCATTGCCGAATACCCCACCATCAACATCCTGGGGGTCATCATTATCCAGAAACTTAACTGGACCAGCCATATAAATACTGTGGCTACAAAAGCAGGTCAGAGGCTGGGTATTCTGCAGCGAGTGACTCACCTCCTGACTCCCCAAAGCCTGTCCACCATCTAAAAGGCACAAGTCAGGAGTGTGATGGAATACTCTCCACTTGCCTGGATAAGTGCAGCTCCAACAACACTCAAGAAGCTCGACACCATCCAGGACAAAGCAGCCCGCTTGCTTGGCACCCCATCCACCACCCTAAACATTGACTCCCTTCACCACCGGCGCACTGTGGCTACAGTGTGTACCATCCAAAGGATGCACTGCAGCAACTCGCCAAGGCTTCTTCAACAGCACCTCCCAAACCCGCGACCTCTACCACCTAGAAGGACAAGAGCAACAGGCATATGGGAACAACACCACCTGCACGTTCCCCTCCAAGTCACACACCATCCCGACTTGGAAATATATCGCCGTTCCTTCATCGTCGCTGGGTCAAAATCCTGGAACTCTCTTCCTAACAGCACTGTGGGAGAACCTTCACCACACGGACTGCAGCGGTTCAAGAAGGTGGCTCACCACCACTTTCTCAAGGGCAATTAGGGATGGGCAATAAATGCTGGCCTCGCCAGCGACGCCCACATCCCATGAATGAATTAAAAAAATGTCGTCTTACCTCACCAGTTTCCTTAAAGTGTGCTGTCTCCTTCTGCATCTTTTCCCAGTTCCTGCAATAATGTGCACATTGGTGAACTGAACCGTGACCTCTTGGCATGCATAGATTACTGCCATCTTATGGGGAGGGCACCATGTTGTGCCATGCAGGGATATGCACTTCCACCACTTAACTATCAAAGTTATGAAACAGGTAGTCAATTGCTGCACCACATACTCTGTTTCATGCAGCCAATATATTATTCCAACCACTTTCTTTTGCCCCAAACACTTTTAGAAAGGTTGAACTATGTATTTTAAATAGTTACATCCTGTTTAAAAGTGAAATATGTTTTTATCCTCCCCTTTACCTTTAAATGGTCAAATCTCTTTAACTTTTATTTTAATGGCTGCATCTTCATGTGATTTTCCATGTCCCTCCCCACCCCTCTGTTGAGCTACCAGCCATAGGTGAAAGCTAGGTTGAGTGTTTGCATATTTATTGACCGTACAAAATAGTGTGAGGTTAGACTCTGACGTTTTTAAAGAATAGTGTGCTTGCCGCAATCACCTTCACCAGGACCAAATTATCTACTTAAAGAGGTTATTGTGCATTAATCAGAAAGCAGTTAAAACGCAGCACAGAAATTAGTTACCTGTTTATCTTCTATGTCAAGACATGTGACAAATGTAAGGAATCTTACAACACCAGGTTATAGTCCAACAATTTTATTTTAAAATCACAAGCTTTCGGAGATTATCCCCTTCGTCAGGTGAATGAGTGAAAGGTTATCAAATCGCATATCTTATATTAGGCTGGGACAGCATCACACCAATCAAAAGGTGTCGTTGTTGTTCAAACAGGCCAGTCACGGAGAACAGCACGTCCCAGTACACTGGATATACACTGTGTCAATTACACAGACAGAAAGAAAGAGACCCAAATGGCAGAGAGAGAGAGAGAGAATATTAAAACACATAACTTTTTTTCCTTTTTGCTGGTGGGGTTACGTGTAGCGTGACATGAACCCAAGATCCCGGTTGAGGCCGTCCTCATGGGTGCGGAACTTGGCTATCAACTTCTGCTTGACGATTTTGCGTTGTCGTGTGTCTCGAAGGTCGCCTTGGAGAACGCTGACCCGAAGATCGGTGGCTGAATGTCCTTGACTGCTAAAGTGTTCCCCGACTGGGAGGGAACCCTCCTGTCTGGCGATTGTTGCGCGGTGTCCGTTCATCCGTTGTCGCAGTGTCTGCATGGTCTCGCCAATGTACCATGCTCCTGGGCATCCTTTCCTGCAATGTATGAGGTAGACAACGTTGGCCGAGTCACAGGAGTATGAACCATGTACCTGGTGGGTGGTGTCCTCTTGTGTGATGGTGGTATCTATGTCGATGTATAAATACTAGACTTAACTTTCTGTGGTGAGTTTAATGAGCAATTAATGTCCACATCAAGACATGTGACGTCAGCACCTGGAATTTTCAAATCGCTACAATGCAAAGCTCACACTTGCTCCAGCTTTAGTGCAACTGAATTTGCCGTTGCAAAACTTCTGGCCAGATTTTGCTGATAAATAACGGCATCTGAACGATGCACGCTGTTATTAATGTACAAATCAGCCAGCAACTTGTAACGAGGAAAAGATAGCCCATGAATTGCGAATCGCCACAAGTTGCTGGACGGTTTGAGCCACTCCACCGTTAGCTTCGCGAAAGCGGCATTTTGCACTAAACCTCCCTGTGATTTTCATGAATTTGCTGAATTTGCACATTAATTGCTCATTAAACTCACCACAGAAAGTTAAGTCTAGTATTTAACAGGGTACTTACTCTTTTAACAATGTGATAATTGTTAATGATTGCTAATCAACCTCTCTTGCCCAGAAAGTGAACAATCATAAGTGTGGAGTCTCATTCCTTTAGGTTGTGAATTGTTTTAGCAGAATTTAAAAATGTCTTACTTTTCTTTTCTGTCTCTTTTTTCTATCTCTCTTAATCCAACCTTTCTTTCCCTCTTTTTATTTCTCTTTCTGTTCTTGATTTGACATTGAATTCACCCTCCTTCTCAGTTTATTTCTCAATCCTTAAATCTCACTGGTTAAGGAGAGACACAGTTTATCCCATTGTTCACCAAGATCCCAGATGCCCCATTGCCCCTGTTGTGCTATTATCAGTTCGCACTTCCAGCAACTTTGTGTGTAAAACATTTAGACATCTAAACATGCATGAGCAAGTCGAACAGGGCACGGATGCCTTGCTCCAGCAAAATCTGGCCCAGTGTTTCTGGCCACCATACCATCCCCAGCAAATGGGGAAAATATGTGCAGGCTGGCAAGAAATGTTTTTTCTGCAACCTAACATATGTTCCAGGAACTCTGGTTCAGCAAGAAATAGCTGGTCTTGCATCTAAATCTCTGCATACAAAAGACAGAGTTCTAGCGACAGCAGTCTGGAGAGAATTCCGTAGGCAGAGGTCGTGTGTGAAGCTCAGGCACTAGTACCTTTGGATAGATCCACTGCTCCCGTCTTCCCAGTGGGGAGCTGCATTCAAAGGGAGCACAGGTCAGAGAATCGGTATCACAGTTTTGCAGCCTTATATCTAAGCCACGCGCCCTTGGAGCACAGCTCCTCACTGGGAGTGTGAGATTGCTGAAATTATCCTCTTAGATTTTTGCGGATTCATACAGCAAGTTGAGGTGCACCTGAATAGCTGTTGTGTCACTGATATAAACATGAAGGTTTAGCTTAAGTGTTATTAACTCTTGTACTGCTGATGCAGCCATAATATTGTGGAAGACTGACAGCACAACTAGGACAAATAACACTTAAAAAAACTGCAAATGCTGGAAACCTGAATTAAAAATGGAAAATGCTGGAAATGCACAACTGTCGAAAGACAGGTTAATGTTTGTGGTCTAACCTTTCATCATTACTGGAGAGTGAAAGTTAAAAGTGCCTCTAATTAGTATTGAACACAGACAAGGAAGGAGGATTGCAATCATAGAGAGGAAGTTTATTGGCTGAATGTCCTGCCGACTGCTTCTTAGAAAAGCAGGAAACTCGTAGATGATATAAAATGTTATCTCAGTGAGGCAATCAATATACATTAAAAGAACAAATAGCTAAGATGGCAAAAACGCATGGGAGAAGATCACACAGGGAAAATTACCCTCCACAAAAAACCCTGCAGATGCAGGGGTCTGATATGAAAACAATGAATGCTACAAACATGTAATTGGTCCATCCATACTCTAAAAAGGCAGGCGACCATTCAGGCCATAGGCCCTACCTGTCCACCCCCCACCCCACCCCGCACCAGAACCATGTCCTGACAAAGTATCTATACTTGAAACACCAGCCCAAATGACAGAATAATCCACACCCCTAGAGACCTTGCTTCAAAAAGATGAGGGAGAGAGCTAAGGTCTGAAGATGCGAAACTCAGTGTTCAGATCTGAGGGTTGCTGGATGCCCAGGAGTGAGATGAGATATTGGAGTAATTTAATAAGGTTGCACTCCCAGTGTGTAGCACATATAATGAATTAGGGAGCACACTCCCTTAGATGTAAAATGATGGGAAGCAAGCCCCCAAATTCCTGATTTTAGTTTCTTTCCAGGAGTGCAAACTCAAGGGGGTTGGACTTGGTTAGGAGGTTTAAAAGAGAGAATGGGAATAAAGGGAGCATTTTCTGATTGGCAGAATGGGACCAATTGAATTCCCCAGGGATCTGTGCCTGGGCCTCAGTATTTCATCATATATATTAATGACTTGGATGAAGGAATAGAGTTGTATATCCAAGTTTGCAGATGACATTAAGTTAGGAGGTACAGTAAGTTGTGTAGATGGAAGCAAAAAGTTACAAAGGGACATAGACAGTCTAAGTCTGTGGGAAAACTATGACAGATGCAGTTCAAAATGATTAAGTGTGAGGTCATCCACTTTGGATTTGAGAAAGACAAATCAGAATATTTTCTTAATGGTGAGAGACCAGGAGCTGCGGAGGAATAAAGGAATTTAGGTGCTCATGTACACAAATCACTAGATGCTAGTGCATAGATACAAAAAGTAATCAAAAAGGCTAATGGAATATTGGTCTTTATCTCAAGGTGTTTGGAATATGAAAGTGAGGAAGTGATGCTTCTGTTGTACAGAGCCTTGGTCAGGCCCCATCCGGTGAGTGGCAAGGGGGGAGTTAAAGTGGAGAATCACAGGGAGGCCTCACACTGCAGACAGAATGCAGAAGCTCAGCAAAGCAGTCACACAATCTGCAATTGATCTTCCCATGTAACTTTTGATTATTTTTTTCAGTGCACCAGCAACAATTTCTAGGCTTAGCCATTGTAGAACATTGAGATTATTGATTCTGACAAAGCTTTCTTGATGATTCCTACTCTGCTACCAATTTTTCCAATCATATTCAGCACTTGTTTGCTCTTACATAAATCAGATGTGATTCATCTTTTCCTGATTCACCACATCTCTTTTATTCTTTTCAACCTCGGTAGTGTCCTACTCTGTGGGCCTTGGTGCTACTTTGAATATGCAATAGAAAAGGACTGGCTAATTCTGCAACCATGGAGCTAAGTGTCTGCAACTGAAACATTTGCCATCTTTATGGAGTAGACATGGGTGGGCAAGTCATGGTCAATCCTTCTCAACAAGGCTATTGCTTTGGTATTCTCAGCAATGAAGATAGCACATTGCCTGTCCACCCATTGTACAATACTGCCCATATCTGCCTGCAGTGATTTGCTACTGCTTCTTTCCTGAGGTGTTAATTTGGCACAACTGCAGTTATTATTGTTTTCCACGTTACAATCAACTCAAGATAAATTTAGTGCTTGAAAAAATGAATTATTGGATAATTTGAATTAAATGATTTTGAATTAAGAGGAGTAGACTGTAGTGATAAAATGATGTCATTGCAGCATGGGTGACAACATTGCATTGTATATATACCAAAAGTTTAAAGAGCTACACCAATAAGCTTGGTGGTGTCTTGTACTCTGACACCTGATTGAAATATTTAAATTCCTATACTTCAAACTGCTTTTCCACTTCTTTTGAACAGAATCTATAATCTAAGAATAATACTTAAATACTGATCAGAGAATAAAGCTTTTCCCCAATTATCCAAGGTTTTTTTCAGATTGCAAAACAAATGTAGGGCCAAGGCCCAGAGTACAAGACACCTCTAAATTTATTGGTGTAGCTCTTTAAACTTTTGGTATATATACAATGTAATGTTGTCACCTATGCTGCAATGACATCATTTTATCACTACAGTCCACTCCTCTTAATTCAAAATCATTTATTCCATTTTTTTCCAATAATTCATTTTTTCAAGCACTAAATTGTCACTTTGCTGTTATTCATGGGGCTTAATTCAAATTATTGGATAATTTGAGTTTTTAGAGCACAAACAATGACTGAATTTCCAGCAGTAGACTGTATAACATCTATTAAAAGAAAACATCACATTGTGGTTCCCTTGTACTTTGCACTTTGTCATAATCATGCATCAAATTTAAAGTGAAGAGTGATTCTTCCAGCAATATCCCAGAATCAAGCAGCAGAAATTTCATTTTGAAAACAGTAGCAAGAGGAAATTTCAACTCTTCAGTTCTGGAGTATTGCTAGAAATTCTAAGACTTTGCCTTGGAAAGGGGACTGAGTTGCACAGTAAGTTAATGTTCTGCTCTGAGACCCGGGTTCAAATCCAGCCCAGATGAAAAGGATTAAATCATTCTTTCACTGTGGTGGAGCTTTCACAAATTAGCACTGCTGGCATAGAGCTTCATGTGACAGAGCACATATCAGGAATTCGGGAGCAGAGGTTAACAGACAGAAATCGTGCTGGATGTGCTGAACTCTGTACCTGAATTCCCAGTATGCGCTTCCATGGACAGTGATAAATTATAAAATTTACACGTAGGCCCTGAGCTCAAGATGTCTCGTTGTGGGATCGTTCTAAAGCACAAAACTGTAACTGTCCTGACTTGACAAACTCACTCAGACAATCCACAAGGGGGGTTGGCATGGTAAATGGAAAATACCAAACTGTACATAGAATATGGGGTTAAATCACATAGTAGGATGGAATAGATGAAGATGAAAAAAGATCAAAAAGGTGAAAAAAGTTTTCCATTTCCCAGTAATGATATCCTTCATCTTGATAAATATAAATTCACCAAGAATATTTAAAAAAAACAAATTTGCCTCATAAAAATGTCCCATTGAAAATTAATGCATTGAGATAAATTGTGAAGCTCTATGGTTGGACTCCACAATTTACAACTGATGGTGGATGTGTATGAAATTGCATGATCCCTTCTCCCTATATAAATGAGTTTAATAAATAAAAAGACTAGATAACGTTGGCCGGTCTCTAATTTGTCATGTAAGGGGCTGTTTGCGGCCAGGGCTGATTTGTTGTTTTTAAGTTTTGCTTATTTCACTACAAAATATGTGGAGTCAGTAGATTAACCAGCTAACAACAGAAAAGTGAAACAGAAAAAAAGCTTTCTGCTTCTGGATTGAAACTCAGGTCTTCTGTATAATCTAGTCCTTCTAACGTAATTGCACATAGCAACTCTGGTAAGCTATTCCCAGAAACTCGATGAAGCAGACATGATCTCAAACAATATTTTCAAACATAAAAACTGAGATGCTGGAAATCTGAAATAAAATCAAAGTATTGGATGTACACAGCAGGTGTGCCAGCATGTGAAAGAGAAAGGCTAGGACTGTTAGTTCAGATAGGACTTTTCATCAGAACTCTCTTAAACCCATTATCTGCTCTTTGTGAAAGTAGTTAATATATCCGTTCTTTTGACCTTAACTCGTTGTTCTACTCTTCCCTCTTTGCTTTGGGCTCTCCGACTGGTCTTGATACTTCATATGAGGGTCTCACCTGGTACAATTTTTACAATGTTTCAGTCAGATTAATGATGACAAAACATAATGCTCTTTTTACTCTTGCTCCCCAGCTGTGCAAATTTATACAACACTGATGAGGCTGAAAAGTGGCTCTATCTTCAAGTATAAGGATCATATTTTTCCATTTTATATTATGAAACAAGTAGCTCTTCTGTGTAATATATATCCAATTATAACTGAAACATTACTACAATTAAATAAATATGAATAGATTACAGTATAGATTTCATGAATTTGCACTCAGGGTCTGGAGCTTTGCATACCAGATGTACATATCAGGAATTCGATGCAGCAGTCAGCAGATCCTGCAAGATTTTCTCCCCATTAATTTTAATGGATGGAAAATCCTGCAGGGACCGCTGACTTCCACACTCACATTCACAATATGAACTCTTGGTATGCAAAGCTCTGTGCCAGCAACACAAAGTCATAGACACGAGATTCCTGGGGGCCCATTCTGCCTGCAAGGGCACTTTACGTGGTGCCCGCCTCAAGCCATCTGCCAAGAAACAGAGCAGCACAAAGCAGCACAAAGAAAACCGAAGAAAAAACAGGTTAAAATGTCTTCAGACCCAAAGGGAACCAAACACATCTCCTCCAGGATCAATTACCGAAGTCTGGGTAAGGTTTTAAAGGCATTAACAGGACTCACAGCAGCTCTTAGCTGGCATGAGTTTTGCTGAGGCCTATCTAGGACATAATGGGCAAAATTCCAGGGAAGCCCAAGAGCTCCAGCAGACATGCCCACTTGGCATAGTGGGGGCAGGCAGAAGATCCGCCATGACCCTCACCTCACGAGAATTTAAAGGGCCAATGGTGTGGAATCCTAGCATTATCGAGTTCTACCCAAATTCTTGGCTCTCCTCAAGAAGAAATATTGCTTTGCACCCTCTCCGACCCCAGGAATTTTGGGCCATAAAATCTAACATTAGATAAAAAATAGCAATACTGAGCCACCGAGCTTGCCAATGCCAATTAGTTTTGAGATCTGGCTCATAAGTGATTTATTTTGCAACACACCACTGAATGTGAGTCATGTATTTGTTTAAGTCATAATTTATTTTCTTTTTTAATAGTTTTCTTTGAGAAATAAAATCATTTTGTTGATGACACTAAGGTGGAAGATTTCCTCCATTTGCTACTTGTGGGAAAATCGTAAACACTTCTAAGTAAGAGTGCATTTACAATTTCACTACATGTAGTGAACAGAGGAGCCTTCCTCCTTAATATCTTGATGTTGCAGGTAATGATAAAAGAACATATGAAGCATGGAACGGGGAAAAAGAACACAGCCCATCTTGCTCTTCCCACAGATGGGGTTGCCAACTCTGGTTGTGTGTATTCCAGGACGTTTCTGCAGGAGATGGCCCAGTCCATTTTGAGGACTGGGCTTCATTAACATAGGACCGCAGGGCTGAGAGTGGAAAACGAGCCTGTTGTCTCCAGACCGTTGCAATATTGGGTGGCCCGAGTGGCCTCCGTGCCCGGAAAAAGGTAGGCTGAGGGTCTGTTGATGGGAGGGGGTGTGGACCTGGTGCTGCAGCATCCTAAGCTACTTTAGTGGAGCCCAGAGGAGCACTCCTGCTCCTCCCGGCCCAACAAATATATATGAAAACTTACCTTCTGGTCTCCGCATCGGCTGGACTGCCAGCTGAAATCGTACGGAGTATGCATGGTGCATGTCCTGCTCAGTTGAGTCCTAAAGTGGCAATTGGAGTCTCATGTACATTATAGAACCACATTTTCGTATATTAAAAGGGACGATCTCAGGCAGGAGCTCCGGCTGCCCAGTGGTACCACGGGAAGCTAACATCAGTTACACTGTCGGCAGGAACGGGGCGGTAAGTCATAACCAACCATTTTCGGGCACTACTACCCCATTTCTGCCGAGCAGAGGCCTCAAAACCTACCCCCATGATATTGTGAGGTGCGTTAATCTCTCGGGTTGCTTGCAGTAGTGTCCAGGAGATTAATCTTTAATTCCTGGAGAGTCCAGGACCATCCAGGACAGTTAGCAACCCTGCCCAGAGACCATGCCCAGTCTGCTATTTTATGGACTCTGCTCCATCCATTTAATCTCCTGGGGGAAAGTTCCATATGAATACTCCGTGGTCCCTAAAGATAGTCAAGCAAATTTCCAAAATATTTATCTATTCCCACATCTGCACTATTCAGCTGCTCATCACTTTCAGTGTTTGTAAACAAATGAAAAAAGGCTTGGTAAACAGTTTTTCATGAAGACAGTGATAGCTTTTTTTTGATGATTGATGCTTGGGATCCATTTACTGCAATAGGTATAACCTGACAATATGGTTACAGAGCAGTGCTGAGACAGACTTAGATTCAAGACAGAATCAGAAGCATCAATAATGACCTGGAATTTACTCCAAAAATAACGGCGAGCCAAACAGGTCTCATCATTGTTTGAGGGCAAATGGAAGAGCAACTTCTGGCGAGTGCACATGTGCAGTCAAAGGTGGAAATCTGGACGTTGCTCTACCTGATGCCCTGCTCCTCCGAAAGCTGCACGAGAAGGACAGCTCGCCGGCTGGATCCCCATTGGAATAAATGGACCAGCGCAAAGTTGGTCTACTGCCCAGCTGGAAACAAACTAATGTTCAGAGAAAAAGGTACGCTCATTTTTTTTAGGTCTAAGCTAACTTTTAATGGGGTGATAAGTCTTAATGACTGCCAAACTACCTCTCTGGCACTGAAAATTAACTTTTAAAAACGTGGAGTCTCATTCCTTCTGATTTTAATTGTTATGGACATTTTAAAAAAAAATAACATTTTTATTTTTTTACTGTTTCTTTCTGTCTCTTTTATCTCTGTCTTTTAATTCAAATTTCTTACCCTCTCTTTATTTTGCTTTCTCTAACTGATTTTATATTACTATTATAGCTTTCGCTTCCTGGTTCTCACTCTGCGCAGCATGTCAAGGATGCTTCAATCTGATTACTTGAAGGGACAGACAGTCCCTTTCCCCACTCACACAACTCACAGATGCCTGGGAGAGGACGCTGCACTTTTTTCAGCTCCCCATTGCAGCAATTTGGTGCCCAGAAGCCCATGGATAGTTTGCGGGTAAGTTTAAATCTAACGAACTGTGGGCGCTGTTCATTCGGTGCTCAGCACAAATTCCGGGCCAATATGAAAGCACGTATTTGGATCCTAGAACCTCGGTCATACTCCAGGGGTTCTTTTCCAAATACATGCGGATGCTGCCAGAATATATTGGTAAACCACGGCTTCAGTGCCTGTGATTTTCCAATATGTCAACAAACAAGATTCCCAACAGCAAGTGTGCACTCAGAAAATTAATGCTTTTATCTATTTAGACTGCATTGCCTCCAACTGGCAATGTCACAATATATCTCAGTTCCCCTCATAGTAATGTAATAGTCCACAAAAGAGGAGTAATTTTACAAAATGATCTACTAGTTGCTGATCCTCATCAGCTGGGAGCACTTATTGGCCATGTGGGTGCTCACTCCCCTTGTTTCCACTCATTCTGAATGGAAAGTCATGTGAAGCACATACCCAAATTCCCAATATATGGTTAAAGGTGTACAATATTCAAAATCCTGCTCTCAGAGTAAAGCACCACACACAGCCGAGCACCATTCAATAAAATTACTCTTACGTCTACCATTGGTCTTCTCCTTTGTCAAGACATCGTCATTTATGGTTTGTGATTCCTGGGGCATGATTTTAACCCCGAAGAGCTAGTGAGTTGAGGGTGGTGAGGTGGGGGGCAATAATAATTTTAAAAGTTTGGAGCTGGAACGAGTGCTGGCTCGAACCCGCTGAAAAATTAGTTTCACCCAAACACATCTGGGTGCGCGCCACTTTGGAAACCCGGAAGTCCCGCCAGTTTTTTTGACATTTAAAGGGGGAACTAACATCGTTAAAGTACTTAAATGAATTAAATTTGTGAGGATTGAGGCAGACAAATGATTTTAACTCTGCTTGAAAGTGTCTCCTGTGGCCTCTTGTGCATACCATTGGTGATTACAAAATCAACTTCAGTACTCACTTCAACTTCCTCTTCCTACTGCTTCTACATGGTGCATCCCCTGTGGCTGCAGCAGAGATGGTGGCTGGTTGCTCATGTTCTTGCCCTGACTGATTAGATGCTTTCGGCTTACGATCTCTGGGTTTTGCAGCCCGTGACGGCCCCTCCAAAGACAGCTCTACCTGCACCTGTGCAGGGGCTGACTCGGCCACCTGGAGAGGAGGCAGCAATGCAGGTACCGGTTTGGGGGGCGGGGAGGGCAACGGGTGAGACGTGGGAGCAATTTGAGTGATGTCCCCACTTCCATGTCCCCTTTCGCCATCATCCCTCTTCTGGGCCAGGGCCACATCACTTCTACCATTCTGTTGGACGACAGCTTGGAGGACATGTGTGATGCCTTATAATGTATCTGTCTGCCTGTCTAAACAGCAGAATGTAATTCGCCCTGAGTCCGCACGGTCATTGTCAGGGCCTGAATGGACTCATCTGTGAGCCGCGCACAAAGCTCAATGGAGGCTGCCATTCTCTCCATCACAGACATTGCTGCACTTAACTGCGCCATCAATCCACTAGCGATGGAGTTGTTCTCCTCTATCCTCTCCATTAGTGTGGAGAGTGGGCATTGCACATTTTCCACTCCCTTGCAAAGTTGCTCCTGTATCTCTATCATTCTCCTTCTCCAGGATGCCCCCAGGGTTCAGCATCTCTGCCAAGCTGAGCAGAGCTTGGAGAGGAATGTGCCCACTGACGTGGACTCTCCACAGCTGCCCCTGCCACCAGTGCCTGCTTGTGCTCACTTGTGTGTGTTGACTCACCAGGTGAAAACCCAACTACCTTTCTAATAGGACCCACCGAGGTGTGAGTACCTGATGATCACTAAGATGTGATGGTACGCCCTCAGAGGCAGAGAACTCCTCTGAGGAATTGCCCTCAATCACGTCTTTACTCTGTGGTGCCCCTGGAAGAGAACATACAGCAATATTAATAATCATTGCAAAGTAGTGTTGCGATGAGCATACTGAGGTTTGCAACAGGTCAATCATTGATAATATCAATCCATGTTGTGTGAGAGGGATGTTAAAGTTCTGTCACCAGATGTTTGCAGAGTGCCAGTCTTGGCATCCCCGACGGGCAGGCACTCCACCGTCTGGCTTATCTCCAATGCCTCCTCCTCTGCCTCTGTGAGTGCCACCATTTGTGGAGGCCCCCCTCCAGTCCTCACCCTCCCCCTTGCATTTTGCGCTCTCTTCTCATACAAGGGGAGAAAGTAACTCGTGGGGTACCACAAGGATCGGTGCTTGGCCTCAGCTATTTACAATCTATATTAATGACTTGGATGAAGGGACCGAGTGTAGTGTATCCAAGTTTGCTGACGATACAAAGCTAGGTGGGAAAGTAAGCAGTGAGGAGGACACAAAGAATCTGCAAAGGGATATAGACAGGTTAAGTGAGTGGGAAAGAAGGTGGCAGATGGAATATAATGTGAGGAAATGTGGAGTTATTCACTTTGGTAGGAAGAATAGAAAAACAGAATTTTTTTGAATGGTGAGAAACTATTAAATGTTGATGTCCAGAGAGACTTAGATGTCCTGATACAAGAAACACAAAAAGTTAGCATGCAGGTACAGCAGGCAATTAGAAAAGCAAATGGCATGTTGGCCTTTATTGCAAGGGGGTTGGAGTACAAAAGTAAGGAAGTCTTACTACAATTGTACAGGGCTTTGGTGAGACCTCACCTGGAGTACTATGTACAGTTTTGCTCGCCTCATCTAAGGAAGGATATACTTGCCTTAGAGGCGGTGCAACGAAGGTTCACTAGATTAATTCCTGGGTTGAGAGAGTTGTCGTAAGAGGAGAGGTTGAGTAAAGTGGGCCTATACTCTCTGGAGTTTAGAAGAATGAGAGGTGATCTCATTGAAACATATAAGATTCTGAGGGGGCTTCACAGGGTAGATGTTGAGAGGTTGTTTACCCTGGCTAGAGAGTCTAGAACTAGAGAGCACAGTTGCAGGATAAGGGGTCGGCCATTTAAGACTGAGATGAGGAGGAATTTCTTCATGCAGACGGTTGTGAATCTTTGGAATTCTCTACCCCAGAGGGCTGTGGATGCTGAGTCATTGAGTATATTCAAGGCTGAGATAGATAGATTTTTGGACTCTAGAGGAATCAAGGGATATGGGGACCGGGCAGGAAAGTGGAGTTAAGGTTGATGATCAGCCATGATCTGATTGAATGGCAGAGCAGGCTTGAGCGGCCGTATGGCCTATTCCTGCTCCTATTTCTTATGTTCTTATGTGAGTGAGTGAATGAGCGTGAAGTGGTCACCCGATAGATACGTTGCTTTGGGTCAGGATGACAATAAAGCAGTTGCATCAGAGGGTGACTATCAGACAGATTGGTCACATTGGATCAGGATTGGGGTGAGTGGGAAAGATTGATACACAAATTGGGCGGTCAAGATGTGCACAGAAAGTGAAGGTAACTTGACACTGACCCTTAAGTGGGTGTGAGGAGTGATGTGATGGAGTAGGCTCCGCAGGGCAGTGTCGGGGCGTGGGGGGTGGTGATGTTCACCACAGAATGCAGGTCAATCAGCAACTCCACTCACTTTTCCTGACCTGGTTGGTCCCGGCCCATCCGATCCCCACCACCCGGCCCATCTGATCCCCACCACCCGGCCCATCCGATCCCCACCTCCCGGCCCATCCGATCCCCACCTCCCGGCCCATCCGATCCCCACCTCCCGGCCCAGCCAATCCCCACCACCCGGCCCATCCGATCCCCACCTCCCGGCCCAGCCAATCCCCACAACCCAGCCCATCCGATCCCCACCTCCTGGCCTATCCGATCTCCTCCCCGGCCCATCTGATCCCCACCTCCCGGCCCATCCGATCCCCACCTCCCGGCCCATCCGATCCCCACCTCCCGGCCCATCCGATCCCCACCACCCGGCCCATCCGATCTCCTCCCCGGCCCATCCGATCCCCACCTCCCGGCCCATCCGATCCCCACCTCCCGGCCCATCCGATCCCCACCTCCCGGCCCATCCGATCCCCACCACCCGGCCCATCCGATCTCCTCCCCGGCCCATCCGATCCCCACCTCCCGGCCCATCCGATCCCCACCTCCCGGCCCATCAGATCTCCACCTCCCGGCCCATCTGATCCCCACCTCCCGGCCCATCCGATCCCCACCTCCCGGCCCATCAGATCTCCACCACCCGGCCCATCTGATCCCCACCTCCCGGCCCATCCGATCTCCACCTCCCGGCCCATCTGATCCCCACCTCCCGGCCCATCCGATCCCCACCTCCCGGCCCATCAGATCTCCACCACCCGGCCCATCTGATCCCCACCTCCCGGCCCATCCGATCCCCACCTCCCGGCCCATCAGATCTCCACCTCCCCGGCCCATCCGATCCCCACCTCCCGGCCCATCCGATCTCCACCTCCCGGCCCATCAGATCTCCACCTCCCGGCCCATCTGATCTCCACCTCCCAGCCCATCAGATCTCCTCCCCGGCCCATCCGATCTCCTCCCTGGCTCATCCGATGTCTTCCCCGTCCCATCCGAACTCCTCCTCGGCAAATCCGATCTCCTCCCAGGCCCATGATCCCTCCCTCTGATCCCCGGTTGTGGCCTGCTACTGCTGGCCTTCCTGCCTGAGAGCCAGGCTGCCAGGCGGGAAGCCCGGAAGTAAAATTTGTTGACCTCATTAACATCGCAACCCGCCAACCTACCTTTCGGGTTTCGCACCCGAAAATCATCCCCCCCCCCCCCCCCCCCCCGCTTCCTTCCTGGCTCAAGGTCAAAATTCTGCCCAGTGTCGCCAGTCACTCCAGAAGCGGAGTCTACTTCCCCCACAATCTGGAGATATTATTTTACTGCTCAAAATCTAATTCAATAATAGTATGACCTAAGGGGTCATTATAGAGAGCCGTGGCTCTATTTACTGGCTGCTGAAATATCACACGTATCGCCACTTGCATTCTCCTCACTTTATGGAAGATGGACTGAAAAGCACTTTCAAGATGAGGCACAACTTCAAATTGGTTTGCTTTGCATAAAATTTGTGAATGAACAGTATGTCGCTTTCAAATTGAGAACAGTTAATTTCTTTTGCTCCTTGGTTGTGAAATAATAACAAAAATGCAACATACTAATTCCAGAAATGTAAGGTCACTTTTCCACTGAATTATTCAAAGTTCAATGTACAGGTGGTGCATACCTCCTGTTGCTGTCTGCAATGGCATATTTCACCCACCATGTCTGAGAGAGAGAGGGAGAGAGAGGAATTTTAAACCCCCTGCCTAGCGGAAACCAGATGGGGGCCGGTTAAAATGAGGCGGGAGACTTAACTGCTGGCCTCCTGCCCCGAAGCTGCCGACTGCAATTTTAAATTGCAGGTGCCAAGAACACCCACCTGAAGCCAGCGGGGTCCTTAACTTCCTTGGACCCCAACTGTAATATTAACCCCAGGGAAAGTCTTTACCACCAGCGTTGCTCGAACCATGGGGGAAGCAGATGTTCAAAAGTTACAGGTCGGTTTCGCAATGCAATCAATCACAGAGTGATCAATTGCATTGCTGAAACCAGCAAAGAAAGAGGAGCAGAAAATGTTTAAAATTTGGAGCCACTGCATGAGCACCATCGAACTGCGAATGCAGTAGCAAAGAAGCACACCAGTTGTGCTGGAACTGGTACTGGCGACTCCACCATGATATGACTGAACCCAGGATTTCCAACAGGGTTATGGATAATGTGAGTGAACCGGCAGATGTTCTGTTTTATCCTAACCCATTTGCATTATGTAGGGAGCTCCTACTCTAATCAGTGGAATTACTGATACGCAGTTCAGGCAAGTGCTGGCACCATAATTGCTTCCCTTAGGCCAAAATCTAAAAGAAATGTAATGATAAACTTCACAAATGAAAAGTCTGAAGGAACTACATGTTACAAATTTGCACTCCTGACACACAGCTTCACCTGCAGGGAACATTTATATGAGGAATTCAGGCGCACATTCCCGATGATTTTCCATCCTTTATATTCACAGAAAGGGGAGCATGTATCCGAATTCTTGATTTGTGCTTTCAGTGGGTGATGCTCCATGCCCGGAGTGCAGATTCATATAAATGACCATGTTAATACCAGATGCATGATCCAAGTAAAGCCTTTTTAAGTGAGAAATTCTCCAGAATGATTATCGTCTTTTGCCAGTAAACAGTTTATTTTTTTCACCAACTTAATAAGTTGTTAGAGTTTGTATCTTCAGAATGTTGCTATGCCTCCGACACATTGGCAGCTCATTTCAACAGGGAGACTTTTCTTGAAGCTTCTCCCGCACCGCCACAGTAAAATTGGCGGAAGTTCAGCGGAAACCCCATTTACGTGTGTAGACAGAGTTTCCGCCAATTGTCCGCTAAAGTTACAGAGCGGAGTGAGAGAAGCCCTGAGGAATTTTACCCCCAGTAACTATCTGGGGCATGTCAGGCCTGCACTACAGATTTTGTAGTTCTGCCATGCAAGACATCTGACATTAAGAATGTCATTTTAAATGGATATCTAGGGTTGTGGGGCAGTAGTAAACATCCAGGAGGTCATGGAAAGGACACAGCAATATAAAGGGAAATATATTCTAACCATTTTCTAACAATCACATCATTCGCAGGCATGGGGTCAGCTTCCACAAGTACACTGATGAAACACAGATCTACCTCTCCACCATCTATCTCAACCCTTCCACTGCCTCTGTCTTATCAGACTATTTACCCAAAGAAGTTCAATGGAAGCTCGAGGAACAGCACCTCATCCTTCGTTTAGGCACTTTACAACCTTCTAGACTCAACGTTGATTTCAATAACTTCAGATCATAACCACTGCTCCCATTTTTTCGGACAGCAGGTGCTGGTAATGGTTCTGCTGTTGCCATTTACAGCGCCTCTAGATCCATCTTTTGTTTCTTTACTTGTCCCATTACCACCCTCCTTGCCTTGCATCATCATCCCTTTTGTTATTTATTCACTCATGCCCTCCACCCAGTTCTGATGAAAGGTCATCGACCTGAAATGTTTACTCTGTTTGTTTCTCCACAGATGCTGCCTGACTTGCTGAGTATTTCCAGCATTTTCTGTTTTTATTACCAACATCCAGTCTTGGATGAGCTGTAATTTTCTAAAGCCAAACAGTGAGAAGACTGATGCTATTGTCTTCGGCCCCCGTGACAAATTCTGTATCGCTGACACTGACTTCAACCTTTCCCTGGTCATTGTCTCAGACTGTTCGCAATCTCAGCAAGCTGTCGTCATCGTGTCTAAAACACAGCAATAGGCTTTCTGATGGTCATAACTCCAAAACAGGAAAATCCAGGCCTGGTCCATACTTCTGCTTATTCAGCACTTCTCCTTCTCTCAGCATCGGAAAGCAATATTTAAATCATTTGTCATAATGCTAGCTGATGTTTTCTCTCTTGATAATTCATAAGAATTATAAATATAAACACATTTTAAAATTTACATTTGGGAAATGAACGAAAATGAGTATTTTCAGCATTAATGGGACGAAAAACGGACAAATCCCCGAGAACTGAAGGCCTACATCCGAGGATTCTAAAAGAGGTGGCTGCAGAGATAGTGGATGCGTCGGTTGTGATCTTCCAAAATTCCCTAGATTCTAGAACGCTCCCAGTGAATTGGAAGGAAGCAAATGTAACCCTGCTATTCAAGAAAGGAGAGAAAAAAAGGAACTACTGGCCAGTTAGCCTGACATCAGTTATCAAGAAAATGCTGGAATCTATTATTAAGGACATGGTAACGGGACACTTAGAAAATCATAATATGATTAGGCAGAGTCAACATGGATTTATGAAAGGGAAATCGTGTTTGACAAATCTAATAGAATTTTTTGAGGATGTAACTAGCAGGGGAACCAGTGGATATAGTATATTTGTATTTTCATAAGGCATTTGATAAGGTGCCACACAAGAGGTTGTTACACAAGATGAGGGCTCATGAGATTGGGGGTAATATATTAGCATGGATTGAGGATTGATTAACTGACAGAAAATAGAATATAGGAATAAACGGGTCATTTTTGGGTTGGCCAGTTGTAACCGGTGGGGTACCGCAAGGATCAGTGCTTGGGCCCCAGCTGTTTACAATCCATATCAATGACTTAGATGAGGGGACCAAGTGTAATGTATCCAAGTTTTCTCCAAGCTAGGTGGGAAAGTAAACTGTGAGGAGGACACAAAGAGACTGCAAAGGGATATAGACACGTTAAGTGAGTGAGCTAGAAGGTGGTAGATGGAGTATAATGTGGGGAAATGTGAAATTATCCACTTTGGTAGGAACAATAGAAAAGCAGAATATTTTTTAAAAGGTGAGAGACTAAGAAATGTCGATATTCAGAGGGATTTGGGTGTCCTTGTACACGAATCACAGTAAGTTAACATGCAAGTACTGCAAGCAATTAGGGAGGCAAATGGTATGTTAGCCTTTACTGCAAGGGGGATGGAGTATAAGAGTAAGGAGATCTTGCTGCAATCATATATGGCCCTTATGAGACCACACCTGGAGTACTGTGTACAGTTTTGGTCTCCTTACCTAAGGAAGGATATACTTGCCTTAGAGGGGGTGCAATGAAAGTTCACTAGATTGATTCCTGGGATAAGAGGGTTGTCCTGTGAGGAAAGATTGAGTAGAATTGGCCTATACTCTCTGGAGTTTAGAAGAATGAGAGGTGATCTCATTGATACATATAACATTCTTAGAGGGCTTGACAGGGTAGATGCTGAGAGGCTGATTTCTCTGGCTGGAGAATCTAGAACTAGGGGTCATAGTCTCAAGATAAGAGGTTAGTCATTTAGGACCGAGATGAGGAAAAATTTCTTCAGTCAGAGGGTTGTGAATCTTTGGAATTCTCTACCCCAGAGGTCTGTGGCTGCTCAGTCGTTGAGTATATTCAAGACTGAGATCCATAGATACTTGGGAACTAAGGGAATCAAGAGACATGGGGATAGAGTGGAAAAGTGGAATTGAGGTAGAAGATCAGCCGTGATCTTATAGAATGGCGGAGCAGGCTTGAGGGGCCGTATGACCTACTCCTCCTCCTATTTCTTATGTTCTTATGTAAGATGGACATATATTAGAGTGCTAATTGTGCGACACCCCTTCAAATATTGTTTGCAAGGCCCAAATTTCCAATTTGTGGAGCTCTGGATTGGGAGCATGGAGGACTAGAATTTACTCCAGAGTGTGTCATGATGTTGTGTTGTGGGAATGAGCATAGGGTGAAGTTAAAACGGGAAAACGAGGGTACTGTACTCGCCCTCAGCTTGGGCAAGGCCCCTGGCTTCACCGACCCCCAGTCACCCTATGCTCCTCATCAACAACAATTTCCACAAAGGCCTTAAAGTTAAATGGCCTCCACCTGTGTTCTTCTGCTCCTTCCTGTTCTGTGCTGACTTGGTCTGCAAGCTGAGAATTAGTGTTGATATGTTGATATTTTAGAAGTCTCAATACCACATACAGTGGCATCCAAGTGCCTATCCGGCATGCCAGAGTGTGTGTGAAAAATTTTTTCAGGGTAGGCCTTTAAAGGTTTATGGCCGTAATTTGCAGGTGGAAAGTGTGTCCTGCTGTAGTATGGGCATGCAGGTTAAATGATGAAAAACCTGTATGTTGTATAAGTGCTTTGCAAGAAGCCGCAGACAATGTGGAACAAGCTGAGAGGAAACTCTCTGTATAGAAAAACGTTGGGTAGTTTTACCTTGGCAGAGTTTTAGATGCCTGAAAATCTCTTGTGATTCTGCTTCCAGGTACACTTCATGATGCTGCCTGCTGCTGTTGGCATTCATCTCCTCCTGAGCACTTGGAATTGCTTTCCTGACAGGCAAGTGCCCTGAAATGCTGAACAGGGCAACCCTCCTTTGGCACACTTCTTGCAGCAGTTCTGAATCTGTGAACCTTGCAGTTTTTCCTTGAAAGGGCTCCATCACAGCTTCACTTTAAAACTTGCAGTATATGCCCCTCTTAATTGGACAGCAAGTGAACTTAATTTTAAATGCATGGACCAATTCTTTAAATTCTGCAGCTATACAGGAAATCCTGCCGCCGAACACTGCGGGCTCTGAGCGACAGACTCAAATCATGGTGAGAGCATGCAGTGTATATAATGAGGCCCATACAAGAGGCTGGAGCTCAATGAAGCAGTGTCTTATTTGTGGAGGTGCAAATCACGCCTTGTCCCCACCACCACTGTGATGACAGTGGACATTCCATTTTAGTCATCTTGCTTTCAAAATATATGGCCCAGATTTTGCTGGAGCAGGGCATCTCGCAGCGTGCCCGTTAGTTAGACTTTAGTCCTCACCCTTCAGCTCGAAAATTTTTTGCCCTGCAAGTTGCTGCGGTGTGAGCACAGCACGACGAGGGAAACAGGACATGTGGGACCAATTGTCTATCTCCTTAACCAATGAGATTTAATGATTGAGAAAGAAACAGAGGAACGACGGAGAAGGAAATAAGGTGAATTAGAGTCAAATTAGGCAAAGTAAGAGAAATAAAGAGAGGGAAAGAGAGATTGGATTAAGAGAGAGAGAAAAAAAAGAGACAGAAAGGAAAGGTAAGAAAAAATGTAAAAATTTAAAAATCTCGAACAACAATTTATTATCTGTAGTTTATATTGTTCCCTTTCTTGGATGGAGAAGTTGATTGGCATTGTAAGAATAAAAATCTCCTCATTAAAAAGGTTGTTAAGTACCAGCCCTAAATTACTGTGGCGAATTTAATGGGCAATTAATGTGTACACGCAGTAACTTCATAAAATTCACGGGGAGGCTAACGGCAAATCATCCAGCAACTTGTGGCGATTCACAATTCAATGGGTATCTCTTCCTTGCCATAAGTTGCTGGACGATTTACACATTAATAACGGCAAGTGCCAATAAACTCACCATTATTTTGGTCGCAAATTCTGGGCCATTGTGAGGGATTATGGGAAAACAACTCTACCTTGCACCATATTAATGGTTAGATGTTTAACTGGAGGAATCTCAAGTTTAAATCACCTCTCGAACAAAATATTTCTACGCGACTTGAGAATGGGGATTCAGCTTAGGTAGACCCCAGCTGCAATAAGTTTTTTTTTATTTGTTCATGGGATGTGGGCATTGCTGGCAAGGCCGGCATTTATTGTCCATCCCAAATTGCCCTTGAGAAGGTGGTGGTGAGCCGCCTTCTTGAACCACTGCAGTCCGTGTGGTAAAGGTTCTCCACAGTGCTGTTAGGTAGGGAGTTCCAGGATTTTGACCCAGTGCGGATGAAGGAACGGCGATATATTTCCAAGTTGGGATGGTGTGTGACTTGGAGGGGAATGTGCAGGTGGTGTTGTTCCCATGTGCCTGCTGCCCTTATCCTTCTAGGTGGTAGAGGTCGCGGGTTTGGGAGGTGCTGTCGAAGAAGCCTTGGCGAGTCACTGCAGTGCATCCTGTGGATGGTACACACTGCAGCCACGGTGCGCTGGTGGTGGAGGGAGTGAATGTTTAGCGTGGTGGATGGGGTGCCAATCAAGCGGGCTGCTTTGTCCTGGATGGTGTCGAGCTTCTTGAGTGTTGTTGGAACTGCACTCATCCAGGCAAGTAGAGAGTATTCCATCACACTCCTAACTTGTGATGTGTAGATGGTGGAAAGGCTTTGGGGAGTCAGGAGGTGAGTCACTCGCTGCAGAATACCCAGCCTCTGATGTGCTATTGTAGCCACTCTATTTATGTGGCTGGTCCAGTTAAGTTTCTGGTCAATGATGACCCCCAGGATGTTGATGGTGGGGCATTCAGCGATGATAATGCCGTTGAATGTCAAGGGGACGTGGTTAGACTCTCTCTTGTTGGAGATGGTCATTGCCTGGCACTTGTCTGGCGCGAATGTTACTTGCCACTTATGAGCCCAAGCTTTGATGTTGTCCAGGTCTTGCTGCATGCGGGCACGGACTGCTTCATTATCTGAGGGGTTGCGAATGGAACTGAACACTGTGCAATCATCAGCGAACATCCCCATTTCTGACCTTATGTTGGAGGGAAGGTCATTGATGAAGCAGCTGAAGATGGTTGGGCCTAGGACACTGCCCTGAGGAACTCCTGCAGCAATGTCCTGGGGCTGAGATGATTGGCCTCCAACAACCACTACCATCTTCCTTTGTGCTAGGTATGACTCCAGCCACTGGAGAGTTTTCACCCTGATTCCCATTGACTTCAATTTTACTAGGGCTCCTTCGTGCCACACTCAGTCAAATGCTGCCTTGATGTCAATGGCAGTTACTCTCACCTCACCTCTGGAATTCAGCTCTTTTGTCCATGTTTGGACCAAGGCTGTAATGAGGTCTGGAGCCGAGTGGTTCTGGCGGAACCCAAACTGAGCATCGGTGAGCAGGTTATTGGTGAGTAAGTGCCGCTTGAAAGCACTGTCGACGACACCTTCCATCACGTTGCTGATGATTGAGAGTAGGCTGATGGGGCAGTAATTGGCCGGATTGGATTTGTCCTGCTTTTTGTGGACAGGGCATACCTGGGCAATTTTCCACATTGTCAGGTAGATGCCAGTGTTGTAGCTGTACTGGAACAGTTTGGCTAGAGGCGCGGCTAGTTCTGGAGCACAAGTCTTCAGCACTACAGCCGGGATATGTACCAGCATTGCTGGGAAGTCAGCAGGCATAATTGTTCGGAAAGACAGGCTCCTGTCTGCAGGAAGTGCGCACTTCTAGCTCTGGAGAAATAATTTAAAAAAGACGGGAACTTCCCCTATTTTCAGCCTTTAATTAATTGTTTACTGTAAGTGTTTTTGACTACTTTTGACAGTTACAGATGTCATGAAAATAGAATCCCATAAGTTACTAAAGTTCTAAATCTGGTTATAATGGCTCTGAACTGGTGGTTCTTCAGTATTACAATATTGCTCTTAAATGCCTGTGTTGAAGGTCTGGTTCTTTGTTTGAAGACCGACTGAATCGAACTGGCATGTTACACTGCTTTGTTGAGAAAGAAAATTGACAAAACGAATTTAACTGATGTTATGTTTGGTCTGTGATATTTAGGATTGATTTTTTTTAAATTGAGGGCAAAAATGTGTTTAATCTTGGTTCTTCAATTTTAGAAACCTGGTTGAAGGGCTGAATCCTAAACCAAAGGAAACTAACAAGGTAGACAAATATAAGAGAGAAGATAATTCAATTAGTGGCTCGGTGACACCAAACTTGGGTTTTAAAAGCCTGAAGATTGTAAGACAAAGAAACTTATGGGGCATCATTTTAGCACCCGCTACCGGGTGCGTTCCTGGTGGGGGGAGCCCCGAAAATCGGGAAATCCCGGAGCGGGACCGGAGCCCGCCTCGAACCCGCGCACTTCCGGGTTCCCACTGACGCGCCGGCGTGCGCGCGCAGCCCCCGCTGGTGGGAATCCCGCAGGCAATTAAAGCAGCGGGATGCCACTTGACGCTATTTACTTTGCTTGTTCAGGTCATTAACTGACCTGATTAAGGGATTATGTGAGGAGGGGTGGGATTTTAAAGCAAACTGGGACTGTTTCCCGCACTGGGGGGAACACTCCCAGTTCAAATGGACGTGTTGCAGCCATCAGCCTGTGGCAGCTGCAAAGGTCCATTTGACAGGTGGGGGGGGGGGGAGTCCCTCACTCATTGCAGGAGGCCACTCTGTCACTTGGGACAAAGTTTGGCCTCCACCACCCTCCTCCTCACCAACCTGCACACTCACCCCGGGGTCCAGACACATGTACCTACCTTGTGGACCCCCTCAGATGTACAACTTCCGGATGGGGGCCGCCGTAGCTGCAGTCATGACCTCCTGGGAGGGCGAACAGCATCACCAGCCTCGCCATCCACGCCGTCCACCTCTGACACGTGGAGCTCCACAACACAGCGTTGTGACATATCCACCTGCACAGCAGGAGGGAGGGCAACCGCAGAGAGAGATGCGTCGCAGGGGGCACTACCCTCGCCACAGGGTCCACAGACCGAGGCTCAGCTTCCTGGACCTCTCTGAGCAGCAGTGCACACGGAGGCTCAGAGTCACTCGACATGTAGTCGTGAACATCTGCAGCATCCTTCATGCCGAGCTGCTCCCGGCTGGCCCGTGCACCATCTTCTTACCTGTCGCTGTCAAAGTCACCACTGCCCTCAACAACTTCTCCTCCGCATCCTTCCAGGGTGCAACCAGGGACATCGCTGACGTCTCTCAGTCGTCTGCACAAAAGAGCCCTGCAAATACACCTACACCCACTCTGCAGTGACACAATGGATGTCATCAGTTGTGGGTCTTCATAGTGATCTGCAGGAAAGGGCATTATTGCACAAACTAGACAAGTTTCGCGAAGACATGGCAGTATTGGTGACAATATAATATGTTATGTGAGTTGCTCAGAAATTAAATATAAGTAAAAATCATGACAAACCCTCAAACACCCTTGTGCATCCCCTTCATGCTCACGACACGTTTGCCTTACGCTGCCTACTGCACATATGTGATGCATGCCCTGTGGCTGCAGCACAGGTAGTGGCAGGTTGAGTGAGGCTGGCCGTGAAAGAGATGCACAAGAGGGTGAGTATGGGATAGAGCCATGAGATTGTATGAGGATTGGGTTGAGTGGTAGTGGCGGGATGAGTACTGGCGAGGTGAGTAGGTGCAGGTAAGATGAGGATGAGGTTTGAGTGGGTATGAGGGGTGATGTGACAGAGTAGCGTTGGCAGTGCAGAAGGAGATGTGGGGTGGGGGCGGTGATGTGGCAGATGGAGTGTAGGGGAAAGAGTAAGTGTACTCACTTCGGCTGACCTACTGAGGTCATTGGAGCGCCTCCTGCATTGTATGCAGGTGGGCGATATGTTGGTGGTGCAGGTGGCCTCCTCTGCCAGGCCTTCCTGGTGGCAGAGGCAGGCCGCTTCCTCCTGCCCGCCGGGGGGAAGATCTCTGTCCTCCCCCTCCCCCTCACCCCGTGTATTGATACCTGGAGTGAGGCATCATTAAACTGGGAGCAGCCTTCCCCCTGGGCTGCTCCATGCTGTAATTTTTTCTATTTGTTGCAGCATCTGTCAGTGGAGGACTGCCCCTTTAAATAGAGCTCCTCCAGCTGACAGACCTTACTGCGCATGCGCAGCCCGCCTGACGCGCAGATCAGCAGTGGGGAACCCGGAGGACCAGGTAAGTGGATCCAACTGGGCTACGATCGCGCGGGTGGCTGACTGATTTCGCCGGGCGCGTGGCCCCCCGCCGAGAACCCGCAGCCCTCGTAACATCGGGCCCATGGTGATTCACAATTCATGGGGTTTCTCTTCCTCATCACATGTTGCTGGACGACTTATATATTAATAACGGTGTGTGCCAATAAATTTGTCGTTATTTTGGCAGCAAAATCTGGGCCAATGCTATAGACAGCATTCAAAAGGGACTGACAGGAATGATTCGTTCTATTAAAGGCGTGGGGGGTGAATTTCTGCAGGGGTTTCTCCCGCTCGCCCACTGTAACTTTGGCAGAAAAGCTGTGTAAACCCCAGTAAAAATGACGTTTTAGACTATCTCCGCGGCACTTCTGCTGAAGTTGCAGTGGGTGAGTGGGAGAAACCCCTGCGGAACTTCACCCCATATTTTTTTTAAAGGCGGTGGGGGGTTAAATTGGGCCATGTAGCGCCCACTTTTTAGGTGCTACATGGCCACCTAAGACTCGGAAGCGTGGTCCGAGATGCGCATGCACACTTCCGACGGGAAGTGAGCAGGATGCCATCTTGGTAATCAACAGCCGGCAGCAAGCAGAGCAAGGAGATTATGATGCTCATCGGTGTGCAACGGTGATTTGAAGGCACCGCTGCCATTTTGCAACTCCACACTCCAACCAACGCCCTGTCTTAATCTCACACAGCTGAACACATATTAAATGGCATGAAGGACTCCCCCACCAGCACTAATTAAAGGGATCTTGAAGTACTTACAGGTTAGTTGCTGAATCATTTCTTATGGCTGCTGATGCAATTGCACGCATTTTTGGAGGTTATCTACACTTGGATAAAGTTTAAGTAAGTATTCTACTGGGAGTGGTTTGGCTAGTCTTGCAGTACTTTTAGTGGCATTCAAAATATTGTGCTGAAAAAAGTTGTTTCCAGGCCTGGGTGGCCTGGTCGGACTTCCTCTGGGAATTGAACATGACTGGGAAAATGAAGAGAGGCCACGCAGAGCAGGACAAGCTGCAAGAAGAGGAAGGAGGAGAAGGAGGAGGAGGATGAAGTGCAAGAGGAAGTGGAGAAAGAGGAAGAGGAAGGGAGGCTACAATATAGACAGGCCCTTTCTTCCAGGGCTTTACGTGATCAGGTTATTAATGAGATATACCAGTAAACTCAACTACACCTCCCCATCCACCAACAGTCCCACACTCCTTACCTTTCCTCTCTGACTGACCATCATATCGTCCTCTTTATGATTGCACATTGATTCCTCCCTCAGTTCACTGCAGAAATAAAAACCCACCGCCAAATGTAAATTCAAATCCAGTTTTATCAATTCGCTCATTAGATAATGCAAACAAAATGAGACTATTCACCTTTGTTATTCCCTTAGTGCCTGTCTTTCATGTGCCTGTACCATGTATATACCTTTCCTAGTAAAAAAGACAAATCAAGCATTGGGGTTTATTTCTAGAGGGATAGAATTGAAAAACAAAGAAGTTGTGTTAAACTTGTATAGAACCTTGATTAGATCACACTTGGGGTATTGTGCACAGCTCTGGTCTCCATATTATAAAAAGGATATAGAGGCATTGGAGAGGGTGCAAAAAAGATTCACAAGGATGATACCAGAACTGGGAGGATATACTTATCAGGAAAGGCTGAACACGCTGGCATACACCCCTAATGGCTGGAGCATGGGAGATGGAAGGCTGCTGACCTTCAATTGAGGAGACTGCAGATAAACCCTCGTGCTTGATTTGTCTTTTTTATGGCCTTATTAACCTGCATAGCTACTTTTAGTGATTTGTGTATCTGTACTCCTAGATCCCTTTGCTCCTTTATCCCATTTAGATTCTTATTATCCAAGCAGTATGTGACCTCCTTATTCTTCCTTCCAAAATGTGCCACCTCACACTTATCAATATTGAAATTCATTTGCCAATTACATGCCCATTCTGCAAATTTATTAATGTCCTCTTGCATTTTGACGCATTCTTCCTTTGTATTAACTATACCCCCTAATTTGGCGTCATCTGCAAATTTTTGAAATTATACTTCCGATTCCTGATTCCAAATCATTAATGTAAATTGTGAACAATAGTGGTCCTAGCACTATTGAACACCACTTTGCAACTTTTGCAGTCTGAGTAACTACCTTTAACCCCTACTCTCTGTTTTCTGTTTTGTAGCAAACTTGCTATCCATTCTGCTACCTGTCCCTTGACTCCATATGCTTGGCCCTTAGCCATGAGTCTACAATGAGGTACTTTATCGAAGGCCTTTTGAAAATCTAAATATATTACATCTACTACATTACCCTTGTCTACCCTTTCTGTTACTTCTTCAAAGAATTCAATAAGGTTGGTCAAGCATGACTTTCCCTTCTGAAATCCGTGCTGATTATTGTTTATTATATTTTCATTCTCTATATGTCTTTCTATTGTATCTTTGAGTAAAGATTCTATTATCTTTTCTACCACCGATATTAAGCTAAATGGTCTATACTTCCCTGGACTTCTTCTATCGCCCTTTTTAAATATCGGAATAACATCAGTCCTCTGGCACTATTCCCTTTTCTAGTGAATTTTTATATATATGTAATATTGCCTCTGCTATCTCCTCCTTAACTTCTTTTAATATTCGCAGATGCAATCCATCCCGACCAGGATTTTTTCCTCTCTAAGTTTGATTAGTTTATCAATTATCTCCCCCCTTTCTATCTTAAATGTTTTAATATCTTTTTTGATCTCTTCTTCTAATGTCATGCCCACCTTGTAAGTCTCCCTGGTAAATACTGAGGCAAAGTAACTATTCAATATTTCTGCCATTTCACTTCTTATCTGTGAATTTATTGTGTGCATCCCTTAGTAGTCCTATCCCTATTCTGATTTTTCTTTTGTTATTTATGTGTCTGCAGAATACTTTACTATTTATTTTTATATCCCTTGATAATTTACTCTCTTCGTTCCTCTTTGCCTTCCTAATTGTTTTTTTGACATCCTCTTCCATGGAGCCACTGCCACTCTCCCAGGGCGATACCTCAGCAATCCAGGTGATCTGTTGGAGAACAGATTGCTGGACTGCTGTGATGACCTGGAAGCCCCTTTCAACAGTGATACCCAGGGCCATGATGGCATCAGTCTGAGCTTCCAAGGCAGCAATCGGACCTTTGATGGAAGCTGTGACATCAGTCATCAGACACTGTATCATGGTTGGTTCTACCAGTGTGCTGATAGAGGTGACCACCCATTCCATGTGTGAAATGATGGGCTCCAAGCTCTGCGTAAAGCCCTGTGCCAAGTTGAAGCTGGACTCCTCCATGCTCCTTAACATTGTGCGCAGGCTTTCTGGCACGTTTTCCAGTGTACCAAGCATTTGGTTATGTACGCCCATCAGCTTTCTTCTGTAGCCTGGACAGTCAAAGTCCTCCTCATTTGAATCCTCGGCAGCAGAACTAGTGTGCGACCTCGCTCTCTGGCATCTGCGGTATCCTTTCTCCCGTTCTGGCTCCTGCGCACTTATTCCCGATGACTCACTGCTTGCAGATGCCTCCTCTATCTTAGCCTGTAAAGTACATCCAGTGTCAGTCTCTGAGCTGGTGGCTGTGAGTGTAAGATCGAGTGACGGTGTCTCTTCATCATCACTGACATCTTCCTCTGCCTCCTCTGACTGGGAACATTCCAATTCTTGAATATCTGAAATGAAAAAGGGACATGGTGGGCAGAAAAGTAGCAAATGGAATTCAATCCGGAGAAGTGTGAGGTGATGCATTTGGGGAGGGCAAACAAGGCAAGGGAATACACAATAAATGGGAGGGTACTGAGAGGCGTAGAGAAATAGAGTGACCTTGGATTGCATGTTCACAGATCCCTGAAGGTAGCAGGACAGATATATATTGTGATTAAGAAGGCATATGGGATACTTTCCTTTATTAGCCGAGGCATAGAATATAAGAGGAGGGAGGTTATGCTGGAACTGTATAAAACACTAGTTAGCCCACAGCTTGAGCACTGCATAGAGTTCTGGTCACCACATTATAGGAAAGATGTGATTGAACTAGAAAGAGTACAGAGGAGATTCACGAGGATATTGCCAGGACTGGAGAATTTTAGCGATGAGGAAAGATTGGATAGGCTGGAGTTGTTTTCATTGGAACAGAGGAGGCTGATGGGTGATTTAATTGAGGTGTATAAATTATGAGGGGCCTAGATAGAGTGAATAGGAAGGACCTATTTCCCTTAGCAGAGGGGTCAGTGACCAGGGGGCATAGATTTAAAGTAATTGGTAGAAGGATTAGAGGGGAGCTGAGGAGAATTTTGTTCACCCAGAGGGTGGGTGGGGGGGGGGGGGGGGTCTGGAACTCACTGCCTGAAAGGGTGGTAGAGGCAGAAACCCTCAACTCATTTAAAAAGTACTTGGATGAGCACTTGATGTGAGGTAACCTACAGGACTACAGACCAAGTGCTGGAAAGTGGGATTAGGCTGGGTGGCTCTTTTTCAGCCGGCACAGACACAATGGGCTGAATGGCCTCCTTCTGTGCCGTAAATTTTCCATGATTCTATTATTCTATGGTTGGGTTGTGGTGAGGGCAGAGGAGAAAACAAGAAGTACATGCTTACACTATTTGCAGCTTGTAAGTCAGAAAAGATTGTGGGATGAGGGAGAAGTGGGAAGTGAGAAGGAGGATTCGGTTTGCAGAGACCCTCATCATCGATCCCTCCAGCACCGCCGGTGGTCACAGCCTCAGCGATGCCCATTCCCATGATGGCCAGCACTGTCTCCTCTATGGGGGTTAAAATGTGTTCGCGCACTTGTCCTCCTCCAGTTGTTTGTTCCTGCCTCCTGTTATGCGCCACCTTCTCCTGCAAGAAAGAGGGAAGTATGTCAGTGAGTGTCCTGCAAGATGTTTGGGTGATGTGGCTGTCATGGTTAAATAGCTGCCAGTGTGTGTGAGCTGTGAGTTGTGAGTGTGAGGCTTGCAACAGAGCTAAGTGTGTGAGGATGTGAGAAAGCATATGAATTGAAGGGTTGAGTACTGATTGATAGAGATTGTTGGTAGGTGGGTGATGGGGGTTACTGAATTGAGCAGTGGGTGAGGCTAGTGGCGCAATTGGTAGCATATGCCATTTGAAGATTGAACGTGCTCACCTTGACAACTCGTATCAGATCATTGAACTTCTTCAGGCACTGCATCCATGTTCTTGAAGTTATACTCCTGGCATTGACCTCTGCCACTACTTCTTCCCACTGCCTCCTGAGCGTATGTCTGGAAGTCCTCCTGCACCCCCCCCGCAACGACAGGATGTCCATCCCTCTCTCCATCTCTTGCACCAAGGCCTCCAGTACATAATCAGAGAACCTCAGTGCACGCACTCTTGTGGTTTGAGACATCTTCACAAAATGTCTTCCAAAGTAATCCACTTGCTAACACCAATTCCATCAGCCACAGTGCACCTCTCCTTTAAGAGATGTAGGCTGCCTTTAAGTAGTACTAGAAACTTGCGATATTTGGTCCCCTGCTGATGCCTGCAACCAATGAACAGTGCAGGTAGTGCTGGCTGCATGCAGCAATCATTTAAAACAGCAGGCAGCATGAATTTAATGTGCTTCCTGCAGCGCAATGAACGGACACGGGTTAATCGGGTACCGCGATCCCCACGCCATTTTCGGGGGTTATCCAATTTAACCAATTAACCAATCTAATCCAATTTATAGTGCAGGTCAAAACATCGGCCATGAACCATGTATAATTTTCTGACTGTTGGAAAATCGTGTGCAGTGCATATCCCAAATTCCCAGAAGGGAGCCCAAATCGGAAAATTACACATTAAGTTGTGAAATTATACTCACAGAATTAAATGTGCTTTCTCTGGGGAAAAAGAATGTTGAGGGGCAACAGAATCCAGCTCTTTAGAAAACTGAAAGGTATTGACTACTTAGATGTAAAGGGACTATTTAACTTAAACTGCAATTGAGGAACTGAAGGAGAAAAATAGAGTTAATAAAAGCATGACAACCTTACAGCAAAGGGAAGAATGAGTAATAGCACCTAATTTTACTGTTAACATCATAATAAAATTGCCAGCCTGGTTACTCAAGGGATAACGAGATTGTTTGGGGCTTCCCATCTTATTTTTGTTTTTGTAAGCAGTAACATTATAAAGCACAGATGCAGTCCTGCCCTGGTGAAGGAGCTCTACTTGAAACATTAACCTGTCTTTTTGTCTTTCCAGAAACTGTGTATTTCCAGCATCTCCTGTTTTTACTCCATTGATATGTAGAATGCAAGAGTTGAGTATTGAATTAAATTAGTGCGGCAAGGAGAAAACAGCCTTGTGTTGGTTTAATGATGAAACCAGCAGCAGGAAGAGAGAATCAGTGAAAAGTGTCTGTGACATCCGTAATACCTCCATGTGTGCCAAATCTTGATGGTAGCTCATTGGTATGGTAGTAGAATCATAGAATCATAGAAGGGTTGTAGCACAGAAGGAGGCCATTCGGCCCATTGAGTCCACACCGGCTCTATGCAAGAGCAATCCAACTAGTCCCACTCCCCCGCCCTATCTCCATATCCCAGCAATTTTTTTCCTTTCAAGTATTTATCCAGTTCCCTTTTGAAGGCCATGATTGAATCTGCCTCCACCACTTCCTCTGGCAGTGCATTCTAGATCATAACCACTCGCTGTGTGAGAAAGTTTTTCCTCATGTCATCTTTGGTTCTTTTGCCAATCACCTTAAATCTATGCCCTCTGGTTCTTGACCCTTCCCCCAATGGGAACAGTTTCTCTCTACTCTGTCTAGACCCTTCATGATTTTGAATACCTCCATCAAATCTCCTCGCAACCTTCTCTGTTCCAAGGAGAACAACCCCAGCTTCTCCAATCTATCCACATAACTAAAGTCCCTCATCACTGGAATCATTCTTGTAAATTTCTTCTGCACCCTCTCTGAGGCCTTCACATCTTTCCTAAAGTGCGGTGCCCAGAACCAGTGTTTTATAAAGGTTCATCATGACTTCCTTACTTTTGTACTCTATGTCTCTATTTATAAAGTCAAGGATCCCATATGCTTTTTTAACTGCTTTCTCAACCTGCCCTGCCACCTTCAACAATTTGTGCACATATACCCCCAGATCTCTCTGTTCTTGTACCACTTTTAGAATTGTGCCTACAGTGTAGGCCAGAAATGAAAACTTGCTCGTAGCCTGCATCTATCGTAAGAAAATCAAGCAATTAATGGCTGCTTCATCCCTAACAGTCAGTGTATATTAATCAATACATTTAATGCATTCATGATTAAACTGTAAATGTTTGGCTAGTTTGCCAGTAATTCCCAATAAGGAAGCTGTCCAGTAGTAACTTCCCTTGTAATCTCTTTACACATCTATCAGACACTATTTTGCAGTGTTGCTGATTTTCTACAGGAGTCAGATTACCCTTGATATTCATGAGGTTTCCAGTACTTCAGGTTTATAATGGGCCATGAATTCTGTTAATGAGTTTGTTGGGTGTTGCGTTAAATTAGGCCCCATGGAATTATTAAACTCCTAATTGTATGTAAGGGAGTATTTCTTATGTTTCTGTATTGCCTGAGGACACACAAACATAAATTTCCGACCAGCAGTATCAGTACCACTGGCAGGATTAGGATATATGAGGCGTAGAAAAAATCAGGTGGCCATGACTCCCATCTAAATCCTGGTGAAAACGCAGCAGCTCTGATTTTGTGTAAGGTGGTGTTCAGAGCAGTAGCCTCATCACATGCATCCAGTATGAAGAGCTTAAGATACTCTCTGAATCCCGTTGTATTTGGATGGAAATACCATCCGGCATTACTTCTATCCATGCAGATTAGACATTAAAAGTAAATTGCATGGATAATTCAAATTTATTGGGACGGACTTTTCTTCATTACATTTTTATCCTACACTTTTCCTTTTCTTTATATTATTTAACAAGGAATTTTTGTATTTTTATTCTATTGTTTGGCAGAGATTTTTCCTGTGTTTTATTAATGAAGAAGTAGGCAAATCATTGATACCAATATTAAAAATAACTGAGTGTAAAGAAAGTTTTTCCAAGAGTACAGCTGAACAGGAAAATCCTTAAAGAAGAGAAGATCCATCAATTGTCTGCTACAATATAACAGCAACTTACATTTATATAGCAGGGCAGTCAGACTTCCTGCTGCGATCCTGCTGTGTTCCCTAGGGTCAGAATTTTAATCTACTGTTTTTAGCAGATGTACAGGCCGAAGGCAGCGGGGACCTGCTTTAAAAATGCAGATCATGCCTGATGACATGATCGGGGCCCAAATGCAATTTAGCCCAAGACCTGCACGGGGAAACCGTCGTGGCCAACCTGGCAGCAAACAGGAACGGGCCCAAAAGAAGTCCATGAAAGTGAGGACTTTTTTTTTGGTTTCCTTGTGGGACAGAAAGAGCAGGTCCCCACAAGGAATCCTTGGACCTTCCCTGCTCCGGGCTTCCCTTCCCCTCACCCCACTGTGATACCCTCCCGACCCCCCCTCCTAATCACTTACCTCACGAGAAACCGTGGGAATCGCCCCCCAGCGGCCCGGTATAAAGGAGCAGTGGAGAGAGAATGAGCAGCTCAGAGAAAGCACGGGAATCCCCCCACCCAGTAGTGCCCGGTGTAAAGGAGCAGCGGAGAGAGAGAGTCTGAAACAGAAAGAAAAAAAATCAAAAAGTGAAGTCAAAATACAAGATGGAGCCACGAGAGTAAGTTATAAGTATTTAGTTTATTGGTTAAGTATTGCTGGTGGTTACTGTTAAGTTAGTGTAAGTACTTAGTTTATTGGTTAAATGTTGTTGGTGGCTAATGTAAGTTTTTAATTTATTAGTCAGCATTTTTAGTGGTTAGTGTTTTTAGTGGTTAGTGTATTTTTAGTGGTTAGTGTTTTCGTGTTAGCTAAACAGTAAATTACCTTAGAGCTAAACAAACAGTTTAAATAACTGTTTGTTTAGCTGTTAGCCGTTCGCTAACATGGCAGGATAGCTGGGGCTCGTCTCCTGCACATCCTGTGCCATGCGGGAACTCCAGATCACTTTGTGTGTCCTGGAAAACCACATGTGCAGGAAGTACCGCCAACTGATCGAGCTCGACCTCAGGATTTCTGAGCTTGAAAGCCAGCTGCCGTCACTACAGTGCATACGGGAAGCTGAGAGTTTCGTGGATAGCACATTTCAGGAGGTGGTCACCCCACAGTTACAGAGAGTTCAAGAGGAGAGGGACTGGAGGAACACCAGACTCGGAGGATCAGGCAGGCAGTGCAGGAGTCCCCTGGAAGTGTGGCACTCACAAACCAGTATTCATCATTAAGGGTGATGACACCTCGGGACAGTGCAGGCAGAAGCAAATCCACAGCACCGTGGGAGACTCGGCTGCACAGGGGGGCAAAAGAAATGCAGTTGTTATAGGGGAATTCGATAGTCGGGGGAAAGACAGGCATTTTGGCAATCGCAGATGTGTGTCCCGCATGTTGTGTTGCCTCCCTGGTGCCATGATAATGGATATCACTGAGAGGGTGCAGAACATTTTGAGGGGGGAAGGGGAAGAGCCAGAAGTCGTGGTCCATGTGGGAACCAATGACATAGGAAGGAAAAGGGTTGACGTTCTGCAGTCAGAGTTTCAGGAGCTAGGGAGGAAGTTAAAAAGCAGGACCTCAAAGGTAGTAATCTCTGGATTACTCCCAGCCCAGTGCCACGGGTTAATGAGTATAGGAATAGTGGAATAAAACATGTTGATGAATGGCTGGAGCAATAGAGCAGGAGGGAGTGCTTCAGATTCCTGGTGCATTGGGATCAATTCTGGGGGAGGTGGGGCCTGTACAAGCCAGAAGGGTTGCACCTCAACAGAGCTGGGACCACAGTCTTCGCGGGGAGCTAAACTAGTGCGGGACGGTTTAAACTAATTTGGCAGGATGGTGTGCACCTGGATGAAACATTAGAGAGGAGAAACAAGGTGCACAGAGGACTGGGAGTGACGAATCGCACTAGAGTAAAGAATAGTTCAGAAATACGAGGGATCAAACAGGGAGCAAATGCGAAGTAGTCTAAGATGAGTTTGGAGTGCATATGCGTAAATGCATGTAGCATGGTAAATAAGGTTGGTGAGCTGCAGGCACAATTCACCACATAGGACTATGATATAGTGGTAATAACAGAGTCCAGGCTCAAAGAAGGGGTGGATTGCGTACTTAATATTCCTGGCTACAAGGTATTCAGGAAAGATAGGGAAGGAAAGAAAGGAGGGGAGTGGCAGTATTGATCAAAGAAATATTATAGCATTGGAAAGGGGTGATGTAGTTGAGGTATCAAAGACAGAATCTATTTGGTTAGAATTAAGGAACAATAGAGGAGCTATTAGACTACTGGGTGTATACTATAGGCCACCAAATAGTGGGAACGAGATAAAGGAGAACATTTGCAGGCAAATTATAGAAAGACGCAAGAACTATAGAGTGGCGATAATGGGGGATTTCAATTACCCCAATATAGACTGGGACAGTAACAGTCTATATAAGTAACAGGGCAAAGACAGGGAGGAATTCCTGAAATGTGTACAAGAGAACTTTCTTGATCAGTGTGTTTCCAGCCCAACGAGGAAGGAAGCAGTGCTGGATCTAGTTCTGGGGAATGAAGTGGGGCAAGTGGAGCATGTTTCAGTGGGGGAGCATTTGAGGAACAATGATCATAATATCATTGGGTTTAGAATAGTTATGGAAAAGGACAAGGAAAAATCAAGCATAAAAATGCTTAACTGGAGGACGGCTAATTTCAGTGAGTTAAAAATGGATCTTGCGCTGGTGGATTGGAATCATAAATTGGTAGGCAAAACAGTAATTGAATAATGGGAGGCCTTCAAGAAGGAAATAGTTAGGTTACAGATGGATACATTCCTACGAGGGGGAAAGGATGGACATCCAAAGCTACAGCTCTCTAGATGACTAAAGATATAGAGATGAAAATGAAACAGAAAAAGGAGGCTTATGACAAGTGTAAGATTCATATCACAGTAGAGAACCAAGCTAAATACAGAAAGTACAGAGGAGATCTAAAAAAGGAAATAAGCGGGGCAAAGAGAGAGTATGAGAATAGATTAGCGGCTAACATAAAAGGGAACCCAAAAGTCTTTTATAAACATATAAATAGTAAAAGGGTAGTCAAAGAGGCTCTGGCCACAATCTTCCAATCCTCCTTAGATATGTGGGTGGTTCCAGAGGACTGTAGGATTGCAAATGTTACACCTCTGTTCAAAAATGGGGAGAGGGATAACCCTGGCAATTACAAGCCAGTCAGCCTAATATCGGTGTTGGGGAAACTTTAAGAGACAATAATCTGGGACAAAATAAATTGACATTTGAAAAAGTATGGACTAATCAATGAAAGTCAGCACAGATTTGTTGAAGGAAAATCGTGTTTGACGAACTTGATTGAGTTCTTTGATAAAGTAACAGAGAGGGTTGATGAGGGTAATGCGGTTGATGTTGTGTATATGGACTTTCAAATGGCATTTGATAAAGTACCACATAATAGACATGTTAGCAAAATTAAAGCTGATGGATTAAAGGGACAGTGACAGCATGGATACAAAGTTGGGTTAGAAAGCAGAGAGTAATGGTGAATGATAGTTTTTCAGAGTAATGAAGTATACAGTGGTGTTCACCAGGGGTCAGTATTAGGACCACTAATCTTTTTGATATATATTAATGATCTGACTTGGGTATAGAGGGACTAATTTCAAAGTTTGCAGATGACACAAAACTCGGGAATGTAGTAATCAATGTGGAGGATAGTAACAGACTGCAGGAGGACATAGGCAGATTGGTGAAATGGGCAGACACATCGCAGATGAAATTTAACGCAGAGCAGTATGAAGTGATACATTTTGGTAGGAAGAATGAGGATCAGCAATATAAACTAAATGGTACAATTTTAAAGGGGGTACAGGAACAGAGAGACCTATGGGTGTATGTTTACAGTTCTTCGAAGGTAGTTGAGAAGGCTGTTAAAAAAGCATATGGGTCCCTGGGCTTTATCAATAGAGGCATAGAGTACAAAAGCAAGGAAGTTATGCTAAACCCTTATAAAACACTGGTGAGGCCTCAGCTGGAATATTGTGTTCAATTCTGGGCACTACCCTTAGGAAGGATGTCAAGGCCTTAGAGAGGGTGCAGAAGAGATTTACTAAAATGGTACCAGGGATAAGGGATTTCAGTTATGCAGAAAGATTGGAGAAGCTGGGGTTGTTCTCCTTAGGGCAGAGAAAGTTAAGGGGAGATTTGATAGGGGTGTTGAAAATCATGAAGGGTTTTGATAGAGTAAATAAGGAGAAACTGTTTCCAGTGGCAGAAGGGTCGGTAACCAAAAGACACAGATTAAACGTGATCGGCAAAATAACCAGAGGCGATATGAGGAAACATTATTTTATGCGGAGAGTTGTAATGATCTGGAATTCACTGCCTGAAAGGGTGGTGGAAGCAGATTCAATAATAACTTTCAATAGGGAATTGGACAAATACTTGAAGGAAAAAAATTACTGGGAAAAGAGCTGGCGAGTGGGACTAATTAGATAGCTCTTTCAAAGAGCAGGCGCAAGCATGATGGTCTGAATGGCCTCTTTCTGTGCTGTAGCATACTATGATACTAATCCCGCCCACCGGCCAGTTAGCATTTCTCGCCAGGTTCGGGCAGGAGATTGACTTGGGCCATGCAGTTAAAATCTTACGGGCCTCATGCTGTGGCGGGCCGGATGGTTTCTCATGGGGCGCGACCCCTGCCCGCATGACTCCCACTGGGAGTTAAGATAGACTGTCATCTTTAATGTAGAAAAGCATCCCAAGAGACGAAATCAGACAAAAATGGACGCCATGCTTGTTTAAAGGGGAGGATTTTAAGAATTGTCTTAAAGGAGGAGAGGGAGACAGAGGGATTTAGGGGGAGAGTTCCAGAGCATGGGGCCTAAATGGCAGAAGGCACAGTTGCAACGGTGAGGCAAAGTGAGGGAGAATGCACAAGAGTAGGAGGAATGGAGAGTCAGTGTTTTAAAACTAATTCATGGGGGCATTCAGGAAATCTCCCGATTTCACATATGGCCAGTCAGCCCCTGGCTATCTGTATGTGGAAGGTCTGGAAAATATGTGTGGAGGGGTCAGGGGAAGTACTTCTAAGAGTGCAGCTGCAGTATTTAAAGCCAGACCACTGTTAAAACAGAACCAGCATTCAAGAAGATGAAGCCATGGCTCCAACAGGAACCAGCAGCAAAGATTTTAAGAGAGTGATATGAATATTCCTATAAATATTCTTCTTACTGAAATTAGGCACGGGGGAGTGGAACTCAGTAGTGGGAGTGGGTGGCAAGAGACCTAGCAATATGGAAGCCAGAACCATGTGGCAGGAAACGGCAACTCTCTAACTCGCGGGACCCTTCTCCAATGTGGGATGACATTTATTGACCACACAGGGACAGCAAAGATAAGTGTTACAGCTCCATACTGTCATTGATGTATATTTTGCACCATTCAGACCTGACTAAGAGCACTAACTGATCTGCAGTGACACCTGCACATAGTAGACTTCAGCTAAATGGATACAGCATCCTGCAATGTGTGTATGCCCATTGAAGCCTCACTATCTCTGTGGGAATTACATAAAAGAAGTGAAAAGAATTCTCAAATAGTTGTCACGTTCAACAGCCTGTGATTGACAATAACAAGTATTTTTTTATCAAGCAAGAAAAGATTGTACACAGCTCCTGAGAAGGATAGGCTACAGGAGAAGGATACAACAGGAGGAGGAGGCAATGTAAATCTTGGGAACTCACTCAGCTAATGCTGTAGGGGATGGAGACATGGGAGGGTCTGCACCAACAGATTGTTTTTGCTGACCAACTGTTAATGGACAAAGATCGGAAATTATTTCTCATTTCATACTCTGAGGAGACCTTTACACAAGCCTAAAAATAATGAAAAGATGGACAGCAGAAAACTTATTACATTTCTCATTCTTTTTATCTCCATAGAAGCTGGAACCAAGAATGATGCTGCAGAAAGAGAGAGAAGGAACCAATGCCAGAACCCTCTACATCTGGTCTGCCAAAAGAAATTAGTCGACTCTATTATGAACTCTATCACTTGCACTCACCAGGCCAGGCAAGTTAATTCAGGGTGATACAAATCGTCCAGATGAGGAATTGACAGGCCCTGGCTGTTGAATATTCAGGTGATGATCTGAGGGGGTCCTGCTATAAAAATATGAATGCTTGCAGAGCATCAGAACATCGTGAAAGCTCTGCAAAGATTGGCTGATGGCAAGCATAGTGGTAGAGTCCAATTCCATCCTTTGCACTACTATCAAAGAGAGCTTCTCTGCAATGTATTTTGACTGAGAGGTAGCCCCAGAAATTTCGGCACACGTCCCACAGAACACATTGGCCCCCTGACACATAACTCCATGGGTATATTGAGGAATCATCTTCTTCACACCCTGGTGGATCTGTGGGAGGGTCTGGATTTCCTGCAATGCTACCTAATGAACCTGCCTTCCTACCTCGCCTGCTATTCCAGCTCCTCTTCTTCCTCCAATAAATAAACCATGAAGATGGGAATTCCCATGGGAAAAACATTTTATAGCCTTCTCTTTCATTTTAGAGAAATTCCCCAAACAAGAAACAGTCTCGAGAGATTGAAATCAAGCTAGGAGCGTCAAAATAAAGTGCAAAAGATTCTTCAAAAAGACCACTCCAAAGGAGAGTAATGTTTCTCTGTATAACACCACAATGAAAATTGTAAACAATTTTACAACACCAAGTTATAGTCCAGCAATTTTATTTTAAATTCACAAGCTTTCGGAGACTTCCTCCTTCCTCAGGTAAATGTTCAGGAGCTCCTTGAAGCCTACGCATTTATACATATAGAACAATACATGGTGTTTACAGACTGCCCCTGCAACTGCCCGTTGCCAAGGCAATCACCGTGTTCAGACAGAGAGGTGTCACCTGCAGAACCCCCGAATACACATTCAACAAAAAAACAAACAGGGAAAAAAAAAGAGAAAAAAAACAGAGAGAGGCAGAAACATCCGGAAGGCAGAGAAAGCCAGCAAATGACCCATTATATTAAAAACAGATAACATTTGTTCGCTGGTGGGGTAACGTGTAGCGTGACATGAACCCAAGATCCCGGTTGAGGCCGTCCTCATGGGTGCGGAACTTGGCTATCAATTTCTGCTCGACGATTTTGCGTTGTCATGTGTCTCGAAGGCCGCCTTGGAGTACGCTTACCCGAAGGTCGGTGGATGAATGTCCATGACTGCTGAAGTGTTCCCCGACTGGGAGGGAACCCTCCTGTTTGGCGATTGTTGCGCGGTGTCCGTTCATCCGTTGTCGCAGCGTCTGCATGGTCTCGCCAATGTACCATGCTCTGGGGCATCCTTTCCTGCAACGTATGAGGTAGACAACGTTGGCCGAGTCACAGGAGTATGAACCATGCACCTGGTGGGTGGTGTCCTCTCGTGTGATGGTGGTATCTGTGTCGATGATCTGGCATGTCTTGCAGAGGTTACCGTGGCAGGGTTGTGTGGCGTCGTGGACGCTGTTCTCTTGAAAGCTAGGTAATTTGCTGCGAACGATGGTCTGTTTGAGGTTGGGTGGCTGTTTAAAGGCGAGTAGTGGAGGTGTGGGGATGGCCATAGCGAGGTGTTTGTCCTCATTGATGACATGTTGAAGGCTGCGGAGAACATGGCGTAGTTTCTCCGCTCCGGGGAAGTACTGGACGACAAAGGGTACTCTGTTGGTTGCGTCCCGTGTTAGTCTCTTGAGGAGGTCTATGCGATTTTTTGCTGTGGCCCGTCGGAACTGTCGATCGATGAGTCGAGCGTCATATCCCGTTCTTACTAGGGCGTCTTTCAGCGTCTGTAGGTGTCCATCGCGTTCCTCCTCGTCTGAGCAGACCCTGTGTATTCGCAGGGCCTGTCCATAGGGGATGGCCTCTTTGACGTGGTTAGGGTGGAAGCTGGAAAAGTGGAGCATCGTGAGGTTGTCCGTGGGCTTGCGGTAGAGTGAGGTGCTGAGGTGCCCGTCTTTGATGGAGATTCGTGTGTCCAAGAAAGAAACTGATTCTGAGGAGTAGTCCATGGTGAGCTTGATGGTGGGATGGAACTTGTTGATGTTATCGTGTAGTCTCTTTAGTGATTCCTTGCCGTGGGTCCATAGAAAGAAAATGTCGTCGATGAATCTGGTGTATAGTGTTGGTTGGAGGTCTTGTGCAGTGAAGAAGTCCTGCTCGAACTTGTGCATGAAAATGTTGGCGTATTGGGGTGCGAATTTGGTCCCCATGGCTGTTCCGTGTGTTTGGGTAAAGAACTGGTTATCGAAGGTGAAGACATTGTGATCCAGGATGAAGCGGATGAGTTGTAGGATGGCTTCCGGAGATTGGCTGTTGTTGGTGTTGAGTATTGATGCTGTCGCAGCGATGCCGTCATCGTGGGGGATACTGGTGTATAGTGCCGAGACGTCCATCGTGGTGAGAAGTGTTCCTGGTTCAACTGGTCCGTGGGTACTGAGTTTTTGTAGGAAGTCTGTAGTGTCACGACAGAAGCTGGGGGTTCCCTGTACGATGGGTTTCAGGATGCCCTCGATGTATCCAGAGAGGTTCTCACACAGGGTTCCGTTGCCTGATACGATGGGACGTCCGGGTGTGTTGGCTTTGTGTATCTTTGGGAGGCAGTAGAAGTCTCCCACGCGGGGATTACGTGGGATGAGAGTGCGTAGGATGCTTTGAAGGTCTGGATCGAAGGTCTTGATCAGTTTGTTGAGCTGGTGGGTGTGTTCTTTGGTCGGATCTGCGGGTAACCGTCTGTAGTGTTCCTGGTTGTCCAGTTGTCGGTATGCTTCTTTGCAATAGTCTGTTCTGTTCTGTATGACTATGGCTCCTCCTTTGTCCGCTGGTTTGATGACGATGTTGCGGTTGGTCTTGAGAGCGTTGATGGCGTTGCGTTGTGCTCGGGTGACATTCTGGACTGTCTTCTGAGTGCGGCTGATGAATCTGGCATTGACGCATTTCCTGACAGCTTGAGCATACATGTCCAGCTGAGGGCAGCGACCCTCCGGAGGAGTCCAGTTTGACTCTTTCCTCTTCGGTTGTTGTACCGCGGATCCCTCTGTCTGCAGTGAGTGCTGATTCACTGTTACCTTCACAGGATGAAACAAGGAACTTGATGTGTGAGGGATCATGGACGTGAATCAGCTTCCCATCACTCCAAAGTGCAGCATTTTGATGCTCTAAAATATTCTGTCACAGATTTCTATTGGAACTCCCCAAATTAGCTTGCTCTGATTTGATGACGAGGGCTCAATTTCTGCCCCACTACCAAAATGGACCCCACTAGTCTCGCGGCGGACACAGAGGAATTCATCAGGAGAATGAGGCTCCGGGAATTCTACCACAAACCCCAAGATTTCAGCAGCGAACCCAATGAGACAATCGACGATCCGGAACAGCAGACAGAGGGATCCGCGGTACAGCAACCGAAGAGGAAAGAGTCAAACTGGACTCCTCCGGAGGGTCGCTGCCCTCAGCTGGACATGTATGCTCAAGCTGTCAGGAAATGCGTCAATGCCAGATTCATCAGCCGCACTCAGAAGACAGTCCAGAATGTCACCCGAGCACAACGCAACGCCATCAACGCTCTCAAGACCAACCGCAACATCGTCATCAAACCAGCGGACAAAGGAGGAGCCATAGTCATACAGAACAGAACAGACTATTGCAAAGAAGCATACCGACAACTGGACAACCAGGAACACTACAGACGGTTACCCGCAGATCCGACCAAAGAACACACCCACCAGCTCAACAAACTGATCAAGACCTTCGATCCAGACCTTCAAAGCATCCTACGCACTCTCATCCCACGTAATCCCCGCGTGGGAGACTTCTACTGCCTCCCAAAGATACACAAAGCCAACACACCCGGACGTCCCATCGTATCAGGCAACGGAACCCTGTGTGAGAACCTCTCTGGATACATTGAGGGCATCCTGAAACCCATCGTACAGGGAACCCCCAGCTTCTGTCGCGACACTACAGACTTCCTACAAAAACTCAGTACCCACGGACCAGTTGAACCAGGAACACTTCTCACCACGATGGACGTCTCGGCACTATACACCAGTATCCCCCACGATGACGGCATCGCTGCGACAGCATCAATACTCAACACCAACAACAGCCAATCTCCGGAAGCCATCCTACAACTCATCCGCTTCATCCTGGATCACAATGTCTTCACCTTCGATAACCAGTTCTTTACCCAAACACACGGAACAGCCATGGGGACCAAATTCGCACCCCAATACGCCAACATTTTCATGCACAAGTTCGAGCAGGACTTCTTCACTGCACAAGACCTCCAACCAACACTATACACCAGATACATCGACGACATTTTCTTTCTATGGACCCACGGCAAGGAATCACTAAAGAGACTACACGATAACATCAACAAGTTCCATCCCACCATCAAGCTCACCATGGACTACTCCTCAGAATCAGTTTCTTTCTTGGACACACAAATCTCCATCAAAGACGGGCACCTCAGCACCTCACTCTACCGCAAGCCCACGGACAACCTCACGATGCTCCACTTTTCCAGCTTCCACCCTAACCACGTCAAAGAGGCCATCCCCTATGGACAGGCCCTGCGAATACACAGGGTCTGCTCAGACGAGGAGGAACGCGATGGACACCTACAGACGCTGAAAGACGCCCTAGTAAGAACGGGATATGACGCTCGACTCATCGATCGACAGTTCCGACGGGCCACAGCAAAAAATCGCATAGACCTCCTCAAGAGACTAACACGGGACGCAACCAACAGAGTACCCTTTGTCGTCCAGTACTTCCCCGGAGCGGAGAAACTACGCCATGTTCTCCGCAGCCTTCAACATGTCATCAATGAGGACAAACACCTCGCTATGGCCATCCCCACACCTCCACTACTCGCCTTTAAACAGCCACCCAACCTCAAACAGACCATCGTTCGCAGCAAATTACCTAGCTTTCAAGAGAACAGCGTCCACGACGCCACACAACCCTGCCACGGTAACCTCTGCAAGACATGCCAGATCATCGACACAGATACCACCATCACACGAGAGGACACCACCCACCAGGTGCATGGTTCATACTCCTGTGACTCGGCCAACGTTGTCTACCTCATACGTTGCAGGAAAGGATGCCCCAGAGCATGGTACATTGGCGAGACCATGCAGACGCTGCGACAACGGATGAACGGACACCGCGCAACAATCGCCAAACAGGAGGGTTCCCTCCCAGTCGGGGAACACTTCAGCAGTCATGGACATTCATCCACCGACCTTCGGGTAAGCGTACTCCAAGGCGGCCTTCGAGACACATGACAACGCAAAATCGTCGAGCAGAAATTGATAGCCAAGTTCCGCACCCATGAGGACGGCCTCAACCGGGATCTTGGGTTCATGTCACGCTACACGTTACCCCACCAGCGAACAAATGTTATCTGTTTTTAATATAATGGGTCAATTGCTGGCTTTCTCTGCCTTCCGGATGTTTCTGCCTCTCTCTGTTTTTTTTCTCTGTTTTTTTTCCCTGTTTGTTTTTTTGTTGAATGTGTATTCGGGGGTTCTGCAGGTGACACCTCTCTGTCTGAACACGGTGATTGCCTTGGCAACGGGCAGTTGCAGGGGCAGTCTGTAAACACCATGTATTGTTCTATATGTATAAATGCGTAGGCTTCAAGGAGATCCTGAACATTTACCTGAGGAAGGAGGAAGTCTCCGAAAGCTTGTGAATTTAAAATAAAATTGCTGGACTATAACTTGGTGTTGTAAAATTGTTTACAATTGTCAACCCCAGTCCATCACCGGCATCTCCACATCATGACCACAATGAAACACAGCAGTTCATTTCTAAGAGTCCAGAATCAGTCTTCCTCAGCTGCTGTTCTAATTTACCCCTGTTATATAGCGGCATATCTTAGTTTGGTGAATCCTAGGGTGGAAATGATGGGAATTATGATGATGTCACCTTGGCCTGAAACTATCTTTTGGCAGCACCAAAATGGAAATGAAAGTTGAATGGTTTCTATAACGGGTTGCCAAACTGCAACATTTGTTTTAAGCCCAGGCGGCAAGTTGAAAATCTACTCCCTCCAGTCCACATCTGCTCTTTTCTGTTATGTGCCACCTTGTCCTACAAGCACACGAGTAGAATTGAGAGGTTAGAAGTGTCAGGAGCACTTACAGGGAGACCCAAGTGCCAACCTCCAGCCCATTGTGGGCGTGATGTACGTGCATTGCGCAGCAAGATTCAGATGGAAAGATTTTGGGATAAAGTCTTTCAAGGATGTAAGTGTTAGAAGAGTTACAAGTGTAAGTTGTTGCTGCAGAATGATAAACAAAGGACAGTAAGATAATGTGAAGGGGTGGAAGGACTTTGTGGCATGCTTACACTGCCCACTTATTTAATATACCATGGCCTAGAAATTGTATTGGGCCCAAAGTGGGCCTTGATCTGGGTGCAGGACCATGGCAAATTGAGTTGCTGGCCTCATTTGTTTGTTACCGGCGAGCTGTGGTGCCAGCTGCAGCCCCAGAGGCAGCCCACTGGTCGTGGTGGGTGAGGGGGGAGCGAGATCTAAGGTAAGCTCCTGCTCCTTCTGGCTAGGGACTGATGGTGTGGCTGCTGTGTGCCTGAGGGAACTGACCTCAGCACAGTGCATGCTGCAGTCAGTCGCAGCATTTCACAAAGGGGCCCGAAACAGGAATTAGGCCTTTGATTTGCATAACCAATGGGCCTACCTCCAGCTTCAGGCGGGCTCCCTGAATGATTATATGTAGCCCTAACCAATATGGCATGTCGTGCACTTCTAGTGCAGACTGAGCGCGCACATGCCGCACGCCATATTGGGCCTTGCAGCACCTGTTTTTCGCCCAAAAAATGAACAATCGAATTTCTGGGTCCTTACATGATGTGGTGAAATGTCTGAATTTTTTTCCTCACTTGCAGGCACATCTTCTGGGTGGCTGACAGCATTAACATGCCAAGGCACTGGGGTCAAGTTTCTGCTTGTTTACGCCAGTAATATCAGTGCAATTCGGGCGGAATCGGCCGAACCAGCGTAAAAGATCAGTGAATTTTAAACGTAAGTGAGTTGTGCCCAAAAACACTTACACTCGTGTTTTACGCTTGTTCAAGATTCAATTCGCCCGGATCAGGCCCCGCCCACAAAACTGACCACGCCCCCCAGGTTAAAATTGCGAGATTCCACCGATTGTACTGGTTCGGGAAGGCTCTTCAAATTGTGCTCATTTTCGTAGGCGCACAGGCGCCAGTAGGCACATTTTAGAAGTTTTCTCATAGCAAAACATATTTAATTTACTATGAAACTGACTAGAGTACACCAATGAAACTATTAAATGGTTCAGTATAGTTTTCTTTAAGTCATGTTCAGTGATTTGAAATCAGGTTACTCACAGGTGGAGGATTGGTCACCCTTATTAGAAACACACATATTTTTGGTGATAAGCCCATTTTCAGCAAAATTAATGAAACTGTACCAGATTACTACTATTAAATGCATCAAGGAATGGAAAGGTAAAATAAATAAACAATTACATCTTATTACGCTGCCTGATTGCGCTGGTTCATGGAAGATTTTATGTTTGTGATTATGCAAATAAATGTTAGTGGAAACTTGATCTGTAACCTAACCAGTGCATTTTGGGTGCAATTTCAAGATTGCACCCAAAGTGGAAACTCAACCCCATCTTCTCAAATTCAATCTGCAAAGCTCACCTAAATGCACAATGCCCATCCTTAACAAAAAGAGCCACCTTCCTCTGTTGGATGTATCATTGAACCTTGCTGCTCTGGTATTCTGCTGCTGCATTTTTCGCAAGCTGAATTGATTGCAGAGAAATGTCATCAACATAAAAATGCCTTCTCTTTTAAACTGCTGCAACAGGCCTTTAAGTCTCAGTAACAGACATTATTCACACCAGGAGCTCACACTGATTATTTGAATAGGCTTGACAATAGCAACAATTTGCAATTGTGTAGCATCTTTAACATAAAATTCTGCAAGACACTTTAAATAGGAAAGCAGGGACTGAGTGGTTTTTGAAGAATCAGGGAAGTTGACAAAAAGAATAATTGAAAAGGTAGGCATCCAGATATTCCAGGGGAGGAGGGTGCCTGCACCCTTTCTAGCACCAATGTGACAGCCATGTTAGGTTGGGGGCCAGGGAAGAACTTCCCTGTAGCAACGTACTGCAGCATTAGTGAGCCAGGGTGTCCTGTCGGAACAGGAGGAACATTTTCCAAGTGCTGCCAGTTTTTTTTATCAGGCCAGTTTCCCAAAAGCATTCGATCATTCTGCGATCAATTACTTTCAGGAAACCAAGTATTACATTTTTACTTCCCCGAGGCCCCTGGCAATGCTGGATGCCAGAGATGGACAACTTCCCCACTTCCAATGGAATTTCTAATGGGCAGGAAAAGGGACAAGAACCTAGTGAGACCGGGTCCTGTTTCAAATTCTGTCTCTGCCTTTCCAGGTAACGGCAATTTCACCCCCTACCCCACCCCTCTCCCAGAGCACCAGTCTTAGGGTTTTAAAGGCATAGAAGAATGCAGCAAGGAAAAGAGCAAGTACTTGAGAGTAAGAGTTGGAGGATGACGAGCTCTGCCACAAAGAAAGGGAAGTGGGGGTGGGGGGGTGGGGGGGGGAGTACACTGCAGCTCAGAATTAGGATGGGACCAAGGGCTGGAGGAGGTTGCAGAGGTTGGGTAGATGGGACAAAACCATGGAGGGATTGATAAACAAGGACAAGGATCATAAATTTGTATGTTGGGAGACAGGGAGGCAGTGGAGGTCAGCGAGAAATAGTGCAAGACACGGTGCAAGGTAGGATGCAGGTGGTCGAATTTTGCATAAGCTGGAGTTTATATAGGAAACAGCTCTGGAGGCCAGCAAGGAGAGGATTCAAGAAGGCAAATCTTGAGGCAACAGAAGTTTGGATCATGGTTTCAGCACTGGAGAAGGTGAGGAAAGGACAAAGCCAGTCAATATTGTAGAGGTGGAAATATGAGGGGCAATTTTAACTTTAGGCGGATATTGGACGAGCGGCAGCCTGCCACTCACCCATTGTTGTCGTCGTGAGGCCCAAGCCATTTTGAGGCCCAGACCTTATTTAGATGCCACAGGCAAACTGCAGCTCACCGGTTGTGCGAGGGCAGGAAATTAGCCGCACCCACGCTGAGCCGGCCGACAGTCAGAGCCTGGGAGGGGGAGAAGATCCCGGGATGGGCAGCTTCCGATGAGCTGGTGACTGGCTGGAATGTTTTTATTGGTCCTGGAGGAACACTCCTGCTCCTCCTGGCCCCATTTTCTGAAAGACTTCCAACAGTTCTTTTCGGCACTGCTGGTTAGGCAGCTCATTGCCTGGTACAAATGGGTGGAGCATGCATAACACATGCTTGTCCCATTTCTACCTCAGAATTGCAATTGGCATCCTTTATACATCATAGGACCTGGTTTGCATATTACAAGTCGCTTCTCACTTGAAACAGGCGAGCGCTCCAGCCGCCCATATCAGGACCCTACAGCAGATGGCGGCAGCTGAAGTGCCACCGTAAACATGGCAATGCCTGACCTCATTTTCATGCTGAAACTACCCTGTTTATACCGTTAAAATCAGCCCCATGCTGTCTTAATGACAGGTGAGCTATTGGGTTTGAAGCTCAGTTCGGGGACATCGAGTTTGACCCTAGAAGATGCGGCAGAATCAGGAATGTACATGTCAGGTGGGCATAAACCTTCGCTTTATTCTCGCTTCCGCTGACTCCGTAAACATTGTGAAGAATTCACTCTGCAATGTTGAAAATAAAATAAATACAGAGTTTGCTATATCCTTCATTTGGCATTCACTGAATTGATTTTTAAATTGGTTTGCCCCTATTTATGGTTACTAAAATCAATTTGTATTCACAGAAAATAAATAGCTTCTATAAAAACCATTATTTAAATCAATTTTGGTTTTTGAAATGTTAGAAAGGAAAGTTTCCTGTGTTGCATAACTTTGTACTTCTCCATTTCTCAGATTCCTGTCCATTATTGATATCATTATGCTATATTTCACAGATTGGGTGGATTTTCTACTTTACCACCTGGATGTTAAACATGGCCTGGACAGAGTGCAGAGAGGAATATCTGGCAGGAAGGATTGTATACCTGTAGTGAAGCACACTCAATCATCCTTACATTTAAATGAATCGAAGGACGATTGGATGGACTGTGCTTTGGGTGTGCAATTTATCCTGACCGATTTTTCTCTCTGCACTCCGTTTAAGTGATCTTTAACGTCCAAGCAGTAAATTTGCTGTTGTTTTTCAGTTTGTAATCTCGATAAGTGAGAGTGAGGGATTTTCAAAGCATCAGATTTATTTTGAATATTTTACACAACTGCTTCGACAACCGTGTACATATTTTAAACGTAGTTGCATTAATTTTTCTTGCACACGGTAATGATGGATATCATCAATATTTAAATGAGCTATCGGATTACATTGGGTCTACACAATGGAATTTGAGGAGTGAAAAAAAAAGACAGACTTGCATTTATATAACGCCTTTCACAACCTCAGAATGTCCCAAATCTCTTTACATTGAATGAAGTACTTTTAAAATTTAGTCACTGTTGTAATGTAGGAAATGCAGCAGCCAATTGGAGCACAGCAAGGTCCCGCAAACATCAATGAGATAATGACCAGATAATCTGTATTTAGTGATGTTAGTTGAGGGATAAATATTGGCCAGGAGAACTCTCCTGCTCTTCTATGAAATAGTGCCATGGGATCTTTTATATCCACCTGAGAGGGCCTCAGTTTAACATCTCATCTGAAAGATGGTTCCACGATCCGGCACTCCTGCATCCTGGTAAGTGGCGCATGTGCAGTGTGATTTTCTGTCCATTCATTTTAATGGACAGAGATGCGGCCTTGGACTGTGCAATCTCAATTTCCCAAGATGTACCCACTGTGAGCATTGCTCCCCACTTGATCACAGAATCAACCTTTGATGCCAGCCTCAGGAGGAAAAATCTTCACTTTTGACTAGTTTTCAAAGCTCCACAAAAAACTCCGGACAGCAACATCCCACAGCTGAATGGAAAAGGCCTGCTGGTTCCTCACCAGTGTGCTGTGCAGGATAATTAGAGAATCAAACTGCTCTGGCAACTGGGCTCAGTCACATTTCATAATGGAATACAATAATACCAAATCACTGAGTTCACAGATTGTTGAATAGCAAACACATTTTTCCTGCCTTGTGCAGATAAATAGCTTCCTTCAGCGTAATCTTGATGCAAAGTGGAGAGTCAGCTTCTGGCTGATGTGTTCTGCATGCAAACCCTTCAATTTACATTGAACAACCCAAAGAAGGCCCTTTGGACACACTGCTCCTTTGACATACTCAGGAAGTTCAGCCATTGCTATTATTGCCTTTGTCCGGAGAAATGTCTGGAAATTGATGGTCCTGGCTCTCCTCTTCCTTCTGAGTACATTACATATTCTTCCTGCTCCTCAGCTGAAAGCACAAATGTGCTCACCATTGTTATGAAATTGTCCACATTTCAACCTTCAGCAGGCAGGCTTTTATCTGGTGGTTCTATTAATTCCTTGTTCCACTGCAACTTAAAGCACAGATGGCATTTGTTTCATTGTAAGAGCCAAGAAAAGCATTCTTATAAAGCTGGATTGGATCCACCCTAATAATTGACCTAATTGGTGTCTTACACCACTCACAGAGGTAGATTTTGACGCTGTGCGCTGGTGATAGCGAGTCAGCAGACTGTTTACAATCGAGAGATATGTAAATCAAGCTGCCGCACAAATTCAAGATCGATCCCACAACATGTATTTACCAGTGAGTGGTAGAATGTGATGTGGAATTAAGCCCAACAAATTATACTTTCCAACCAGAATAAAGTTGATGTAAAATGTACAGACATTTAGAAACAAAGAAATGTTGCCAATAAATGATTATAAAGTGTTTTATGTACAATGGTGCTGACTTAAAATATTATCTGCTTTTGTTGTACAATGCAATCCTAGTAATGAGAACAGTGGCTTCAATCAAACATTTGCTCAGGCACAGCCTAAAATATTTGCTTAATAGGATTTATTGATAAAGGAGGCTTTGCACTATATACTGATGCTAAATCAGCATTCTCAGCCACAGGAGCCATAAAAATGGATAGCGTGTAGGACAATGGAATGGCTAGTCGCATTAGGAGGATCCCTCTTGTATAATTTGTCCAGACTCTAGCTGGCATCCAGCATTTATAGTAACAACAAATGAAATACATTAATTCAGACATCAAGACATTAATAAACTTGCAGAATGGGCGTGTAATTGGCAAATGAATTTCAATATAGATAAGTGGGAGATCGTACATTTTGGTAGGAAGAATAAGGAGGCCACATACTTCCTCAGAAAGTAAGAGTCTAAATGGGGTAGAGGAGCAAATGGATCTGGGGGTACAGACACGCAAATCACTAAAACTAGCAACGCAAGTTAATAAGGCCATAAAAAAAACCAAGTACTGGAGTTCATTTCTAGAGGGATAGAATTGAAAAGCAGTGAAGTTATGTTAAATTTGTATAGAACCATCGTTAGACCACATTTGGAGTACTGTGAACTGCTCTGGTCTCCATATTATAAAAAGGATATAGAGGCACTGGAGAAGGTGCAAAAAAGATTTACTGGGAGGATACCAGAACTGAGAGGTTATACTTATCAGGAAAGATTGAACAGGCTGGGGCTCTTTCCTCTAGAAAAGAGAAGACTGAGGGGTGAACTGAGAGAGGTCTTTTAGATTATGAAAGGGTTTGATAGGGTAGATGTAGAGAAGATGTTTCCACTTGCGGGGGAGACCAGAATTAGGGCCATAAATATAAGATAGTCACTAATAAATCCAATTGGGAATTCAGGAGAAACTTCTTTACCCAGAGAATGGTTAGAACTTACTACCACAAGGAGTTACATTGAGTTACATTGAACTGCAGCACAAAAACAGGCCATTTGACCCAACTGGTCTATGCCAGCGTTTATATTCCACACAAGCGTCCTCCCTCTCTATTTCATCTAACCCTATCAGGATACCCTTCTATTACTTTCCCTCCTCATGTGCTTATCTAGCTTCCTCTTAAATGCATATATACTATATGCCTCAATTACGCCTTGTGGTAGTGCATTCCACATTCTTACCACTCTTTGGGTAAAGAGGTTTCTCCTGAATTCCCTATTGGATTTATTCACAACTATTTTATAATTACGACCTCTAGTTTTGGACTCCCCCACAAGTGGAAACATTTTCTCTACATCTACCCTATCAAACCCTACCATTATCTTAAAGACCTCTATCAGGTCACACCTCAGCCTCTTTTCTTAGAGAAAAGAGCCCCTGCCTGTTCAGCCTTTCCTGATAAGGATATCCTCTTAGTGCTGGTATCATCCTTGTGAATCTTTTTTTGTGTCCCCTCCAATGCCTCTATATCCTTTCTATAATATGAAGACCAGAACTTTGACAATACTCCAAGTGTGGTCTAACCAAGGTTCTATACAAGTTTAACATAACTTCTCTGCTTTTCAATTCAATCCCTCTAGAAATGAACCCCAGTGCTTGGTTTGCCTTTTTTATGGCCTTATTAACCTGCGTTGCTACTTTTAGTGATTTGTGTATCTCTACATGCAGATCCCTTTGCTCCTCTATCCCATTTAGACTCTTATTATCCTAGCAGTATGTGCCCTTCTTATTCTTCCTACCAAAATGCACCACCTCACACTTATTAATGTCCTCTTGCATTTTGACGCATTCTTCCTTTGTATAAATGACACCCCCCATTTTGGTGTTGTTTGCAAATTTTGAAATTGTACTTCTGATTCACGAATTCAAATCATTGGCATAAATTGTGAACAACAGTGATCCCAGCACCGATCCTTGTGGAACACCACTTCGCATCTTTTGCCAGTCTGAGTAGCTACCCTTAACTCCTACTCTCTGTTTTCTGTTTTGTAGCCAGCTTGATATCCATTCTGCTACCTGTCCCCAACTCCAAATGCTCTGACCTTAGTCATGAGTCTACAATGTGGTACCTTATCCAAGGCCTTTTGAAAATCCTTTTGAAGGGTATCCTGATAGGAATAGTTGAGGCAACTAGCATAGATGCAATTATGGGGAAACTAGATAAACACATGAGGGAGAAAGGAAAAGAAGGATATGTTGATAGGGTTGGATGAAGTAGGGAGGGAGGACTCTTGTGTGGAGCATAAACACTGGCATGGACCTATTGGGCCAAATGGCCTGTTTCTGTGCTGTACATTCTATGTAATGTAATTCTATGCAACACTGTTCAGCCCAAACAAATGTCTTTTTAGCATTGAAGGAAAAAAAACAGAAGAGCAAGTTCAATGCTTCAATGATCAAATTAATAACGCTACAAATGCTGTTTAATGATTGTTTTCCTTCCACGAAACCAACTTGATCAGCATGAATGACAACGAGAAAAGTCTTCTCGAGAGGCGCAGCAAAAATTGTAACTTGATTGTTAGTTAGGTTCACAAAATATAAAGAAGCAGCAACTGACACATTTCATCTGATCTCTGTTTTTTGTATTTTGGTTAACACAAATATCAGTGCAAGATGTGTGGGGGGAGGGGGTAAATTGGACTGCGTAGTGCCCATTTTTCAGGCGCCATGCAGCCTCCTATGGCCCCAAAATGGCAAGCAGGAAGCACGTGCACACTTCCAACCAGAAATCCGCTGCCCGCCATATTGGGTAAGGACAAACAAGAGGCGTCCTTTACCCACACCTTGCATATGCAAATAAGTGGCCTACGCCTGCTTCAGGTCCTTGCTGCAACATTGGTTTTCCTCGTGGCAGCCTGCGCCAGCACTACCTACCTCAGGGATAACCAACCCTAATCATCATCTAAATAAAAATCAGGTAAGTACTCAACACTATCAATATCCCGATCATCGCTGCTCCTGAGATCCAGGCACCCATAATCACGATCGCTCCACACCAGTCCACAGATCCAGCCCCCCCTCAACCCTCGATCCTCCACCGAGGCCCCGATCCCTCCCCCCAATCCCCGATCCCCCTCCCCGATCCCTTCACCCAGTCCCTGATCCCTCCTCCATGGCCCCGATCTCTTCCCCCTTCCCCAGATCCCAAGTTGAAGCTCCCAAACTTGACTCGCCCAGCCCCCAATCCCATCTCGAACCCCTGATCCCAAATTGAAGCCCCCAATCCCAACTTGACCCCCTATCCCAAGCTTAAGCACCACACTTTGAGCACTTAACTCGTCCTGCAGTGCCCTCTTCATAATGATGAGGTCTGAGGCCCAATACCGGGGCACCTCGAAGGACACCATTTGGGCATGGGGGAATAACACTGCACCAGGGATTGCCCAAAAGTGAGCCTTCCAGAATTTAACCCCCATCATCTCCTACCCAATCCCATCTTCACTGGTTTAATTCTGATCAGATCTGAAATGTTGTGTCAGTCACAATGAGTCACATTCGCATTTGCAATTGTACGCAAACCTTGGCCCATAACTTGCTGTCAAAATAATGGTGAGGCTAATGGCGTTCGCTGTTATTTATGCGTAAATGCTACAGCAACTTCAGGCTAGGGGCAGATGCGCAGTTAAACGTGGAAATCCAAAAGTTGCTGTCTGAGTTGTGCCACTCTGCCATTAGCTTCGCGAAAATGGGATCATGTTGCCTGCCTCGCCATTGAAATGCATTGAACGGCATGGAGTTGCTGCACTTGCATGATAGATAGGAACTAAACTCACCACAGAAAGTCAGAGATGGTCTGAAGTGACACGAAGAGCCTGTTTTGGAACCATTTAAAATCCGCGCGTATTTAATTAAGCCTGGATTAGCTATCAGATTTTTTTAACGATGTGCTAATTGTTAATTACAGTCAATGATCTTCTCTGGCATCGAAAATTATCTAGTGGGAGTCTCATTCCTTGAGGTTTTAATTGTTGTTGGATATTAAAATTAAAGTTTTCTTTTTACTTTCCTTTTCTGTCTCTTTTTTCTTTCAATCCAATTTTTCTTTCTCTCTATTTCCCTTTCAGTACGTAATTTGACACTGAATTCACCCACTCTAATTTACACTTCCTTCTCAGTCCTTGCGCTATTTATTTTGCAATCCTTCAATTTGATTATTTATGGAGATACACAATTACTTGCCCTGTTCACTCAGATCCCAGATGCCCTGTAAAGGGCGCTGCGATGTTATCAGCTCGCACTTTCAATAACTTGCGACACAAACTATCTTTGAGATTAAACGGGCAAGGGCAAGTCTAACTGACGGCAGATGCTGTTAGATTCACCCCTGCAGCAAATTATGGCCCATTATAACCAGTGAACAAACCACTGGAGCAATCACTGTATACTTTCACTATGCATAATTGCCACATACAGTAAAATAATTATATACACTGAAAAGAATGAAACATCCTTTTATAATTACAGCATACTCTTTGCCATAAAGGGTCAGATTTTGCTGTCAAAATAACGGTGAGGCTAATGGTGCCCACCGTTATTTATGCTCAAATGCTACAGCAGGCAAAGGGCAGATGCGCGGTTAAATGCCAATATACAAATGTTGCAGTCCGAGTTGTGCCGCTCTGCTGTTAGCTTCGCGAAAATGGCATTTTGCTGTCTGAATGTAATGAAATTGCAGTATTTGCGTGGTAGATATGAGCTAAACCCGCTGCAGATATTTAGGGCTAGTAATTACAAGTCTAACTTTTAACGATGTGATAATTGTTAATGACTGCCAATAAACCTCTCTGGCACCGAAAATTAACTATTCCAAGGTAGGAGTCTCTTTCCTTCAGGTTTTGAATTTTTCGGGGAGATTTTAAAAATGTCAAATTTTAAATGTATATATTTTTTTTACTTTTCCTTTCTGTCTCTTTTTTTTCTCTCTCTCTTTCTTTCCCTCTCTTTATTTCTCTTTCTGTATCTGATTTGTCATTGAATTCACTCACTCTAATTTACACTTCCTTCTCAGTCCTTGCGCTGTTAATTTCACAATCCTTCAATCTGATTGGTTAAGGAGATACACAGTTGCTTGCCCTGTTGACTCAGGTCCCAGCCGCCCTGTGTTTCCTTCGCTGTGCTGTATTCAGCTCGCACTTTCAGCAACTTAGTGGGCAAACATGTTTTGAGCTGAAGGGTGCAGGGGCAAGTCTAACTAACGGCAGACGCTGTTAGATGCCCTGTTACAACAAATTCTGGCCCAATGTACTTCAAACAGAGTATACCAATTAATACCAGAATCTGGTCCAATTAGATAGTAATATACATATCAACCCAATATTGCAAAAATGGCAAAAATTGGGAATTAGCTGGACTCTGATGAAAGAAAGATGGCTGTAAGAATGGCAGCCTAGTTGTATGGTAATGTATAGTAACCCAGAGGTCATAGACTGAATTCAATCAATCTAGTAATTTGTGGGCTAGCACCAGAAAACTGCTGGTCTATTGGAAAAACCCATTGTTTCATCAATATCCTTCAAGGAAGAGAACTTGCCACTCCTACTTGGTCTGACGTACATGTAACTCCATTCCCACACTATGTGATTGACTCTTAATGCCCTCAAGATAACTAGGGACAGACAATAAAGACTGCCTTGCTGGTGTCAACCACATCCCAAGTACAAATTAAAATAAGAAATAGAATTGGAAATAAAAGCCTTGCAATGGGAAAAAAAATCTGGCCTAAACTGCAATAAAAATTAATGGAACAATAATATGCAGCTAAAACCATTTGATAAGCCAAACAAACTAAATTAATAGTTATACCTTTGAGAAGCTCACCTTTACTGGCTAGGCCATCCAAAAAGCACTGTGCCCTTTCAAGTAGGCATAAAATACTACTGGCAAGAAAATGGCAAGAAAATGGCAAGAAAGTCATTAGAGGGATTTAAATAAAATTTAAATAACTAATGCAGAATGCAAAACCTTGTAAATGTATTTAAAGTATAGTTTCCTGAATTTCTTTTTGCACAAGTGTGAATTTCCTTGGAGCTTCTCCTGCTCTGCCACTGCAAGTAAACAGGGTTTTCACCGCACTTGAGGTGGCAGAACAGGAGAAGCTCCAAGGAATTTCACCACCAGTGGTTTTATTTCCATTATTCTGTAAAAAGCAATTTTTTCACATTAATTTCACATAAAAAAGTACTGACTGCAATCTCTATGGGATTGAGCATTTGCTTTTACTAATGCATATGTGCAATATTTCTAATGCGATACACTGCTGTGCTGTCCCCTTGCGTTTCATTTATTAGTGTCCTATGTTCTTCCTATTGGAAAGAATAAGCATAGAGAGCCTTGAGAATTCTCCTAAGGACCTGATTGTGATTCCACTTGCCGCCAACCTCTATGCATTGTAGACCTAGACAGTCCTGTCTGTGTGCCAGGAATAGCCTGTCCTATTCCAGCTGTGAGGACCTGCATTCTTTGGAGCTAAAAGCTGTCATTTCCCAGAGCCAGATGCCGGTAAGTGACTAATGATGGTTTGCGAGCCTGCTTCCTGTTCCTGTGGTTTTGTATACATGCTGCTACTAAAGGCTGAGTCCTTACTCTGGCCAATGATCTCTGAGTGCAGAGACCATTGTACAGCAGCAAGGTCTCTGAATCCCTCCTTTATGGCTGTTGTTGATGCATTTCCACGTGTGTCAAAATTGGCCTTCATTGCATCTTGGACTGTGGATATTAATACCCTTGGATCATCATTGCTGACATACTCCAACTCCAGTCATCACCCCTACAGATGCCAATGATCCTTTGTGCTTCCCTGTGACAGCTCTTGCTGCACTATTGCCCAACTAGGTATAGCAGGATCCACAAACCTATTCAGATCAGCTTCCATCATCTTGTACGATGAGGTTGAACCTGTCTGTGCTTGTCAATGGGGATTTTAAAAAAATAAATCAATTCAGAGACCTGTTCAATGAGTAAGTCCTTATCTGTAAGAGAGTTACCACTAATATAACAAAAGGTGATGCTGTTAGTTTGGAAGCTGCATTTGGCTGGTTTACAAATGATATGATTGATAGCAAAGGAGGTATTGGTAAGTGCAGAAATATTGTAGAATGCCCTGTTGGATCCCTGTTACAGCTGTGTAGATACTGAGAAGTTAGCATAGCAGGGTGAGCAAAGCAACCAGAACAATTACCTTGGACACTTCTGATTGACTGACACCCATGATTGTTCCAGTAACAGAGGAGGTGAAATTAGCAGTCCCTTCAATCATTATGCATAATTCTTTAATCTTTGCTCACCAATCACAAAGTATTCATTTGTTAAATCTAAATCTTCAAAAACAGAACAAGGAAAATTAAAAATCTAATGCCATGTCACTAAATCCTCAGAGATGATTATCTTGCTACAACACAAGATATTGGTTCCAATATCTGTCAGCAATTATAACATTCCCAACATACTCAGAAATAACAACTATATATAGTTTGCATCATTATTTAAACAGGTTTGGGTTGGTACAAAAAATAGTGCAGAAAATTGTTACTTTAAGATAAGGACTTTTAGAATAGAATAGACAACCTGGAGTGCATTATGGTGAAATAGCTGATTTATATTTGTAAATTTTACTTGTATCCTGTTAGAAATTTCTAATCTTGCTACCTCTGCTGTAGCTTCACCACTGATCAGCAGAGTTATTGCTGAGTACAATAGAAATAAGATATTCTACATGCTTGTGAAGCTCCTTTAAGAATGCAAGAAAATATGAAATGAAAAATAAAGACCATTCAGGCCATCAAGCCTATTCTTTCTACAGATCACGAAAAATCAACTCTACACTTAATTTCTTTATACTCTAGTATATCTTCCAGCCTTATAACTTCCATTTCTCAGCACCAATTAAGTTGCTTTCCAAATGTTGCATGTAATATCAGTGGGCACTCTTGGATATGACACTAACTCTCCAGTTGTTCTTCACAACACTTACTTGCATCCATCTATTTTTATAAAGCTCCAGTGGAATCTCCAGTTTTATTTAAAAATAACAGAACTAACAAAGTGATCTGGTGTTGCAGCATACTGCAGCACTAATATGCTGCACCACAGGTGAGGGAAGGTTAGATCCCCGCTTTATTGATCTCCTCATCTCAGCTGTGCTGTTGCAAAAAGGCACTGAACGGAGGCCTAGCATTGTCCCACAGAAAAAAGTAAGAGTCGTAAATCTGTATTCTACAATCTTCATTCCCCTTGCAGTTTAATGACATGATCGCTAAATTTTGATCTCCTCTATGACTTTCATTGGGACAATTTAAATTTTCTTCAGTTCCTTGAAGATACATTTAGTGTGCGGCACAGTGAGGTAGGTGCTAGCTGTTTTATGGAAGTACGGAAAAGTATGGAAGTCATGATGAACCTTTATAAAACATTGGCTCGGCCACAACTGGAGTATTGTGTCCAGTTCTGATCATCACACTTTAGGAAAGATGTGAAGGCCTTAGAGAGGGTGCAGAAGAGATTTACTAGAAAGATTCCAGGAATGAGGGACTATAGTTACGTGGATAGACTGGAGAAGCTGGGGTTGTTCTCCTTGGAACAGAGAAGGTTGCGAGGAGATTTGATAGAGGTATTCAAAATCATGAAGGGTCTAGACAGAGTAGATAGAGAGAAACTGTTCCCATTGGGGGACGGGTCAAGAACCAGAGGACATAGATTTAAGGTGATTAGCAAAAGAACCAAAGGTGACACGAGGAAAAACTTTTTTACGCAGCAAGTGGTTAAGATCTGGAATGCACTGCCCGAGAGGGTCGTGGAGGCAGATTCAATCATGGCCTTCAAAAGGGAACTGGATAAGTACTTGAAAGTAAAAAAAAAGCTGGGCCACGGAAATAGTACGGGGGAGTGGGACTAGCTGGATTGCTCTTGCATAGAGCCGGTGCGGACTCGATGGGCTGAATGGCCTCCTTCCGTGCTGGAACCTTTCTATGATCCTATAATTCGAAGAAGCTCAGCAAGTGAGGCAGCATCTCTAGAGAAAGAAACAGAGTTAACGTTTCAGGTCGAAGACCTTGCGTCAGAACTGGAAGATGTTAAAGTTTTTAAGAAAGTACAGAGCCAGGGAAAGGTGGGGGGAGGGAGGGGTGGGGAGGGGAGGGGAGGAAAGAACAAAAAGGAAGGTCTTTGATAGGATAGAGGCCAAAAGTGATTAAATGACAAAAGGGATGATGGTGCAAGGCAAGGAGGGTGTTAATGGGACACATTAAAAAACAAAGGATGGGTCTGGAGTAGCTATAAATGGCAACAGCAGAAACATTAACAGCACTTGCTGTCCGAAAAAATGGGAACAGTGGTTATGATCTGAAGTTATTGAAATCAGTGTTGAGTCTGGAAGGTTATAAAGTGCCTAAACGAAAGATGAGGTGCTGTTCCTTGAGCTTACATTGAGCTTCTTTTGAACAGTGTAAGGGGCCAAAGACAGAGAGGTCAGAGTGGGAGTGGGACGGGGAATTAAAATGGCAAGCGACCAGTAGGTCAGGGTCATGCTTGCGGTCAGAGCGGAGGTGTTCAGCAAAGCAATCACGCAATCTGTGTTTCGTCTCCCCAATATAGAGGAGAGCGCATTGTGAGCAGCAAATACAGTATACTAAATTGAAAGAAGTAGAAGTAAATCACTGTTTCACCTGGAAGGAATGTTTGGGGCCCTGGATAGTGGGAAGGTGAAAGGGCAGATGTTGCATCTTTTGTGCTTGCATGGGAAGGTGCCGTGGGGAGGAGAGTGGGTGTGGGGGTGATTTAAGACTGGACCAGAGTGTTGTGGATGGAGCAGTCCCTTCGGAATGCTGAAAGGGGAGGGGAGAGGAAGATGTGTTTGGTGGTGGGATCGTGCTGGAGGTGACAGAAATGGTGGAGGATGATCCATTGAATGTGGAGGCTGGTGGGGTGGAAGATGAGGACCAGGGAGACCCTATCATGGTTCTGGGAGGGAAGGGAAGGGATGAGGGCAGAAGTGTGGGAAATAGGATAGATGCAGTTGAGGGCCCTGTCCACTACATTGGAGGGGAATCCTCGGTTGAGGAAAAAGGAAGACATATCGGAAGCATTGGTGTGGAAGGTGGTATCGTCAGAACAGATGCGACGAAGACAGAGAAACTGGGAAAAAGGACAGGAAATGGGGTGGGAGGAAGTGTAATCAAGGTAACTGTGGGAGTCAGTGGGCTTATAGTTGATATTAGTGGACAGCCTATCCCCAGAAATGGAGATAGAGGAGTCGATGAAGGGAAAGGAAGAGCTGGAGATGGACCATGTGAAGGTGAGGGAAGGGTGGAAACTGGAAGCAAAGTTGATGAAATTTTCCAGTTCAGGGCTAGAGCAGGAAACGGCACCAATACAGTCTTCAGTGTACCAGAAAAAGAGGTGAGGGAGGAGACCTGAGTAGGACTGGAACAAGGAATGTATCCCACAGAAAGGCAGGCGTTGCTAGGACCCATGCGGGTTCCCAGAGCGACATCTTATATTTGGAGGAAGTGAGTGGAGTCAAAGGAGAAGTTGTTCAATGTAAGAACAAGTTCAGTCAGGCGGAGGAGGGTGGTGGTGGATGGGGACTGGTTGGGCCTCCGTTCAAGGAAGAAGCAGAGGGCCTGCAGGCCGTCCTTGTGGGGGATGGAGTTGTAGAGGGACTGGATGTCCATGGTGAAAAGGAGACGGTTAGGGCCAGGAAACTGGAAACTGACAAAGTGGTGGAGGGCATCAGAAGCATTGCGCATGTAGGTTGGAAGAGACTGGACAAAAGGAGAAAAAATAGAGCCGAGATAGGAGGAAATAAGTTCCGTGGGGCAAGAACAGGTTGAAACAATGGGTCTCCCAGAGCAGTCCTATTTATGGATCTTGGGAAGGAGGTAGAAGCAGGCTGTGCAGGGTTGGGGGACTATGAGGCTGGAGGCTGTGGGGGTAAGATCTCCAGAGGAGATGAGGTCAGTGACAATCTGGGAAACTATGGCTTGATGTTCGGCGGTGGGGTCAAGGTCCGGAGGGAGGTAGGAGGAGGTGTCGGAGAGTTGACGTTCAGCCTCCGCAAGGTAGAGGTCTGTTCACCAAACAACAACAGCACCGTCCTTGTCAGCAGGTTTAATGACAATGTCAGGGTTGAACCTGAGAGAACGAGTGCTGCAAGTTCAGAGCGAGGTAGGTTAGAGTGAGGGGAGTAGAGAAAGTGAGACAGCCGATGTCACGCCAGCAGCTCCCAATGAAAAGATCAAGAGAGGGCTGAGGGAGGGGTCCAGGTGGAACGAGAGTTCTGAAGATGAGAGAAAGGGTCTATTATGCAGGGGGAAGACTCCTGGCCAAAGAAGTGGACGCGGAGGCGAAGGTGATGGAAGAGGATCTCAGCAGTGTCGAGCTCGAAATTCATTGAGGTGGGTGTGTAAGGGGATGAAGTTAAGGCCTTTGCAGAGGACTGATCATTCGGGGTCAGAGGGGGAAGGTCAGAGGGGATAGTGAAAACACAACAAAGGGTGAGATTGGAGGGAGGGATGAGATCAGAGGAAAGTGAAGGGTAAAAAGGATCAGGAGGGGTATCAAAGAGTTGTTGAAACTTGCGGTCCTTGACATCTGAAAGGAGGAAAAGAAGATTTTTGTTAAAGTGCCGTATGAGGCGAAGGATGAAATGGAACAGTGGAACAGGACAACTCTGAGATAGAGTGAGTCGGTGCTGCTGAAGAGAGAGGTCGAGACCATGCATGGGGCAGTGCATGGATCTCAGGAAGTGGCGAGAGCTGTGGTTCGAGGAACGCTGAATATCATCGAGATATCTGTAATCACAGGTGGATCTGAAACATGAAGGGTGGAATTTAAATTGGAAACAACGTGGAATAAGTCGGAGCTGGAGACAGTTGCTGAGGAAAGAGATGTGGCTGTTAAAGTGAGTTTTAGAAGAAACCTGATCAAACACGAAAAGGGAAACAGAAATCAATGAAGTTGAACAAGGTAAAAGAGACTAACGGAAATCCTGTCAGAGAGAAGAGCAGAAGTTCTTCAAAAGCAAAATACTGTGGATGTTGGAAATCTGAAATAAAAACAGAAAATGCTGGAGAAGCTCAGCAAGTCAGGCAGCATCTGTGGCGAAAGGAACAGAGTTAACGTTTCAGGTCGAAGACCTTTCATCAGAACTGGAAGATGTTAAAGAGTTAAAGTTTTTAAGCAAGTATAGAGCAAGGGAAAGGGGGGAGGGAGGGGATGAAAGAACAAAAGGGAAGGTCTGTGATAGGATAGAGGCCAAATGTGATTAAAAGACAAAAGGGATGATGGTGCAAGGCAAGGAAGGTGGTAACGGGACAGGTTAAGAAACAGAAGATGAGTCTGGAGTAGCTGTAAATGGCAACGGCATAACCATTAACAGCACCTGCTATTCGAAAAAATGGGAGCAGTGGTTATGGAATACTCTCTACTTGCCTAGATGGGTGCAGCTGCAACAACACTCAAGAAGCTTGATACCATCCAGGACAAAGCAGTCTGTTTGATTGATACCTCATTCACTCATCTAAACATCCACCCCCTCCTTGTCTAGCGTATTATGGCTACAGGGTGTACTATCTATAGGATGTACTGCAGTAACTTGCTAAGGCTTTATCGACAGCTCTTGCTAAACCTATGGCCTGCACCACCTAGAAGGACAAGGGTAGCATTTCTAAGTTCCCTTCCAAGTCACAAACCATCCTAACTTGGACATATATCGCCATTCCTTCATCATCCCTGGGTTAAAATCTGGAATTCCCTACCTAACAACACTGTGGGATTACCTTTACCACATTGACCGCCATGGTTCAACAAGAAAGCCCGCCATTACCTACTCAGACCAGCTAGAAATGGACATTAAATGCTGGCCTTGCCAGCGATAGCCACATTCCACAAATAAATAAAAAAGAATTGATGTTATTGATTTCACTATCTCCTTTGGCTTCAAGCGGAAATCTCACATTTCCTCCATTGTTAAAATCAGCTCCAAGAAATTTGGTTACCTCTATGCCAAACACTTCTTTTCCCTTCCATAGCTCTTAACTCTGTGGAAATCCCAGCCTGTCTAAGACTTGAATAGTGCTTCCATATCTGAGAAGTTCTTTGAGTAGTTCTCTCTGGAAAGGACAAGCTTGATGTCTAACAAGCAACCTTCTTTCCCCTTCCATTTTCCAGTTTCTCACTTTCTCCTTTGCACTCTTTTTGTTCTTCCTCTGTTTTATTGAAACTACTGTGGTTAGTCAGCTATGGAGATTCTTCTCTTGTTCCTACTAAGCTCCAAATATACCTCCTACAAGCTTTTCCTCCTCCCAGGGAGCTGACTGTCTCAAACTCATCTTGCCATTACCTAGTACAACTTACTCTTTTCCATGACTCAAAACTGTGCAATTCCCAGAGCGCCCACATACTTTCCTTCTTACAATCTTCAGGCTTTTAAAACCCAAGCTTGGCGTCACCCAGCCACTAATTGAATTATCTTCTCTTCTCTCTTATATTTATCGACCTTGTTGTTCCCTGTAGTTTGGGCTTTGGCACTTTAACCAAGTTTCTAAAATGAAAGAACCAAGATTAAACACATTTTTGCCCTCGATTTTTAAAGAAAATCAATCCTAAATATCACAAACCAAACATAACATCAGGTAAATTCATTTTGTCAATTTTCTTTCTCAACAAAGCAGTGTAACATGCCAGTTCGATTCAGTCGGTCTTCAAACAAAGAACCAGACCTTTAACACAGGCATTTAAGAGCAATATTATGAAACCAAAGAACCACCAGTTCAGAGCCATTATAACTAGATTTAGAACTTTTAGTAACTTATGGGATTCTATTTTCATGACATCTGTAACTGTCAAAAGTAGTCAAAAACACTTACAGTTAACAGTTAATTAAAGGCTGAAAATAGGGGAAGTTCCGTTCTTTTTTTAATTACTTCTTCAGAGCTAGAAGTGCGCACTTCCTGCAGACAGCAGCCTGCCTTTCTATACAATTATGCCTGCTGACTTCCCAGCAATGCTGGTACACATTTTGCAGCTGGGGTCTACCCAAGCTGAATTCCCTTGCTCAAGGGATTAGTTGCGCAGAAATATTTTGTTAGAGAGGTGATTTAAACCTGAGATTCTTCCAGTTAAACGTCTAACCATTAGTATGGTGCAAGGTAGAGTTGTTTTCCCCTAATCCATCACAATGTGTATATTGGTACTTGTATCCCTTGTTTTCAGTGCTGTGGTATGCTGCTCTTGCCAGGGATCTTATCATCATCTGTGTTATCTTTTGTTCTTTGCCTTCAACATGGTGATGGGCTTTTGGAGCACTTTTGAGGACATAGAGGTGGATAAATCATCTGTAATGATATTAATATACATCTTGATTAATTTGACTTTAAACTACCTATGAATGCAATTGTTTTTACAATGTCTGTTTCAGCAGAGAGAAAGAGAGCCAGAAAACTAATCATTGGTTTATTTACTTCAAAAAGAAACATTTATGGACACAGAACAGTATACATGAGATTTACAAGGCCATACAAAATATTATTGGCAATCCTATTGTAAAAGACTTTGTGATCATTGCTATGTAATTAACAATTCTTAAGGAGTAATTAATAAAACTGTATATATCAATTACAGGAATGAAAGAATTAGAGGACGTGTATAGGTCTACCACCGACAAGATTAGAAGCATTTTAAATTATTTTTTTCTGATCATATATGCAAATTTTGGCAATCATGCAACTGTTTTTCCGCAATGATTGTTTTTTTTATTGTGTGCTATTTTGAATCTAGCTATGGATTTTAATCATTAATATGCTTTCTACAGTCCTCTGTGCTTCAAAAAGCTTCAGAAGCATAATTGACTTTCTTCTCAATAATTGCCCAGCCATTTTCATAGTCTTCTGTTGTAAGCATTATTGTTTTGCTTGCAAGAAACTCATCTTTACACTCAATACACTGCTTACTTAAGACAAACAAGTCAGTGTCAATGAAACCTAATCTGCATTGTGTCTTTCTTTTAACGGGCATTTTCCCTCGTTATCCCCCAGAATGTTCTAAGCCATGTTGATTTGCATAACTCAATAGTCTTATTTGCATTTTTAGAATTATAAATTCAAATAATTTTAACCAATGTATCATTGCATGGATTATCTTTTATATTATTCATTCATGGGATGTGGGCATTGCTGGCAAGCCCAGCATTTATTGCCCATCCCTAATTGCCCTCGAGAAGATGGTGGTGAGCTGCCTTCTTGAATCGCTGCAGTCCATGTGGTGAAGGTTCTCCCACACTGCTGTTAGGAAGGGAGCTCCAGGAGTTTGACCCAGCGACGATGAAGGAACAGCGATATATTTCCAAGTCAGGATGGTGTGTGACTGAGAGGGGAACGTGCAGGTGTTGGTGTTCCCATGCGACTGCTGCCCTTGTCCTTCTAGGTGGTAGAGGTCGCTGGTTTGGGAGGTGCTGTCGAAGAAGCCTTGGCGAGTTGCTGCAGTGCATCCTGTGGATGGTACACACTGCAGCCACGGTACAATGGTGGTGGAGGAAGTGAATATTTAAGGTGGTGGATGGGGTACCGATCAAGCGGGCTGCTTTGTCCTGGATGGTGTCGAGCTTCTTGAGTGTTGTTGGAGCTGCACTCATCCAGGCAAGTGGAGAGTACTCCATCATACTCCTGACTTGTGCCTTGTAGATGGTGGAAAGGCTTTGGGGAGTCAGGAGGTGAGTCACTCTCCGCAGAATACCCAGTCTCTGACCTCCTCTTGTAGCCACAGTATTTATGTGGCTGGTCCAGTTTAATTTCTGGTCAATGGTGACCCCCAGGATGTTGATGGTGGGGAATTCAGCGATGGTAATGCTGTTGAATGTCAAGAAGAGGTGGTTAGACTCTCTCTTGTTGGAGATGGTCATTGCCTGGCACTTGTCTGGCACGAATGTTACTTGCCACTTATGAGCCCAAGCCTGGATATTGTCCAGGTCTTGCTGCATGCAGGCACAGACTGCTTCATTATCTGAGGGGTTGTGAATGGAACTGAACACTGTGCAATCATCAGCGAACATCCCCACTTCTGATCTTACGATAGAGGGAAGGTCATTGATGAAGCAGCTGAAGATGGTTGGGCCTAGGACATTGCACTGAGGAACTCCTGCAGCAATGTCCTGGGGGCTGAGATGGTTGGCCTCCAACAACCACAACCATCTTCCTTTGTGCTAGGTATGATTCCAGCCACTGGAGAGTTTTCCCCCTGATTCTCATTGATTTCAATTTTACTAGGGCTCCTTGATGCCACACTCTGTCAAATGTTGCCTTTATATCAAGGGCAGTCACTCTCACCTCACCTCTGAAACTCAGCTCTTTTGTCCATGTTTGGACCAAGGCTGTAATGAGGTCTGGAGCCGAGTGGTCCTGGCAGAACCCAAACTGAGCATCGGTGAGCAGGTTATTGGTGAGTAAGTGTTGCTTGATAGCACTGTCGACGACACCTTCCATCACTGTGCCGATGATTGAGAGTAGACTGATGGGGCGGTAATTGGCCGGATTGGATTTGTCCTGCTTTTTATGGACAGGACATATGTGGTCAATTTTCCACATTGTTGGGTAGATGCCAGCATTGTAGCTGTACTGGAACAGTTTGGCCAGATGCGCAGCTCGTTCTGGAGCATGAGTCTTCAGCATTACAGCCGGGATGTTATCAGGGCCCATAGCCTTTGCTGCATCCAATGCACTCAGCCATTTCTTGATATCACGTGGAGTGATTCAAATTACCTGAAGACTGACTTCTGTGATGGTGGGGAACTTGGGAGATGGTCGAGATGAATCATCCACTCGGCACTTCGGGCTGAAGATGGTTGCAAATGCTTCAGCCTTGTCTTTTGCACTCACGTGCTGGATTCTGCCATCATTAAGGATGGGGATGGTTCATCTAACCTCCTCCCCCCGTTAATTGTTTAATTATCCACCACCATTCACAACTGGATGTGGCAGGACTGCAGAGATTTGATCTAATCTGTTGGTTGAGGAATCGCTTAGCTCTGTCTATAGCATGCTGCTTCCACTGTTTAGCATGCATGTAGTCCTGAGTTGTAGCTTCACCAGTTGGGCACCTCATTTTTAGGTATGCCTGGTGCTGCTCCTGGCATGCTCTTCTACATTCCTCATTGAACCAGGGTTAATCCCCTGGCTTGTTGGTAATGGTAGATTGAGGAATATGCTGGGCCAAGAGGTTACAGATTGTGCTGGAATACAATTCTGCTGTTGCTGATGGCCCACAGCAGCTCATGGATGCCCAGTTTTGAGTGGCTAGATCTGTTCTGAATCTATCATTTATCTCGGTGGTAGTGCCACACAACACATTGGATGGTGTCCTCAGTGAGAAGAAGGGTCTTCATCCCCACGCGGACTGTGCGGTGGTCACTTTTACCAATACTGTCATGGACAGATACATCTGTGACAAGTAGATTGGTGAGGACGAGGTCAAGTAGGTTTTTCCCTCGTGTTGGTTCTCTCACCACCTGCCATAGGCCCAGTCTGGCAGCTATGTCCTTCAGGACTCAGCCAGCTTGGACAGTAGTGGTACTACCAAGCCACTGTTGGTGATTGCAATTGAAGTCCCCCACCCAGAATATATTCTGTGCCCTTGCTACCCTAAGTACTCCATCCAAGTGGTGTTCAACATAGAGGAGAACTGATTCATGAGCTGAAGAAGGGTGGTAGGTGGTAATCAGCAGAAGGTTTCCTTGTCCATGTTTGACCTGATGCCAATGTTGAGGACTCCCAGGGCCATTCCCTCCTGACTGTATACCACTGTGCTGCCAACTCTGGTTGGTCTGTCCTGCCAGTGGGACAGGACGTACCCAGGGATGGTGACGGAGGAGTCTGGGACGTTGGCTGAAAGGTATGATTGTATGAGTATGGCTATGTCAGGCTGTTGTTTGACTAGTCTGTGGAACAGCTCTCCCAATTTTGGCGCAAGTTCCAAATGTCAGTGAGGAGGACATTGCAGTGTTGACTGGGCTTGGTTTGCCTTTGTCGTGTCCGGTGCCGGGTGGTCCGACGGTTTTATTCTTATTATGACTTTTTTTAGTGGGATTCTACAACTGAGTGGCTTGCTAAGCCATTTCAGAGGGCGATTACGAATCAACCACATTGCTGTGGGTCTGGAGTCACATATAGGCCAGACCAGGTAAGGACGGCAGGTCTCCTTCCCTAAAGGACATTAGTGAACCAGATGGATTTTTATGACAATCCGGTAGTTTCATGGTCACCATAACTGCTACTAGCTTTTTATTCCAGATTTTATTTAATTAACTGAATTTAAATCTTAACAATAGTGATAGGTTCAGAAGCCATAGATTAGTTATTCATGGTTAATGGCTCAACAGTAACTGAACACAGTCGATGCTGAATAATTAGCTAACATTTAATTGACTTTGACAGTACCACCTCCTTGTTTATACATTATTCTATGGATCTAGTTATACAGTGCAACATTTTATTTACATTAGCAACTACTGCACTTCACTATGACAACACTTTCCAGGATTGTTCAACTATTATACTACTGGGGAGATAGGGTTGAGGGGTAAGGTGAGAAGGCAGGTAAACGGGACTAATGCATGGAAAAAGCACTTGCTTGTTGGCCATAAGGACCTTTTCCTCTTCCTAAATTTTACATTCTTGTTATGTTGTGAAATTTTTCCAATTCACATTAAAAGCTACAGCCTTTATTTTGCAGTCATATTTTTTTATTTTAATTCCAATATGCATTTCCCAATGTTATTTCTTGTTCATGGTTTATTTATCCATTTCCTATGTCTTTGTAGATTTGTCTAAATTTTCCTCTCAACGACTTGCTTATTCACATTGGTTGGTATCATCTTCAAACTTAGGTATACTTTCGGTACTTTTGTTACGTCCATGAACAACTGTAAATAACAAACTAAGCACCACTTATAAAAACAGCTTTCATTATTGTCCATAATTGCAGTGGACAGCACATTATAATGCATTGTTTGTTACAATATTGTCACTGTCTATTTGCACATTTGTGTAACTCATCAGTCTCTCAATATTTTTCCTCGCACACTACTCATCTCCACTGATTGAAAGTTGTTTATGAGTTTGCAAAGTATTAGCCTAAATATTCCTGTTACCAATAAATGTACCACCTCATCTTTGATTGATTTTTAATTGGGGGTAGATTTTAACTACCAGGCGACCAACCGGCGGAACGTGCAGATCCTGCTGGTGAGCAGCTCAATCCAATTTGAGGGCAGGACCTCATCACTGTTGAGCTGCCGGCACCAAATGGATACCCGCCGGCTCTGACCTGACACAAGGCTGACCTGGCTGGCAGGAAAGTAAGTCCGAGATGGGGGGTGGTGATCATGGAGGTGGGGGGGGGGGGGTGGAGTCTGGGGCAACAAAGTGCCCACGGTATTCTTGTGAGGCTCAGGGCAGCAGCTTCTGCTCCTTCTGGCCCCATAAAAATATTTTTAACACTTAACTTTTCAGGCCTCATCTGCTGTACCACCAGGGTTTTGCTGAGTAGAGCATCCAAGGAAAATGCTTCAACCAGTAGGCAGTTAAAATCACATTGAAATACTATGTATTTCATAGGACTATAATTTGTATAGGCTAACGAAACTTCAGACTGATTCAGTCACTTAGCGAAAGGCCTTGGGAAAAATGGCAGTGGAGTGGGAATAGGGTGATAAGTCCATCACCTCCAGTTTACCCTGCTACCACCTTGTTTGCACTAGGTGGAGGGAGTTAAAATCTCCTCCTTGGTTTTAATGATGGTGACAAGGTGAAATGTCTTGCTGCTGGCATTAATTCTGGTAGTGATGAGTTACTAACAAATGATTTCAGTATGATAATTAGGACAGGATGGCAGAATTACTATCTCATCTCCTTCCACTACACTTTTACACTCCCATTCTAAACTATCCAGAGCTTTTTTGTTTTGTGCCACCAAGTCCAACAAACACATTCCTTTTTCAGAGAACAACCCCACCCACGTGCTTTCTCAAGATATCTTTTAATTTCTTCTGTCTCCGGAAACACATCCAATTGTTTCTTGAACCCATTGTTGCTGTTCTCTTCAATGAACTTCCCTGCCAATTTATTCCACAATTCTATCACCAGATCTTATTTTTAAAAAAATAACCATCACTTCTTTGACACACTCACAGACTAGTCAGTCATTCAACAATTTGGTGTCAGTGCAAAGCAATTTTACCTTCATACCAACACAAAAGGTATATTATAAGTTCGATGTGAAATTATTGAACAGCGGGGCACTACACAACTTAGCAAGCTGTGTGAGTCCACCTCGTGTGGGATGTTTCCTACCATTTTAACTTTGTACTTTCCCAAAGCATTGTCAGGCAGTTACTTTGCATGTTATAATCTTCTTGTTGCTGACCACCGCCAATATGCAGGACATTGATGTTTCAAAACCTACATCACACAATATGACTTCAAAGCATCTGAAACTGCTTTGATGCCTAAAACTATACAGAATTGAACCTTCACTGTATCCCGTTCCTTTGATCATGAAATTCAATGTAATTTTAGTTCAAGCTAAAATGAAGATTGTTGCTGATTTTCAGCACAATAGCTAATTTCAGTTAACCCTTAAATATTGATCATATTTATTTTTATTTTACTTGTTGTTGGGATGTGGATGACACTGGCAAGGCAGTAGTTGCCCTGAGAGCTTTAAGACCAGCTAGGAGTAGCAGGCCTCTTTGCTGAAGGACAGTAATGAACCAATTGGGATTTTACCATAAAATGGCAGTTCTCGTGGTCATTTTTCCTTTATTAAATTCAATTTCACAACATGACATGGTGGGAGTTGAACTCACATTGCTAGTCCAGTACCACACCCACTAAGCTACCCCATACCCACCCACATTTGTTAGGCTGATTATATAAATCTTCTGCTAACCTGCAGTGCAAGTGTTTACAGTTGCCATGTTCTGTGCAATTCTAAAATGTGTAGATAGAATTATCCTGTCTGAATAATCCTACCTCCCACTTAACAATTATAGCACTATAAGTATTTTAGCATTAACCTATTTTTTGACTAATTACCTTGAAACTTCTATGTTCCGTAGTTAGTTAATCATGAGTATAACGCATTAATGCAAAATGAGTAAACCACAAAGTAGACCAATTTTGAAGAGAAGGATATGTCTAAAGAAAGTCAACCAGGTATTTTGTGCATCAATTACCAGAATAATACACATGTGATATAAGAAACAATTGAAGTAAGGTTAAATACTGCTAGCACGCATTGAATCTTTCAGCTTTGTTAATGAGTAGCAGCAGTATCTCATGTGAGTGGAATATTCATTTGAGCAACAGCAGCCTAACAGCAACAGAAAAAGAATAGAGCAAAAAGAAAGATAACCTGGAAGATATGACATTATCCTGTCAGAATAATTTGCCAGTAAGAAACTAAGTGACAGGAAAGCAGCGTCTGTGTCATTTTCACCTCAGCAGAAATGTGCTCACTGACATCTGCCATCAGTTGCACACAGACCTGCAATTGCCCTTTTTGATTGACACTGTGTTACCTGTAATTGAAAAGGCCATGACCACCATGAACTTCGACGCCACTGACACCTTTGAAATTCCAGGGAATAGTTATACTGGCATCTTGCAGTCACCCATTTTCAACTGCATATAGGAGATCTCAGATACACTGCTAATGAGCGTTTCCCTTTTTGTTCACTTTTCGAAAGCAACAGAACATTAGATAGCTGTTGAACAAAGGTTTTATTTTATACTGCGATTTCCAAGGTTAATTTGATCACTAAAAGCATGTGGGGATATGTGAATGTGCTCAGACTAGTCTCGGCTCAACATGAATGAAAAATATTTTATTCTAAGAACATGCAGGTGGTTTATTATATGCAAAATGTCATCACCTTATATTTGATAATTATCTAAGCTCAATGGTGACTCAATAATTCTGCGTTGACCAGAATGTTTGAGGGAGATGACACACAATACATGGATAGCTATAGGAAATCATGGAACTAGCATAAGTCATGGCTGATGAGTCTACTGCATGATCCACAACTCCCTCTGAGTTCAGACATAATTAGATGCAAAAGGTCAGTGACAGAAATCAAATTTGGCATGTTCAAAGACATTTCTATTGCTTTCACCAACCTTCAGTGAGCATCCTCCACTGTACCAACAGTGGCAGTTAAGGTTTCCACAACAGGTGTGCTTCTGACTTCTCTGAGTCTGAGTATCAATTGAAGGGAAGATTTTCTATGGTTGCATTGTTGGTGGGAAGTCTTGCTTGCTTCAGGGAATCATAGGTGTGTTCCTTACATTCTTCCAGGAAAGGTTCCCACTTTCAGTGCAAGCTCACTGGCCCTTTAATGTCATTGTATACTGAATTGTACTGTTGAATGGGCCTGGCAGGATCTGAGTTGAGGATGATCAGATTTATTTCACACACAGCCAGTAAGAAGAGCCTTTTAAAGAATTTTCAGGAACAGGAATGACCACTAGACGACAACAACAACTTGCATTTATATAGCGCCTTTAATGTAGTGAAATATCCCAAGGCGCTTCACAGGAGCGTTATTAAACAAAATTTGACACAGAGCCACATAAGGAGATATTAGGACAGGTCACCAAAAGTTTGGTTAAAGAGTTAGGTTTTAAGGAGGGTCTTAAAGGAGGAGAGAGAGGTAGAGAGGCGGAGAGGTTTAGGGAGGGAATTCCAGAGCTTAGTGCCTAGGCAGCCAATGATGGAGCGATTAAAATCGGGGATGCACAAGAGGCCAGAATTGGAGGAGCACAGAGATCTAGGAGGGTTGTAGGGCTGGAGGAGGTTACAGAGATAGGGAGGGGTGAGGCAATGGAGGGATTTGAAAACAAGGATGAGAAATTTAAAATCGAGGCATTGCTGGACCGGGAGCCAATGTAGGTCAGTGAGCACAGGAGTGCTGGGAGATCGGGACTTGGTGCGAGTCAGGATACGGACAGCAGAGTTTTGGGTGAGCTCAAGTTTATGGAGGGTGCACGATGGGAGGCTGGCCAGAAGAGCATTGGAATAGTCAAGTCTAGAGTAACAAAGGCATGGATGAAGGTTTCAGCAGCAGATGATCTGAGGCCTAATGAGCCCACCCTTTTGGCATTGATTTACCCAAGATACCAGCCTTTCACCATTTTCTTCAATGTGTTCAGTCTATAGAAATGCATCTAATTGTCTCTTGAACCTATTTGCAATATCCTCTTTAATATGCTTCTACAATAACTTATTTGATAAGTCAATTACCCTTCGGGTGAAAAGCTCAGCCTGATTCCCTTCCCAGTTCTAACTTCCTAATTTTTAACTTCTGCTCCTAGTATTTGCACTCTTCACCATAATAAAAATCTAATTTGGATTAATTTTGTCAATTCCTTTCATAATCTTGTACATAAGAACATAGGAACATCCATTTGGCACTTTTGGCTGAAGATGCTTGCAAACACGTCAGCTTTGTTTATATATATATATATATATTGGTTCACAGAGTGGATATAATTCTATTGATTATTCAAAGTGGATGCAATGCTTGCAACTAGCTCTTAGATGAATCCTAAATGACTACATTAAACTAATACGTGTCAATTTGGCTCAATAGTAGCATTCTCGCCTCAGTCAGAAAGTGGATTTGAGCATACAATGTAGGCTAGCACTTTAGTGCAATACTGAGGGAATGCGGCATTGTTGGAGGTGCTATCTTTCAGATGTGAGATTAAACCAAGTCCCATGGTACGATTCAAAGAAAAGCAGAAGAGTTATTCTGGCAACCATTCATTCCTCAACCAACGCCTCAAAATCCGTAAATTCTATTTGCTGTTTGCGGGAGCTTTCTTTGTGGGAATTGGCTGCAACGTTTCCCTACATAACAACAGTGAGTATACTTAAAAAGTGCTTCATTGGCTGTGAAGTGCTTTAGCGCATCTTTAGGATGTGAAAGGTGCTATATAAAGGCGAGTTCTTTCATTCTTACATCATGGGGTTCATTTTAACCCCGAAGAACAGATGGGTTGGGGGCGGGTGGGAGATTAAAATAACCACTTTTTGGAGCATGACCGCAGCCCGGCTTCAGTGCGGTTTAACGTGGGCATGTTTGGATGCGTGCGCGTCCCAATTAAAGGGGCAATTTACCTACTTGAAATATGTGAGGTAGGTAACTTTTTGTTGATTCTGAACCTGAAACGAATTTTACTTCACCTGTGCAGGTTTCCCTTGGTTTCTGAATCTCGCCAGGCGAGATGCAGCCGAAGTTGATTTGGTCCTTTAAACCTGTGATTGACAATCTCAATAAAAGCTCAGGTATTGCAGCTGGTCTCTCAGTTCTCTCAGGCAAATGTTTGGCTGAGAGTTCCTTGTGTTTGTGTTGAGTCTCTATTTAATCTTCCAGCAATCACTCAATTAAATTAAAGATTCAGAAAATAATCAATTGTTAACATCCTGAATCAATCTTGAGTGTGTGCACAAGTTTATATTTTTAAGAATGATGACAAAATTTGAAATATTGGAATATTCTGCAGTCAAGTTACTTGAAAGAATCATAACATTTTATAAGAACTTAGCTATTTTGCTAATATAAATTCTAGCACTCAAAATATGTTTCCAATTCTCATCCATTCTTTACCTTTGAGTGGTCCATCTCTTCCCTTCTTTTTCTGACTTTCTCTCTCTCCGTCTTCCCATAGATATTTATTACAAACTCGGACTCCCACAACTATTTGGATTGTGTTTCTTCCCACCCCACTTCCAATAAATACTTCATTCCTTTCTCTAATTTTCTCCTTCTCTGTCATATCTGCTCTTATAAATCTACTTTCCACACCAGATTTCCTAAAGGTCCTTCTTTTTCCTCAGCTGAATCTTCCTGCAGGAGTGGTTGACAGGCCCTTTGATTGAATCCGCCACATTTCCCATATACAGCAGAAAGTAACAGCCAGCGCCATCATTATGCTTTTTATCTTTTAATTCTAGTGCTGGTGCTGTTAGGAATTTCAAAATATGAATGTTACTTATATTGCACTGATCATCAAATCGCTTCTCTCCTGCTCACCCTGGAATAATGTTCCTTATTCCTGGCCTGAATCTGGAGTCACTCTTCATGCCCTCCTCCCTGTGCAGCCTCAATGCAGACTGGCAAGTACTGTAGTGAATGCGCGATGGTGATGGCTCCCATTGACTCCCTGCTCAACTTCTGTGCGTTGGCTGCAGGTCTTTCCTTGTTTAATTGATGTGTGTTGTCTGCTGTGCTTCCCCCCACCAATATATGGTCAGTAATAAAAATCTAAAGTTCTTTGTAAACATAAGGAAGTGTAGAGTATCTTAAAAATACAGCAAGATGTGTAACCTGCAAAGAGTAAACGTCTGTGGAAATCCAGGATGGTGGAAACACACACAGAATCAACAGTAGAATCTTCAGAGCAATAGGCAGCCCCAAATAATGAATCCCAAATAACATGAAACATAAAAGCCAACCAAAAATGATTGAAAAAGTTTGTTAACAAATCTACTTGAATTGCACTTGTGCTGATGGTGGCTTAACGTTTCCTCCAAATAGCTCGGCAAACTTCCAAACTGCTGAGGAAACTACCAATCAGACTTATTGCTCAGTTCTTGGGAAGCACCAAGATACACTATTCAGAAATCGGATACATCTCAAGCTCTTGCCTCATTGCCCCTTCCCCCATTTGTTCCTCTCTCCCCCTAACCTTCTTCTCTCCCTCTCTCTTCTTCCTGCTCTCTCTCTCTATTCCTCCCCTCCTCTTTCATTTTCCCTCTATTCTCTTCCTTACAATCCTCCTCTCCCTTCATCTCTTGCTCACCCCACCCCTCCCCTGTCCTCACCCTCTATCCGCCCTCTCTCTCCTCCCCTTTGCTGCCTCTCCCTTTCCTACCCCGTCACTCAGTCTGCCTTCACTGTTTTCACCCTCTCCCATTCTCTTACCCTTCCCTTCCCTGTCTTGGTTCAAATATCTCCCTTGGTTTACATCAAAAGTTGCATTGGTTTTGACTCCCCGTGTGCAATGCCATGGGAGATCATCTAACAAAAACTGCAACACTGAAAAGAAATATCTTCCCTGCAGCACCATCATTGCATCACTTTCTACATCCCCTGGTAGAATAATAAACGTTGCCCCCACTTAACTGAGCAAAAAAATAAAAATCAAAACCCACCCACTGAGCAAAGATTGGGAACCAAGCCAATGAGTATATATCTGGAAACAACCCCCCCAAAAAATGACCATTAGCCCAAATGCATCCCCACAGCATAGGACCATGGCTGAGACCCCTCAATGGCCAAGATCCCCCGATGGCTGAGACCCCCCTGCCTGATGTCTCCGATCCCACCACACCTCCCACCCTCCCCCAACTTGATCTCAGCCTAACCTGGCATTTGCTCCCCAGCTACTTTCCCTCCCTACAGGCAGCCAGCCTGTCAACCTGGCTGGCTGTTATGCAGGATACCAGGAAGCAACAATAATTGCCTGCAACTTAGTTGCGATCGCAGGTTCTGATGCGCTCACTTGACTTCTGAGTTTCCTATGCAAAAATCTACCCACCCGCTGAGTTCCCGGCTCTAAGTAAAAATCATGCCCCATATAACTATAAAGTGAAAGTGACAAAAAAAAAATTTACCTTGGAAAATATTATAAACATTGTGCATATTCCAACTAGCCACAATGCTACAGATTGATTTGTATGCTATTGGAGCTCTAAGTGCTACAAAAAACTGGTGTGTTATTGGTTTTACAATATCCCTCAACACAGGAACCAAATCTATTATTACCTCTGAAATAACAATTGAACACATCATGATATTCCAATTGATTTTATTTATCTGGATTTTATCTGGATTTTTTCATCCCTCCTTATAACTCCCTGACATTCTTCTGACCACTATTTTAATACAGGCACTAACCTGTTCATTCACTCATATTACCAATTCTAATTGCTATGCTCATATGATCTAAATACATATAGTAGATATTTGACAGTGAGTTCAAGGTAGGAATTCAGTCTTACGGTTCTATTGATTTTCATAAATGTTTGTTATCATGAAAACTGATAAACTTTATCACTGCCATTACTCACTGCCAACCTTTTACTACCCAAGATGTAATGAGTAAGAATTATAGTTAAAATATTGCAAGTTTTAAGTGTTTTTTAGTTTGTCTCCATTTCTCCTCACTCAATGAGAACAGGCTCACTCACATCTTGCTTGTTATCCATATTAAAGACATTTCCTGTTTCCCAGGTTCTTTTGTCAAGACCCTAAATTCCTGTGCAGATGCTGTTATAGTAAACCGTGGAAATGCCCTGGAGTTATATCCAGTTTTTCCCCAACACATTAAATGTGTAGCTAATCAAGCAGAACCACAGTCAAGGAAACAAAGCTATTTTTTACCTGCCGGGCATAATCTTAATTATGATACAGTCTAGATCCTGATGGTCAGCCAGCCTGGCACTTAAACAGCTAGAAAGTGACATGTTTTAGCTACAGTGCACAGAAGAAGTTGTGTTGTCCTAATTCCCAAGCTGCAAACTGTCATCTCGGATGGATTTGCAATAAATGAAATGTATAAATGATTTTAATAAATCTGAACCAAAAAATAAGTGCAACCTCAACATTCAAAAATAGAAAACATGTTTTTGGTGAGTTAGGAAGATATATTGGATGAAATTCTCCCCAGATTGGTACAAATAGAAATGCAAATATTTTTTAATGTTCTGAATATGTGCCAATTGCATGACATTATGGGTTGGATAATGCAGTACCATTGCTATTAGCCCTGGCTCAGCAGCACCAGAACCAGGACCAGGACTGCTGTACTTTGGGTGCTGCATGTGCTTGTGTGGCTCCCTTCTGCTCTCAAACTATAATGTAACGTCATCACATTACAATAAATATTTGGCACTCCTGACACACAGTGGGGGTAATTTTAACCTTTATTGCTGGTCGAAAAGCGAGCAATACCGAATCGGCCGCCCATTTTACATCCTGTCTGATTATTTTTGCCGTGGAAAAGAAAATTGGGTGGGGTTTAAAACAGGTGGCCGATTTGCTATTGCCTGTTTTTCACCTGGCGATAAAAGTTAACATTACCCTCAGTGTATGGCACGCTGGTAGCGGGTTACCCAGAACCAGCAGCTCTTAAATGGCTGTTGGTTGCTGTTAAAGCTGTCCTTCAACTAAGAGGGAAAATAACTGGAGATAGACAAAATGGAATTATGACTGGAGGCACCATTCAGTAACACTGCTTTGGAGGTCCTACAGAGAAGGGTATCTCTTTAGGGGATGAGGGCAATGATACAATAAGGAGCAGCAACAGAACAGCATGCATGAAGGTGACAGAGAGACTGCAAAACTGACAGCAGGCAAGGAAAAAATTTGCCTGAGTACATAAGGTTGTTAAAGTATGCTAACAGCTGGCTTTATTTTCCAATCGTGGCTTGCAATGCATCTTAACTTCACTTTAAATATGATGCAAAAGAAAAGCACACAGTAACTGAATGCTGTACATTCACACACTCACAGAGAATGGTTGTTGGCCTGTGCACTTTTATATTTGCTTGCAGAAGGCTACTGTCACATTCCGAGATTTTTTTATGACTATTTTTCCACAGAAAAGATTTGGAAATACATTTAAAGGTTGACTTTTACAGCAAAACGTATATATCCAAGTTCAGAAAAAAGCAACACCGAGATGCAATTTGGTTAAACTGCTAATGATCTAGGTTTTGAAGTTGTTTTTCCACAGACCGTAAACAATACACAATTAATCAGCCTGTCTCAATATTTAATAAACACCTCATATCCTTTGGGAGGAATTTTAACCCCCAAGAATGGGTGGGTTGGGGGCGGATGGGAAGGTAAACTAATAGGTTTTTCCAGCACGACTACAACCTGGCTCCAACGTGTCCATTTCTGGGTTTAACGGAGGTTCTGTTTGGATGCGTGCGAGTAGCCAGTTATGATGGCTCTATAACTAGTGCAAGCAGGCGGGTACCTATGGAAGCAATTTACCTCATTATGAGATGTTAAATAGGTGTTTTTACATTGAATTTAAGAGTCCTTTGAATTTAACGCCCCCAGTATGGGTTTCCCGGGGCTTGTGAATCTCGCCAGTGAAACAGAGGTAAGAATCCATGAGCCTCTATTGCACTGCGTGTGGGCCAAGAGGAACATGAGTGCTTCCCCGTGGCTCACCAAGCTTACCTTTTAAATACCCCACAATCGGCTGACCCCCTCCCCGTCCACGATGTCTGACTTCCCCCACGATCACCCCCCTCTTACAAACCCCAAAGACTCCGATCTCCCTCTGTTCTCCCCCATACAAACCCCAAAGACTCCGATCTCCCTCCGATCTCCTCCATACAACCCCCAAAGACTCCGATCTCCCTCTGATCTCCGCCATACAACCCCCGAAGACTCCGATCTCCCTCCAATAGCCCCCATACACCCCCCGAAGACTCCGATCTCCCTCCGTTCTCCCCCATACAAACTCCAAAGACTCCGATCTCCCCCATACAAACCACAAAGACTCCGATCTCCCTCCGTTCTCCCCCATACAATCCCCAAAGACTCCGATCTCCCTCCATTCTCTCCCATACAAACACCAAAGACTCCAATCTCCCTCCGTTCTCCCTCATACAAACATATAGCAATACAAGCACCTCCACACGAGCCAGGACTGTTCATCAACAGAAAAGGGAATCACTCCATCAACGCTCAGCACATTTGTGACCACTGCAAAAGATTCCTTCACGTGTGCGCCAGATTCCCTGGCAGCTGCCTCCTTCATTCTGAGGGAATCCAACATCCTGGGGCTCTTCCATGCAACGAACACCCTTAAAGGCTGGCTCCTCGGGAACAAGGGGTACCGCCTGAACGGATGGCTTATGACACCTCTGAGGAACCCCATCACCGAGCAACAGCGTTGATATAATGACAGCCACATCGCCACCAGGTGTACAATTGAGCATGTTATAGGGCTGCTCAAGATGTGATTTAGGTGCCTTGATCATTCCGGGGGAGCGCTTCAATACACACCAGACAGAATGGGACGCATTATAGTAGTGTGTTGTGCCCTGCACAACAAGGCACAACAGAGAGAGGTGCCGCTTGTGGAGGCCCCATCCACATCTGCCATCCACATTGAGGAGGAGGAGGAGGCAGAGGAGGAGGAGGACGAACCCATGGCCAGACAGCGGCTCACCTGGGTACTCGTGAGGCCAGGGAGTCACTGATATGTGAACAGTTCTCCTAACATCAGAAAGTGAGAAGAGTCCAGTCCTCACACCACCTGGAAAGACACCAGTACTGCCCTCCCTGCACAAAACAGTCCTGTAACTACACGTTCATCCACTGTAAAGTGACCCAATGGGTGGCGTCAAGTGTCGCCGTTCATGGTGAAGCTCATGAAAGGGCCCTATCACAAAAGCCAGTCAAGAATGGGCAAGACGTGGCAGCAGTGGTGAGGATGATAATATTTAATGTGAATATAACAAAAAACAAATATAAATGGAACACATGACACTCTGTCAGACACCCTTGTGCATACTCTTCGTGATCACAAATCCTTAGCCTTTCTCTTCCTACAACTTCTATGTGGTGCATGCCCTGTGGTTGCAGCAGAGGTAGTGGCAGGTTGCTCATGTTTATGCCCTGACAGCTTAGATGCTTTCGGTCTACGCCCTCTGGGTTTTGGAGCCCGTGAGGACTCGGCAAAAGACTGCTCCACCTGCACCTGTGCAGGGGCAGACTTGGCCACCTGGAGAGGAGACAGCATTGTGGGTACTGGTTGAGAGGGGGGGCAATGGGTGAGACATGGGAGCACTTTGAGTGGCGTCCCCATTTCCATGTCCCCTTTCGCCATCATCCCCCTCCTGGGCCAGGGCCACATCACTCTACCACCCTGCTGGACAACAGCTTGAACGATATGTGTGATGCCTTGTAAGGCCAATGCTAGTGTATCAGCCTGCCTGTTTAGGGCGGCAGAGTGTTGCTCACCCTGAGTCCGAACGACCGTTGTCAGGGCCTGAATGGACTCAATGCAGGCTAGCCTTCTCTCCAACGCAGACATTCCTGCACTTACCAGTGCCCCCGTTCCACTAATGCAGGAGTTGGATTCCTCGATCCTCTGCACTATTGTGGAGAGTGTGCATGGCACCTATTCCAATACCTCACAAACGTGCTGTGTCCCTCGATCATACTGCTTTTAAAGGATGGTCCCCAGGGTTCAGCATCTGCATCCACCTGAGCAGAACCTGGAGAGGAATGCGCCCACTGACGCGGACTCACCGCAGCTGCCCCTGCCACCAATGTCTGTCCGTGCTAACTTGTGTGTGGTGACTCACCAGGTGCCAACCCAACTAACTGACTACTAGGACCCACCGAGGTGTGAGTATCTGCACTGGTGGATGCTCACTAAGATGTGATGGTGTGCCCTCAGATGCTGGGAGCTCCTCTGAGGAATCGCCCTCTGCCGTCACTGCGGTCATTGAATGGCCTGTAAGAGAACAGAAGGCAATATTAAGCATCATCATAGATGTGTCATGTTGCGATGAGCATACTGAGGTGTTCAACATGCCAAGCTTTGTTAACATCAATTCACGTTGTGTGTGATGAATGTTAAAATTGTGTCACCAGACGTTTGTGGAGTGCCAGTCTCGGTGTTCCCGATGGACAGGTACTGGAGGGTGTGGCTGATCTCCAAGGCCTCCTCCTCCACGTCTGTGAGGACCACTATTTGCTGTGGCCCCCTCCAGTCCTCGCCCTCTCGCGTGCATTTTGCACTCTCTTCTCCTAGAAGGGGAGAAAGAACAGACATGTGAGTAAGTGATGGTGAAGTGGCCAACCAATGAATGCATTGCTTTGGGTGAGGCTGACCATGAAAGAGGTGCATCAGAGGGTGAGTATGAGACAGAGACGTCACAATGGATGAGGATTGGGGTGAGTGGTAGTAGTGGGGTCACAAATGAGGAAGTGAGGAAGTGCTGAGGAATTTCAGGTAAGTTGAGAATGAGCCTTAAGTGGGTGCGAGGAGTGATGTGATGAAGTAGTCTTGACAGCACAGAATGAGTTGTTGGGGGTGTGGGGGGTGATGTGGAACACGGAATGCAGGAGAATCAGTAAGTGTACTCACTTTTGCTGACCTAGTTAGGTCATTGAAATGCTTCCTGCACTGGACACAGGTGCGGGAGATGCTGCTGCTGCTGGTGACCTCCTCCGCCAACTTGAACCTGGCCTTCTTAGTGGCAGAGGCAGGGCACGTCCTTCCGTACCTGAGGTAAAACACTTCCCTCGTCGTCCTCACCCCATCTGCTGCTGCAGTGAGGCATCATTAAACCTTGGAGAGGCTTACCGCTGTGCTGCTCCATTGTGTTCTTGGTCTTTGCTGCAGCAAAAGCCAATGGAGCAATGGCCCTTTAAATAGAGCCACTCCAGCTGACAACTTGTCATGCGGGTCTGCAGTCCGCCCGCTGCACAGCTTTCGGATGGCAAACCCGGAAGACACTCTAAGGACCACCAATTAACTTGCGATCGCGTGGGAAACAGTAAAATTTTATTAGTCGGGTTACCCGCATGCCCAATGACCCCCCCCCTCCCCCCGACTGCCATCCCGCCGCCCCACAGATGCTGCCTGACATGCTGAGTGTTTCCAGCATTTTCTGTTTTTATTTCAGATTTCCAGCAGTCACAGTATTTTGCTTTTGTCTTGCACAATCTTTCCAGGAGCACTGGAAACATGTGAAATGCTTGCCTATTCCATGTTAGTATGACCCTTCTAAGTTACTTGTAGTCACTTTGTCCTTTCTGTGTCTTTGCAGGATTTTATCAAGCTTATAAAGCTGGCCCCTCCTGTGACTCACCTGACATCAGCCCCTGGAGAAGTATCAGCACACCTAGCACCCTATCCCTGCACTCTTCATACCCCCTCACCAGCTCAGACAACATCCACCCTGGAATGTTTAGATAGATAGCAAAGAGCAGTACAAGTGGTGAGTCAATGAACTTGAGTGGACAGAAACAGGAGCAGGTGGAGAAAGAGTTGTAGGAAACTCTACCTATTGAGGTCAACCGACCAGATCTCTGTGGCTCAACTTTTAAGAGAAGGATGTCATTTTAACCTAGGGCTAGGCTGGAAGGCCAGTGCGGCTTTCCTGCTGGGTAGAAGTAGATCTGCAGCTGGTCTGCAGACAGAAAAGGCTCTTCAGGTACATATAAAACGTTCCTTTGTTGTCCTTGGAGGAGCAGGAGGACTCCTCTGGGCCCCACAAGGAAAGTCACAGCCTCCCCTGCCCCAGATTCACTCCCCTTTGCCTCCCACAAGACTCTCCCAATACCCCATCTCCACGACTTACCTGGAAACGGGCAGGCGGCCCTTAGCCAATGGTTCTTCACCTGCCGGCAGCCGTCATGCACCCTCTTCATGTCTGTTCCAGGCGGGAAATGCACTGGCGGCATTTAGTGGTCAAAAGCAGGAGCAGGCGGAGGAAGAGTTGCAGGGAGTCCCAGCTATTGAGGTCAGGCAACCAGATCTCTGTGGCTCAACTTTTAAGAGAACCGTCACCACACAGACTGCAGCGGTTCAAGAAGGCAGCTCACCACCACCTTCTCAAGGGCAATTAGGGATGGGCAATAAATGCTGGCCTCGCCAGCGACGCCCACATCCCATGAACGAATAAAAAAAAAAAATTCCCACTGGTGGACCCTCTTTAGTCGCAGTCAGGAGAGACCACCTGAAAAACCATTCAGGATATTCAGCTGCAGTGTTATTCAGGGACACAAAAGGGGTGGGGGGAGGATTACCAGACAATATTCTGTGGATAGTGCCCATTTTTCAGGCAGTATTAGATGGTAAACCATTGAGTTGACCCAGCTTTTATGCTGAGTTGTGTTGACATTTCTTCATTCCCTTCATTTTGTAAATAAAGCCCATAACAATACAATGACACACACAAAATAGAAAGAGAAATTGAGGCTCCAAAATTTTTTTAGATTTAATAAGAACTCAAGAACATAAGAAATAGGAGCAGGAGTAGGCCATACGGCTCCTTGAGCCTTCTCCAACATTCAATAAGATCATGGCTGATCTTCGACCTCAACTCCACTTTCCCGCCTGATCCCCATATCCCTTGATTCCCTGAGAGTCCAAAAATCTATCTATCTCAGCCTTGAATATATTCAACGACTCAGCATCCACAGCCCTCTGGGGTAGAGAATTCCAAAGATTCACAACGCTCTGTGTGCAGAAATTCCTCCTCATCTCAGTCTTAAATGGCCGACCCCTTATCCTGCGACCACCCCTCCTAGTTCTGGACTCTCCAGCCAGAGAAAACAACCTCTCAGCGTCTACCCTGTCAAGCCTCCTCAGAATCTTATATGTTTCAATGAGATCACCTCTCATTCTTCTAAACTCCAGAGAGAATAGGCTCATTCTACCAAATCTCTCCTCACAGGACAACCCTCTCATCACAGGAATCAATCTAGTGAACCTTCGTTGCACAGCCTCTAAGGCAAGTATATCTTTCCTTAGTTAAGGAGACCAAAACAATATACTGTACTTCAGGTGAGGTCTCACCAAAGCCCTGTACAATTGTAGTAAGACTTCCTTACTCTTGTGTATAATACGATATGTGTATAATTGTGGATAATACTCTTGTGTTTAATACAATCTAATGTAGCCCCAGTATGAATTCATAATTTATTGTTTTATTTCCGTTCTTATCTATCCAGTCGTAGCCACAGAATCACCTGCATTGGCTTCTCTTCCCCGCTCCTGCACCGTTACCTTTGGAGTCCCCCAAGGATCTATCCTTGGCCCCCTCCTATTTCTCATCAACATGCTGACCCTCAGCAACATCATGTGGAAACACAACATCAGATTCCACACGTACACCGTCGACACCCAGCTCTACTTGCAACCACCTCTCTCGACCCCTTCACTGCCTCTCATTTGTCACATTGCTTGTCTGACATCCAGTACTGGATGAGCAAAAATTTCTTCCAACTACATATTGGGAAGACCAAAGCCATTGTCTTTGGTCCACACCCACAAACTCCGTTCCCTAGCCACCGACTTCGTCCCCCTCTTTGACCACTGTTTGAGGTTGAACTAGGCCATTCGGAACCTTGGCGTACTATCTGACCCTGAGATGAGCTTCTGACCACGTATCCCCTCCATCCCAAGACCACCTACTTCCACCAAATCGCCCGTCTCCGTCCCTGTCACAGCTAATCTGCTGCTGAAACCCTCATCCATGCCTTTGATACCTCCAGACTGGACTATTCCAATGCTTTCCTGGCTGACCTCCCATCTTCCACCCTTCATAAACTTGATAATATCCAAAACTCTGCTGCCCATATCGTAACTCGCAACAGGTCCCGTTCTCCCATCACCCCTGTGCTCACTGACCTACATTGGCTCCTGGTCCAGGAATGCCTCAAATTTAAAATTTTCATCCGTTTTCAAATCCCTCCATTGCCTCGCCCCTCCCTATCTTTGTAACCTCCTCCAGCCCTACAACCCTCTGAGACCTTTGCGCTCCTCTAATTCTTCTGCTTGCACATCCCCCCAATTTTAATTGCTCCACCATTGGTGGCCATGCCTTCAGCTGCCTAGGCCCTAAGCTCTGGAAATCCCTCTCTAAACCTCTCCGCCTCTCTACCTCTCTCTCCTCCTTTAAGACGCTCCTTTAAAACCTACCTCTTTGACCAAGCTTTTGGTCACCTGTCCTAATACCTCCTTATGTAGCTCGCTATCAAATTTTGTTTGATAACACGCCTGTGAAGCACCTTGCGACGTTTTACGACGTTAAAAGTGCGATATAAATGCAAGTTGTTGGTGTTGTAGTTGATATCACGTTTTAATTTAGATGAAATTGAAAAGTTCCGTGCGCTTTAAGTTATTTTTCTTTTTCAGCAAAGTGCAAGACAGTTATTAAAATTATTCCAACTCCTGGTGTGCAAAAAAAATCTAAAAAATCTATTGCCCCGATATTTATGGGAAGGTGGGAAAGGAGCGGGGACTGTCATCGGCTAGGAAACCAGAAATATGGGAAACGCGGAGGTCCTGCCAAATTTAACGGCTGGCTGGCTTTCGGGTGGGAAGGCCTGAATTAGAAGGCTGCAGCTGGGGACAAGAGAGGAGGGAGGGAGGGAGAGATTGCAGGGGGGGGGAAGAGATTGTTGAAGAGGGAGATCGTGGAGTGGGGAGGAGAGATCGCGGAAGGGGAAATCACGGGGGAGAGATCGTGGGGGGGGGGGAGAGATCGTGGGGAGGGGATCAGGGGATCATGGGAAGAGAAGCAAATCGTGGTAGATTTGCTTGGGGAGCCAGGGGAAGGACTCATGCTCCTCCTGGCCCACTAGCAGTGCTGGAAAAGCACTTACTTGCTGGATCCAGCACTTCTCGCCTCCCTTTATCTGCCGAGTTTTCCTGGGAAACCTAGCCCCTAGCCATTAAATTCAAATGGCTGCTAAAATCTGAGGCTCCCAGCCTCATTAATACATTAAAATTACCGACCCACCTCTGGAGAGTAGTCCATTTGACTGCCCCTCAATCCGCCTCGGATAAACCGGAAGTAGGCGCGTTCATGGCGGGTTGAGGTCAGGTTTCCCATTTTAAATAATTTAACCCTCACCGGCTTTATCCCGCCCGTCCTGGGGACGTTAAAGTTTTTCATGTGTTTAGCTACCAGAAGCAAGCAATGTGATACCATTCTGTGGTTCTGGATCCCCTGCTATTTATATTATTGATATAAATACATTTACTCATAAAGCCAAGTTGTGTGTCCAGATGTCTAGTGTAAGGGAGATTAATAGCTTCCAAAGAGATCTGGACAAATTAAGTTGATGAGCTAATGAATGACAGATGGATTTTAATTTGGATAAATGTACGCTAACATAGAATGGAACAGGAATTATGAATCATCAGTGTATAATGAGAAGGTTTCCATTCGCAAAGGTGAGAATGGAATAAAATTGCAACATAATTATTGATCATAACTAAAACTAGTCAACGTGAAGCTGTTTACAACAAGGCAAAACAAGGATAGTGATGCATCTTGAGACCATTTGATTGTATGAAATTTCCACGCGTTTAGAATTACTTTTCTTTTATTTCAGCAAAGTGCAGGGTAATTATTAAGGTTATTAATCTTATCTAACATCTATTGTGTTTACTCACTGTAAATAAAGCTACTTTTTATGAAATCTATTAGTTTAGTTGGGTCCCCAATGTCATTATTTTAACTCGGCAGAATGTACAGCACAGAAACAGGCCATTTGGCCCAACAGGTCCATGCCTCCACACAAGCCTCCTCCCACCCTTCTTCATCGAACCCCATCAACTTATCCTTCTATTCCTTTCTCCCTCATGTGTTTATCTAGATACCCCTTAAATGCATCTATGCTAGTCCCCTCAACTACTCCTTGTTGTAGTGAGTTCCACATTCTAATCACTCTCTGGGTAAAGAAGTTTCTCCTGAATTCCCTATTGGATTTATTAGTGACTACCTTATATTTATGGCCCCTGGTTCTGGACTCCTCTGCAAGTGGAAACATCTTCTCTATGTCTACCATATCAAACCTTTTCATAATCTTAAGGCCTCTATCGGGTCACCCCTTAGTCTTCTCTTTTCTAGAGAAAAGAACCCCAGCCAGTTCACAGTACTCCAAGTGTGGTCTAACCAAGGTTCTATACAAATTTTCTATTCTATCCCTCCAGAAATAAACCCCAGTGCTTGGTTTGGTTTTGTTATGGCCTTATTAACCTGCATCGCTATTTTTAGTGATTTGTGTATCTGTACCCCCAGATCCCTCTGCTGCTCTACCCTATTTAGACTTTTACTTTCTAAGGAGTATGTGGCCTCCTTATTCTTCCTACCAAAATGTACGACCTCACACTTAACTAAATTGAAATTTATTTGCAAATTACACGCCCATTCTGCAAGTTTATTAATGTCCTCCTGTATTTTGTCACAGTCCTCCTCAGTATTAACTATATCCCTCAATTTAGTATTGTCTGTAAATTTTGAAATTGTACTTCCGATTCCCGAGTCCAAAATATTTATGTAAATGGTGAACAACAGTGGTCCGAGCACCCATCCTCATGGAACACCACTTCCCACCTTTTGCCAACCAAAGTAACTACCTTTAACCCCGACTCTCTGTTTTCTATTTTGTAGCCAGCTTGCTATCTATTCTGCTACTTGTTCCCTGACTCCACATGCTCTGACCTTAGTCATAAGTCTACTATATGATACCTGATGAAAGGCCTTTTGAAAATCCAAAAATAAGCAGCCCCCCAAATTCTGGTAGGGTTGGGATATCTCAATATTTCTATTGGCTTTAATCTTAATATTTACTTTGGATTTTAGATTTATTTCAATTTGATTCATCTTTGTCATTTTTTTTGGCTTTGTTCATACACACGCGAAGCTTGTTATTTCTTTCTGAATTGTCCTCTTCCTTTATAGAAAGTTTGGTGCACAGGATTTAAAGCTCCCCTGCACAGGATGAGGAAAACATGTTTCCCTTTCCACAAAACAGGTGTATGCAGTACAACTGTTAATGAGACACTTAACACTTTTTTTCGTACTGCAACTCAGTACTGCCACCACAAAGCCCAGGCTATCCCTTTGTAAAGTGTTGGTCCCAGGAGAAAGGTTTAGTGGTCACAGGAGTTCCTCTGATGTTCTGCACTGCGTTCTGTTTGCAGGCCAAGGCTGCACATAACCAATGGGAGAGCAGCATGATGGGCATGGCCCTGCAAACAAGACCCTCATAGCACTCGAGGAGATGAACCCACTCTGTTCCCCAGGAAAATACTGGAAGGCCTTGGTGAATTGAGAGGCATGGTATTGTCAACCAGAAAGTATAATTTCTTTTTGTTGAAATTTTCAAGTACTCCCCCTTTTCCTCTTCCCTGGGGCTACATTTGCTGAGCTGCTATATCACTCACAAAGGACAGAAGTTTTTTAAACCCAATGTCACCCTTGGGGCTTTGAGCACAACGGACAGCTTATTGGAAAATTGCAGGTCCACAATCTTCCAGTTCTATTTAATCAAGGCCCGGGCCTCAAAATGTTTCTGGCCTCCACTCCTGGAATGGCCAGCTGTCATACATTGGCCAGATTGGCCTTGGACAATTTTCAGGTGTCCAGGGCAGCCATCTAAAGCAGGCATCAGGCCCCTTGCCTATGCTAATGATGGGCCACTGTCAGTTTTAGGGCCTTTCAGCGTAATTAGGCTGCCCTGAGTGGAGCAGGCATCGGGTCTGCTCTGCTCAGGTTTTGCTGGTGTGGATGTGGCCTAGTAAGTGGCCGCCAGCAGAAAGGTAAGTAAAAAATATTATTACATTTTTAATGTGGGGCTTGTAAGAGCAGGAATACTCCTCCTGGATCCATAATACTCCTGACGATTGCAGTTGGCCCCCGCCTGCTGTCCTCGCCACCCCCCCGCCCACCACCTCCTCAGGGGCTTACATAAGGCTACTGCTGGCGAGGCAAGCTGCCCAAAATTCAATCCTCCTAAAGGGCCAGCTGCCTGTGGAGGCGGGACAGGCACCGACAGCTCACCCAGAATATCTACATGAGGCCCGAGGCCTTTCGGTTCAGGTGCGTGCTGCCAAAAATGGGCTCAGAGAATTTCTACCCCAAAATTCAAATATTGTTATAATGGAGAAACTAAGGAATAAAACAAGGGAAAGATATCACAGATGGGAATTTCTTGCTGCAGGCACTAAAGTCCGTGGGAATTTCTGCAGCTACAGAATTGTGAAGCACTGGAGGTCTGAGAAATGAGCCCAGGACCTTTGCTACACAATCCTAAGATCCGGAATTAATTCCTATAGAATTCTGAACATTTTTAAAAAGAATGTCCCACAGAATCTGTTAGTGCTGGTATATTTGAATGGAGTCTCAGTACAGCAGGATGCCAGAGGTGGAAAGATGCAAACACATCTGCTAAATGAGTGCACTGGAGTCCTTTTATTGTCACTTTCAATTTCACAGTAATAAAAGTGACAGTAAGCAAGAAATGACAGTAACATCACCTTGAGTCCAATATAATGTTATTTTCCTCAGAAAATTCAAGATGAAATACTTTGCAATAAAACAACTGAAATATGTGATCACATTTTGTAGTGATTGCTGGCACAATTTTGTGAGGGTTTTAGTTGCCTTCACACTATGAGATCGTATTCAGTTTGAATCAGGTTCGTGTCAACTGAACGTTTTCTCGCAAGGTTTATTGTACCTCCTTCCCAACTGATTTTCAACATTAAGCAGTGTTAAATTTCCAAAATAATACATGCAAGTAATAATACACAATTCAGTTGCATTTGGCTCTAGTGCTCCTGGGGTAAATTTTATCCCTCAAGAACGGGTGGGCTGGGGGCGGGTGGGGAGTAAATATACTCGGTTTTCAGAGTGGGACATTCGTGGCTCCAACATGCCTGCTTCTGGGTTTAACCCAGGCAGGTTTGTCTGTGTGTGGAGAGCAGACACCAGGAAGTCCCGCCCCCACTTAAATCTGGCGGGCTGATACTTAAAAGGGCAATGTACCTCATTGAGTTACTTGAGGTGCTTGATATTTTGTGTATTGGAATAATAAAATGAATTTAATCTTACCTGTTCAGGTTTCCCATCGCTTCCCATTCACGTAGGGTGAAAGCAAGCAGCAAGGGTTGGATCCATGAGGTGAGTGCCTTTATTGCACTGCTTGTGGCCCGGAGGAGCAGGAGTGGTTCATCCAGGACCATCAAGCTCACCTGACTGACAGGACCCCCGCGATTGACAGCAACCCCCCCCCACCGATGATGCCCCCCTCCCACCAGATGGTGGACCCCACCTACGTCCAGCTCTTCACCCGACCTCCAGCGACCTCCAATCTTCTTCTCAGCCTCCCGATCTTCTCAGCCCCCCGATCTTCTCAGCCTCCCGATCTTCTTTTTTAAAATTTGTTCACGGGATGTGGGCGTCGCTGGCAAGGCCGGCATTTATTGCCCATCCCTAATTGCCCTCGAGAAGGTGGTGGTGAGCCGCCTTCTTGAACCGCTGCAGTCCGTGTGGTGACGGTTTTCCCACAGTGCTGTTAGGTAGGGAGTTCCAGGATTTTGACCCAGCGACAATGAAGGAACGGCGATATATTTCCAAGTCGGGATGGTGTGTGACTTGGAGGGGAACGTGCAGGTGGTGTTGTTCCCATGCGCCTGCTGCCCTTGTCCTTCTAGGTGGTAGAGGTCGCGGGTTTGGGAGGTGCTGTCGAAGAAGCCTTGGCGAGTTGCTGCAGTGCATCCTGTGGATGGTGCACACTGCAGCCACAGTGCGCCGGTGGTGAAGGGAGTGAATGTTTAGGGTGGTGGATGGGGTGCCAATCAAGCGGGCTGCTTTATCTTGGATGGTGTCGAGCTTCTTGAGTGTTGTTGGAGCTGCACTCATCCAGGCAAGTGGAGAGTATTCCATCACACTCCTGACTTGTGCCTTGTAGATGGTGGAAAGGCTTTGGGGAGTCAGGAGGTGAGTCACTCGCCGCAGAATACCCAGCCTCTGACCTGCTCTCTTGGCCACAGTATTTATATGGCTGGTCCAGTTAAGTTTCTTGTCAATGGTGACCCCCAGGATGTTGATGGTGGGGGATTCGGCGATGGTAATGCCGTTGAATGTCAAGGGGAGGTGGTTAGACTCTCTCTTGTTGGAGATGGTCATTGCCTGGCACTTATCTGGCGCGAATGTTACTTGCCACTTATCAGCCCAAGCCTGGATGTTGTCCAGGTCTTGCTGCATGCAGGCTCGGACTGCTTCATTATCTGAGGGGTTGCGAATGGAACTGAACACTGTGCAGTCATCAGCGAACATCCCCATTTCTGACCTTATGATGGAGGGAAGGTCATTGATGAAGCAGCTGAAGATGGTTGGGCCTAGGACACTGCCCTGAGGAACTCCTGCAGCAATGCCCTGGGGCTGAGATGATTGGCCTCCAACAACCACTACCATCTTTCTTTGTACTAGGTATGATTCCAGCCACTGGAGAGTTTTCCCCCTGATTCCCATTGACTTCAATTTTACTAGGGCTCCTTGGTGCCACACTCGGTCAAATGCTGCCTTGATGTCAAGGGCAGTCACTCTCACCTCACCTCTGGAATTCAGCTCTTTTGTCCATGTTTGGACCAAGGCTGTAATGAGGTCTGGAGCCGAGTGGTCCTGGCGGAACCCAAACTGAGCATCGGTGAGCAGGTTATTGGTGAGTAAGTGCCGCTTGATAGCACTGTCGACGACACCTTCCATCACTTTGCTGATGATTGAGAGTAGACTGATGGGGCGGTAATTGGCCAGATTGGATTTGTCCTGCTTTTTGTGGACAGGACATACCTGGGCAATTTTCCACATTGCGGGTGGATGCCAGTGTTGTAGCTGTACTGGAACAGCTTGGCTGGAGGCGCAGCTAGTTCTGGAGCACAAGTCTTCAGCACTACAGCTGGGATGTTGTCGGGGCCCATAGCCTTTGCTGTATCCAGTGCACTCAGCCGTTTCTTGATATCACGTGGAGTGAATCGAATTGGCCGAAGACTGGCTTCCGTGATGGTGGGGATATCGGGAGGAGGCTGAGATGGATTATCCACTCGGCACTTCTGGCTGAAGATGGTTGCAAACGCTTCAGCCTTGTCTTTTGCACTCACGTGCTGGACTCCGCCATCATTGAGAATGGGGATGTTTGCAGAGCCTCCTCCTCCCGTTAATTGTTTAATTGTCCACCACCATTCACGACTGGATGTGGCAGGACTGCAGAGCTTTGATCTGATCCGTTGGTTGTGGAATCGCTTAGCTCTGTCTATAGCATGTTGCTTCCGCTGTTTAGCATGCGTGTAGTCCTGAGTTGTAGCTTCACCAGGTTGGCACCTCATTTTTAGGTACGCCTGGTGCTGCTCCTGGCATGCTCTTCTACACTCCTCATTGAACCAGGGTTGATCCCCTGGCTTGTTGGTAATGGTAGAGTGAGGAATATGCCGGGCCATGAGGTTACAGATTGTGCTGGAATACAATTCTGCTGCTGCTGATGGCCCACAGCGCCTCATGGATGCCCAGTTTTGAGCTGCTAGATCTGTTCTGAATCTATCCCATTTAGCACGGTGGTGGTGCCACACAACACGTTGGATGGTGTCCTCAGTGCGAAGACGGGATTTCATCTCCACGAGGACTGTGCGGTGGTCACTCCTACCAATACTGTCATGGACAGATGCATTTGCAACAGGTAGATTGGTGAGGACAAGGTCAAGTAGTTTTTTCCCTCGTGTTGGTTCGCTCACCACCTGCCGCAGGCCCAGTCTGGCAGCTATGTCCTTCAGGACTCGGCCAGCTCGGTCAGTAGTGGTGCTACCGAGCCACTCTTGGTGATGGACATTGAAGTCCCCCACCCAGAGTACATTTTGTGCCCTTGCTACCCTCAGTGCTTCCTCCAAGTGGTGTTCAACATTGAGGAGGACTGATTCATCAGCTGAGGGAGGACGGTAGGTGGTAATCAGCAGGAGGTTTCCTTGCCCATGTTTGACCTGATGCCATGAGATTTCATCGGGTCCAGAGTCAATGTTGAGGACTCCCAGGGCCACTCCCTCCTGACTGTATATCACTGTACCGCCACCTCTGGTGGGTCTGTCCTGCCGGTGGGACAGGACATACCCAGGGATGGTGATGGAAGAGTCTGGGACGTTGGCTGAAAGATATGATTCTGTGAGTATGGCTATGTCAGGCTGTTGCTTGACTAGTCTGTGGGACAGCTCTCCCAATTTTGGCACAAGTCCCCAGATGTTAGTAAGGAGGACCTTGCAGGGTCGACCGGGCTTGGTGTTTTGCCGTTGTCGTGTCCGGTGCCTAGTGGTCCGATGCCGGGTGGTCCGTCCGGTTTTATTCTTTTTCTGACTTTTCGTAGCGAGATTTTACAACTGAGTGGCTTGCTCGGCCATTTCAGAGGGCAATTAAGAATCAACCACATTGCTGTGGGTCTGGAGTCACATATAGGCCAGACCGGGTAAGGGCGGCAGGCTTCCTTCCCTAAAGGACATTAGTGAACCAGATGGGTTTTTACGACAATCCGGTAGTTTCATGGCCATCATTACTGATACTAGTATTTTAATTCCAGATTTTTATTTAATTAATTGAATTAAATTAATTAATTGAATTTAAATTCGCCAGCTGCCTTGGCGGGATTTGAACTCATGACTCTGGATTTTAGTCCAGGCCTCTGGATTACTAGCCCAGTAACATAACCACTATGCTACCGTCCCCCTTCTCAGCCCCCCGATCTCTTCCTCAGCCCCCCATTCTCTTCCTCAGCCCCCCGATCTCTTCCTCAGCCCCCCCATCTTCTTCTCAGTCCCCCCATCTTCTTCTCAGCCCCCTGATCTCTTCCTCAGCCTCCCAATCTCTTCCTCAGCCCCTCAATCTTGTTCTCACCCCCCGCTTTCTTCCTCAGCATCCTTGCAATTTCTCCCTGCCTCCCCCCCACCCCGATCATCTTCTCCTCAGCCCCCCCAGGTCTTCTCCCCAACCCCCACCCCCACCCCCCCACCAATCTTCTCCCCGACCTCACCCCCGATCTTCTCCCTGGTACCACCCTCCCTCCGATCTTCTCCCTATGATCCTTTCCTTCCTCTCTCTGATCTCTGATCCCCAGCTGTGGCTTGCTGCAGCAGGCCTTCCTGGCCGCCAGCCAGCCAGCCAGCCAGCCTGGCAATCGGGCTGATTGCTGGGCATGAAACCCGGAAGTGCCATTGATTGGCCTCATTGAGGTCGCGATTTGCCCACTTACCTTCCGGATTTCGTACCTGGAAAACTTCCCCCTGCTCCCTTCCCAGCTCTCAATTAAAATTTATCCCCCTAAGGCTTCATCTTTGCTAAGATGAATCTATGGATCTATTCACACTGTTCAGTACATAAGGCTGTCAAGACCAGCAGAGAATTGCATTCCTCCAGTCCCCACTATATTGCTTAGGAGAGTGGATCCATACTTACTTCTGTACTTGCAGGTGTTACACTTGCTCACCTGACGAAGGAGAAAGCCTCCGAAAGCTTGTGATTTTCAAATAAAACAGTTGGACTATAACCTGGTGTTGTAAGATTCCTTACATTTGTCAACCCCAGTCCATCACCGGCATCTCCACATCATACCTCTGTACTGGGAGGGGTGTAGGCCCACCACTGAATTGATCAGTCCATGACCCTAGGCCAACAGTGAAAAGATCACTTCCCCACTAGGCTACTGGCACAATCCTCACTTAGCTGCCAGGCATACTTTGTACCTAGACTGTCAAGGATTAGGGGCCTGCTATTTCATTCGATGGGCAGATAGATAGCTGTTTTTTTCAAAAAAGCAGCTTATCAATGTTCCGACCATAAGTAGCAGCTATTTTTCCACCACTTTAATACCATAACAGTGGGAAATTAATAATGAAAGAGGCATAATGATGCCCTGCATCCAGGGAGGCACATCTCCTTCTCTCTGCTTAAAAGTAACAAGACTCCAGAATTATCTGAACTGGGTATAACATAAACATTTGCGATATAATGAGAAGTAGCTCAATTCAGACCTCTTCAGGTCTTAATTTGATTTGGATTCAGGCTCCAGGTTAATTCTGCAGAGTATGCATCGGGACAGCAGATATGCAGGAGGGACAGGGGAATGGCAGAAATGGAGAGCAAGTCCTTTGAATACTCCTTGCTGGGTTACAATTCTGCAGTCCGCTGCATTTTATGAGCTGAAGAGCACGAAATCCAGACTGACACTCCAGTCCAGTACTGAAGGAATGTTGAATTGTCGGAGGTGCTGTCTTTCACGAGACTTTTTGGGAGCTTGCTGTGCAAATTGGCTGCCACATTTCCTACATTGGAACAGTGACTGCACTTCAAAAAGTACTTAATTGGCTGTAAAGTACTTTGGGACGTCCTGAGGTCATGAAAGGCGCTATATAAATGCAAGTCATTCTTTTTCTCTTTTCTTGTTCCTGTATCACACCGTAGCCTCATCAAGTCCTCAGATTTAATGCAAAAATATTAAAATTAACATCTAACTTAAATCTGTGACTTTTGCACCCGATTAGCTCTTTTTACAGTGCCCTTTTTTACAGTGCCCTTGTTACAGTGCCTTTTTTGTACTGCCCTTTAGACAGTGCCCTTTTTACAGTGCCCTTTATTGAAGTGCCCTTTTTACAGTGCCCTTTTTTGCAGTGCCCTTTTTACAGTGCCCTTTTTACAGTGCCCTTTATTGAAGTGCCTTTTTTACAGTGCCCTTGTTACAGTGCCTTTTTTGTACTGCCCTTTAGACAGTGCCCTTTTTACAGTGCCCTTTATTGAAGTGCCTTTTTTACAGTGCCCTTTTTACAGTGCCCTTTATTGAAGTGCCTTTTTTACAGTGCCCTTTTTACAGTGCCTTTTTTGTACTGCCCTTTAGACAGTGCCTTTTTTGTAGTGCCCTTTATTGAAGTGCCCTTTTTACAGTGCCTTTTTTGTAGTGCCCTTTATACAGTGCCTTTTTTGCAGTGCCCTTTAGACAGTGCCCTTTTTACAGTGCCATTTTTGTACTGCCCTTTTTACAGTGCCTTTTTTGCAGTGCCCTTTAGACAGTGCCCTTTAGACAGTGCCCTTTTTACAGTGCCCTTTTTACAGTGCCCTTTAGACAGTGCCCTTTAGACAGTGCCCTTTTTACAGTGCCCTTTAGACAGTGCCCTTTTTACAGTGCCCTTTAGACAGTGCCCTTTTTACAGTGCCCTTTTTACAGTGCCCTTTTTACAGTGCCCTTTAGACAGTGCCCTTTTTACAGTGCCCTTTAGACAGTGCCCTTTTTACAGTGCCCTTTAGACAGTGCCCTTTAGACAGTGCCCTTTTTACAGTGCCCTTTAGACAGTGCCCTTTAGACAGTGCCCTTTAGACAGTGCCCTTTTTACAGTGCCCTTTTTACAGTGCCCTTTAGACAGTGCCCTTTAGACAGTGCCCTTTTTACAGTGCCCTTTAGACAGTGCCCTTTTTACAGTGCCCTTTAGACAGTGCCCTTTAGACAGTGCCCTTTAGACAGTGCCCTTTAGACAGTGCCCTTTTTTGCAGTGCCCTTTTTACAGTGCCCTTTAGACAGTGCCCTTTAGACAGTGCCCTTTTTTACAGTGCCCTTTTTGGTAGCTTTTGCTTTCATTGGAGAGATTTTTTAATATTTTCTTTATATTCATATATTGTAAAATAATGTGTATTTTTGAAACAATGGGAGGCAATGTTTATCTACTCCTTGTGGTAAGTTTGTTTTTAAAGCACTTTAAACACAGTATTTCATGGTTGAAGTGATACAAGATGAAGGAAAACATGCCAGGGAGAACAGCAGGCACCAAACCATTTCTGCAAATCTTGGCACACCGACGTGTCAATGACCAAGGACAACCGCTTCAACTTGCTCCAGGTCAACAGGTCACAGAGTTTTGTCATCCACACCATGGAGAGCTGGCATCAACTTGCAACATAGGGGATTGCACTGCCGGGGGCTGGCTAGATTACCACTGCCCTCAACTGCTATGCCTTTGGCTCGTTCCTGGCTATCATAGCATTGAGCCTGGTAGTCTGCCACCTCTTGCCAGCAATAGTGCATTTCTGCCCTCTGAGTGGGTGCCCTGGTTGCTGAAACAGGCACGGCTCTGCACACTCACTTCATGCAGTAGCCTACTCTGCCACTTGCCCACATATTCTATTTCGTGTCACCACTTTGGTCATTCTCACTTGCCAGTCTTTCAACAACAAGAACAACAATTGGCATTTATGTAAGAGCTTTAAGGTAGAAAAACGTCTCACAGTGGTGTAATCAGAAAACAAAATAGACACCAAGCCAACGAAAGAGATATTAGGAGGGTGACCAAAAATTTGGTGAAAGAAGTTGGTTTTAAGGAGGGTCTTAAAGGAGGGAGGTGGAGAGGCGGAGGGGTTTAGGGAAAGAATTTCAGAACATGGGGCCAATGCAGCTGAAGGCATGGTGACCAATAGTTGGGCAAAGGGAGCAGAGGATGCACAAGAGGTCAAAGTCAGACGAACTGAGAATTCGGGGGTGGGGGGGAGACAGGGGGAGGGTGATGGAGCCGGAGGAAGTTACAGAGGTAGGGAGAGGCCATGAAGGGATTTAAACACAAGGATGGGAATTTTAAATTTGAGGCATTGGAAGCTAATGTGGGTCTGCAAGGGGGACTTGGTGAGGGGGACATGGTGTGTGGTACGATACAGGCAGCAGAGTTTTGGATAAGCTGAAGTTTAAAGTGGATGGAAGATGGGAAGCCGTTTAGGAGAGCATTGGAATAGTCGCATTGGAATATCATCTCCCTCTTCTCACCCCCTCCCCATAAAGGCTAAAAACATTTGAAATAGTTCTTCAGCCTTTAAAGAGAATTTAACAATTTTTGCCCCCCCATTTAACCTTTAAGTAGTGGTATCCTTTTAAATTTGAGCTGCAACCCTTTAAGGGTTTCATATTTGTGAGACTTTGTGGTTCCTCCATTTACTAATGTTCTCTGTGCTATTTCCAAGTGGTGCTGGGACAAATACATAACGAATAGTGCAAAGAGAATGCAAAAAAATTGAAAGCTGTCCTGATGGGAAAATGTTCCACATGCTGAACACACCCCCATGTGGGTCAGTATCCATCTGAAGTTCATTAGTTATGCTTCTGTGATGTGGTATATCTGCACATGAAAAGGTGGAGCTAAAGAGTTTTACTGAAACATTTAATGAAAAAGTAACGATTGCATTATAAATGTTTATGTACGGCATTTACTAACACAGCTACTGATATTCATTATTGCTGACATTCAACATACCAACTTACTAGCATTCCTCCCCTACCTCCACTCTACCAAGAGCAGCAGGTCCTCCCCTACCTCCACTCTACCAAGAGCAGCGGGTCCTTCACCTACCTCCACTCTACCAAGAGCAGCAGGTCCTTCACCTACCTCCACTCTACCAAGAGCAGCAGGTCCTCCCCTACCTCCACTCTACCAAGAGCAGCGGGTCCTTCACCTACCTCCACTCTACCAAGAGCAGCAGGTCCTTCACCTACCTCCACTCTACCAAGAGCAGCGGGTCCTTCACCTACCTCCACTCTACCAAGAGCAGCGGGTCCTTCACCTACCTCCACTCTACCAAGAGCAGCGGGTCCTTCACCTACCTCCACTCTACCAAGAGCAGCAGGTCCTTCACCTACCTCCACTCTACCAAGAGCAGCAGGTCCTTCACCTACCTCCACTCTACCAAGAGCAGCTTGTCCTTCACCTACCTCCACTCTACCAAGAGCAGCGGGTCCTCCCCTACCTCCACTCTACCAAGAGCAGCGGGTCCTTCACCTACCTCCACTCTACCAAGAGCAGCGGGTCCTTCACCTACCTCCACTCTACCAAGAGCAGCGGGTCCTTCACCTACCTCCACTCTACCAAGAGCAGCGGGTCCTTCACCTACCTCCATTCTACCAAGAGCAGCGGGTCCTTCACCTACCTCCACTCTACCAAGAGCAGTGGGTCCTTCACCTACCTCCACTCTACCAAGAGCAGCGGGTCCTTCACCTACCTCCACTCTACCAAGAGCAGTGGGTCCTTCACCTACCTCCACTCTACCAAGAGCAGCTGGTCCTCCCCTACCTCCACTCTACCAAGAGCAGCGGGTCCTTCACCTACCTCCACTCTACCAAGAGCAGCGGGTCCTTCACCTACCTCCACTCTACCAAGAGCAGCGGGTCCTCCCCTACCTCCACTCTACCAAGAGCAGCGGGTCCTTCATCTACCTCCACTCTACCAAGAGCAGCGGGTCCTTCACCTACCTCCACTCTACCAAGAGCAGCGGGTCCTTCACCTACCTCCACTCTACCAAGAGCAGCGGGTCCTTCGCCTACCTCCACTCTACCAAGAGCAGCGGGTCCTTCACCTACCTCCACTCTACCAAGAGCAGCGGGTCCTTCACCTACCTTGCCCCACACTCTGGAACACCCTTCTTAAATTGTTTTGTCTTGCTACATTTCTCTCCTCCTTCACAAATCTCCTGAAAACCTAATTCTTCAACTGCTCTTTTGTTCACCTCCCCTAACTTCAGCCTCCTTCTACTGCTTTGGTTTGAGTCCCTAACTGTGAAGCGTCTCGGGAAGTTTTGCTATGTTAAAGATGCTACATAAATGTAATTTGTCGTTGATGATTGAATTTTACTTTTTCACACAAAACATGAATTCAAATTGTGGAGTCAAAAGGTTGCCTAAGCATCAGATGTATTCATAGGATGTGATCTATCCTAATTATTCTTTCTGAACTCAGCATAAGAGTTGGCTAATACACTGCAAGCTCAAGAATCCTTTCACGCTTCTGCAGTTTTTCATTACTTATACTTAACTGCCCAACTCACCCTTCATTTTGAACAATCACCTGCATTTTTAATATCCATATACATAGCTCATTGCTTATTTTACTGGTATATTTTATATTGAACAGAAAATGAAAAGAATTGTGACAACTCAGAGTTTCTGCAGACCTAAAGTAACCCCTGAATTCCAATTTGGTTACATCTGATACATTCAGCATTTGGCTGAGTTTTCATCCTCATAAAATGCTTCTCAGCTTGGAATGCTTGTTTAAAATGTAAAATAATAACTATCTCACAAAAATTATGATTATTTACGTGGACCAATCCACAATATGACAGGCATTACATTATTGCTTTTTTCTATGTATAAAATGGTGCAAACATTTTCACTACTAACTCACGACTCTTGTTGAAGCCTATCATCATTTTATCCCTACATTTTTTTAAAAATTCCGACCGGTTTCATGAGCTGGTAGATATCTTCCTTGTAGCTGGTTATAAAAAATACCCAAAAGAGAACATGGAGTGCTCCAGCAAACAATTATTTTACCATGGGTTACAATTTTTAATAAGTTGAAAGCAGGATAGCTGCCAATATGGGCGTGAGCTAATGCAGGGCCTTCTGGGTGCGCTGGGTTTCCCCTTTTATCTCAGCAAATCATAACAAAACGAGCCAAAGGCATGCACACTGCATAGGAGAATTGGCCAGATCATTTGCACTTAACAAGCAGCATTATTCCAGGAGCATTCTGATCGACTTTTAGTTGTTTGTTCGTGGTAGCACGCTTTATCTTAAGAATGCATTGAGTAAAGATCAACATTCCTGAGAATACATGAAAAATTGAGAGACAAAAATGAACTCCCATTTAACATTCTTTATGCATTAAAATATTTTCAGGCCCCACGTGTACATATGTGTGAAGAAAATCAATAACAAAAATGGTGTTATCAGATGAAAAAAAAATCATCTATTGAAAGGTTTGGGAAATAATGGCAAATTATGGCATCAGAGTAAAAAAGAAATTGTAAGGCAGCTCTTTAAAGAATATTATATATTTATCTCTTGTCTATTTTTCATAGTCTGCTTGTTCCTTTGTCAACATGGAGAATGTTTGCACTTACTTAAAGGTCTTGACTACTCACCATTAATTCCTTAATATAATTTTGACAGCTGCATAAATGTGCATTTGTTCAAAGTTTACGTACCCACTTCAAATCTAGTCAAATGTTTACATGACCTTTGCTGTGATGGTGAAGTAAATGATCAAACGTGTGGCTCTGAGCTGCAATGTTCAAGCAGGTTCTGAACTTTACTCTAGATAGGCCCCAACTCTGATTTACAGGCATGCCTTGCTAAAACTCCCTATTTGGCCCTACACCCCTATTTAAACATAGAAACATAGAAAATAGGAGCAGGAGTAGGACATTTGGCCCTTCGAGCCTGCTCCGCCATTCAATATGATCATGGCTGATCCCCTATTTCAATACCATATTCCCGCTCTCTCCCCATACCCCTTGATGCCTTTTGTGTCTAGAAATCTATCCAGCTCCTTCTTAAATATATTCAGTGACTTGGCCTCCACGGCCTTCTGTGGTAGAGAATTCATAAGAACATAAGAAATAGGAGCAGGAGTAGGCCAATCGGCCCCTCGAGCCTGCTCCGCCATTCAATAAGATCATGGCTGATCTGATCCTAACCTCAAATCTAAATTCATGTCCAATTTCCTGCCCACTCCCCATAACCCCTAATTCCCTTTACTTCTAGGAAACTGTCTATTTCTGTTTTAAATTTATTTAATGATGTAGCTTCCACATCTTCCTGGGGCAGCAAATTCCACAGACCTACTACCCTTTGAGTGAAGAAGTTTCTCCTCATCTCAGTTTTGAAAGAGCAGCCCCTTATTCTAAGATTATGCCCCCTAGTTGTAGTTACACCCATCCTTGGGAACATCCTTACCGCATCCACCTGATCAATCCCCTTCACAATCTTATATGTTTCAATAAGATCGCCTCTCATTCTTCTGAACTCCAATGAGTAGAGTCCCAATCTACTCAACCTCTCCTCATATGTCCGCCCCCTCATCCCCGGGATTAACCGAGTGAACCTTCTTTGTACTGCCTCGAGAGCAGGTATTTCTTTTCTTAAGTATGGACACCAAAACTGTATGCAGTATTCCAGGTGCGGTCTCACCAATACCTTATATAACTGCAGCAATACCTCCCTGTTTCTATATTCTATCCCCCTAGCAATAAAAGCCGATATTCCGTTGGCCTTCTTGATCACCTGCTGCACCTGCATACTAACTTTTTGATTTTCTTGCACTAGGACCCCCAGATCCCTTTGTACTGCAGTACTTTCCAGTTTCTTGCCTTTAAGATAATAACTTGCTCTCTGATTTTTCCTGCCAAAGTGCATAACCTCACATTTTCCAATATTGTATTGCATCTGCCAAATCTCCGCCCAGTCACCCAGCCTGTCTATATCCCCTTGTAGGTTTTTTATGTCCTCCTCACTCTCTACTTTCCCTCCCATCTTTGTATCATCTGCAAACTTTGATATGTTACACTCAGTCCCCTCCTCCAAATCATTAATATAGATTGTAAAGAGTTGGGGACCCAGCACCGATCCCTGCGGAACACCACTGGCTACTGGTTGCCAGTCCGAGAATGAATCATTTATCCCAACTCTCTGCTTCCTGTTAGATAACCAATCCTCCACCCATGCCAGAATATTACCCCCAATCCAGTGATTCTTTATCTTGAGCAATAATCTTTTATATGGCACCTTGTCAAATTCCACAGGTTCACCTCCCTCAGTAAAGAAATTTCTCCTCATCTCAGTCCTAAATGTCCAACCCCGTATCCTGAGACTGTGACCCCTCGTTCTGGACCCCCCAACCAGGGGAAACATCCTCCCTGCATCCAGTCTGTTTAGCCCTGTCAGAATTTTATACGTTTCAATGAGATCTCCTCTCATTCTTCTAAACTCGAGTGAATACAAGTCGAGTCGACCCAATCTCTCCTCATACGACAGTCCTGCCATCCCAGGAATCAGTCAGGTGAACCTTCGTTGCACTCCCTCTATGGCAAGTATCTCCTTTCTTAGGTAAGGAGACCGAAACGGCACACAATACTCCAGGTTTGGTCTCACCAAGGCCCTGTATAACTGCAGTAAAACATCCTTGCTCCTGTGCTCAAATCCTCTTGCAATGAAGGCCAACTTACCATTTGCCTTCCTAACTGCTTGCTGCACCTACATATTTGCTTTCAGTGACTGGTGTACAAGGACACCCAGGCCCCCTTGTACATCAACATTTCCCAATCTATCACCATTTAAATAATACTCTGCCTTTCTGTATTTCCTTCCGAAGTGGATTACTTCACATTTTTCCACATTATACTTCATCTGCCATGTATTTGCCCACTCACTCAACTTGTCTAAATCGCCTTGAAGCCTCTTTGCATCCTCCTCCCAACTCACGATCCCACCTAGTTTTGTGTCGTCAGCAAACTTGGAAATATTACGATTGGTTCCCTCATCCAAATCATTGATATATATTGTGAATAGCTGGGGTCCAAGCATTGATCCCTGCGGTACCCCACTGGTCACTGCCTGCCACCCCAAAAAAAACATTTATTCCTACTCTCTGCTTCCTGTCTGTTAATCAGTTTTCAATCCATGCCAGTATATTACTCCCAATCCCATGTGCTTTAATTTTGCACACTAGTCTCTTATGTGGGACTTTATCAAAGGCCTTCTGAAAATTCAAATAAACCACATCTAATGGTTCTCCCTCATCTATTCTATCAGTTACATCCTCAAAAGACTCCAGTAGGTTTGTCAAACATGATTTCCCTTTCATAAATCCATGTTGACTTTGTCTAATCCCATTGATATTTTCTAAGTGTCCTGTGATCACATCCTTTATAATAGACTAGCATTTTCATTACAATTGTTGTTAGGCTAACCGGTCTGTAGTTCCCTGTTTTCTCTTTCCCTCCTTTTTTAAATAGTGGGGTTACATTTGCCACCCTCCAATCTGCAGGAACTGTTCCATAATCTATAGAATTGTCAAAGATGACAACTAATGCATCCACTATTTCCATGGCTACCTCTTTTAGTACTCTGGGATGCAGATTATCAGGCCCCGGGGATTTATTGGCTTTCAGTCCCATTAATTTCTCCAGCACTATTTTTTTACTAATACTAATTTCCTTTAATTCCTCCTTCTCACTAGACCCCTGGTTCCCTAGCATTTCTGGGAAGTTATTTGTGTCCTCTTCCGTGAAGACAGAACCAAAGTATCTGTTTAATTGATCTGCCATTTCCCTGTTCCCTATTATAAATTCTCCCGTTTCTGACCGTAAGGGACCTTCATTTGTCTTCACTAATCTTTTTCTTTTTACATACTTGTAGAATCTTTTACAGTCCACTTTTATGTTCCTTGAAAGTTTACTCTCATACTCTATTTTTCCCCTTAATCAATCTCTTGGTCCTTTTTTGCTGAACTTTAAACTGTTCCCAATCCTCAGGCTTGCTACTTTTTCTGGCAACTTTATACAATTCCTCTTTGGATCTAATACTATCCTTAATTTCTTTTGTTCGCCATGGTTGGGCCGCTTTTCCTTTTGTGTTTTTGTGCCAGAAAGGAATGTATAATTGTTGCAATTCATGCATTCCTTCCTTAAACGTTAGCCATTGCCTATCCACCGTCATGCCTTTTAATGAAGCTTCCCAATCTATCATAGCCAACTCAATCCTCATACCTTCGTAGTTTCCTTTGTTTAGATTTAGGACCCTAGTTTCAGATTGGACTACTTCACTTTCCATCTTAGTGAAGAATTCTATCATGTTATGGTCATTCTTTCAGGAGCTTTGCCGAAGCAAAGTGATAGCAAAGTGACTGAAGCATTTCAACTTTCCTACACAAATGAACTGGAAATACTGGTGGTTCTTTGTACACTGGCATGCTCCATTGCAGACTCAAGCTCCTTTGCTCTCTGTCTCCCACCTCCTTCTACCACTCCAGTACTTGGTCTCCTATCTCTACCTCTTTTCCATTGTATTTGTCATTTATACTCCCCTCCCTTCCTACCTGATTACTGCACCATGTCCTGTTGATCTTCTACGTATCTAATGATGCTGCCCCATTGAACATCTATTCAACTGTAATTCCACACTCACACCTCTCCTGGACGGGATCATTAAATTAGTTGTTTAAAAGGTTAAATAAATTCAGAGCAGGAACAGAAATTAGAACCTCTGCAAAATGCATACAAAGAAGCGTTTTAAGCTGGGTTCCTCCTGTACAACTGATATAGTGAAATAAATTAGAAAGTTTAATATACATTTTAGAATTATTATTAATTCTTTGCAACTTGGCATTTTACCAGATGACAATTTTGTGCAAATCTCTTAAAAAATTTAGATAGTAATCGAGTCAACCCGGCATTGCAGGAGGGGTTTGAAAATGAAAAGGTCCAAACGGATCAGTGAGTATAGATGTGACCATATGTCTCATCATCTTAAAAAGGTAGAAATACAGCAGCACCTCAAAAAGTGGGCTTTTTATGTACTCTCCGATGAATTGAAAGTTATGTGTTATCATTGGATTACTGAATCTGTATCTCAAAGTAGGTCTCAATAAATGACAAAAGCTGCACATTATCAACTCTACTCTATTTGCAGTTTATAGCAATGCAGCTGTTCAGTGTTTACTTGCTTCCAAATGCCTGACTCCATTCAAACTGGAATCAGCCTACAAGCAAACCAAATGGTAGTATAGTTCTAATTGCTATGCAGCAGTAAAAATGGACTGAAAGAATTCCTAGTCCTTTGAGTACAATCACATTCTGAATTCTCTCCTCCAAAGTAATAAGCAATGAAAATGAACTGATATGAGAAAACCTTTGTAAATATACAATTTGGAAAATAAATTGCGTCATTCTAATCTCATCAGACACTTTCATGAGCTGCATGGGTAAGAGGAAGCAGCAAACATCGAAGAAGTATAGCACTGCACACATAATTTATTAACTTCAAACCTGCCTGCACTACAATGGCCCAGTAATTGCTCCAAGCAGCGAACCAACAGTGCTCGCTGCTCCATAGATTTATACTAATCCATTAACTTACCGCGGTCTTCACTGGGTGCACTTCCTCTAATAGGAAGTGTAGGAAATGAAGAAGAGCCCAGCGTTAGCTCCAGCGAAGCTAGGACCCATGGGAGAGGCAAGAGGATCACTCTCTCCCCTTGATCAATCAGATTGCAGCATTTTTGACACGCTGCGAAGAGTTTCTGCAAGCTTGGATTGTAAAATCCAGGAGAGATACGACATTAAGATAATTGTAAAAACAGTTACAGACAGTGAAAAAAGAAAGGGTGAGAAACAATTGAATTAAATAAAAGAGACAGAAGGAAAAAGTTTTTTTAAAAATGTAATTTTTTAATTTAAAAAATATATTTTTTCAATGACCAAAAACTATTAAAATAATGAGTAATGAGACTCCAAATTTTTAAAAGTTAATTTTTAATTGTTTGGCTATCATTAAGACTTACAATTTAAGAGTTGTAAATCTTAACAACTGTTTAAACTTAGTTTAGACCTGGTATTTTTAAACGTACCTGTTTTGTGGTATTAGTTACTTTCCAGTTGGGCAGAAGAGCAAGTTGGCACTGGTCCATTGATTGCAGCCGGGGATATCCCTTTAATGTGAAACTGTCATATTGCCACCGAACCAGCAGGAGCAAGTTCCGGATTTCAGTGTTTGACTGCGTATGTGCGAACGCAGGAACTTGCTCCTCGATTTTGCCACTAACAACACTGTTGAGCTCACCATTCTTTTTTAAGCAATTTCCAGCCCATTGTAGAGAGGGGCACTGTGGCAAATATTTACATCAATTGACATTGACTGCAAGTTAATATTAATCACTCTACAACTGTATAGAAACTCTAAATGTGGCATTATAATAAAGGGTGAATTTAATAATTGGTTTCACATGGAAACTTGTGCTATGCAAGGGCACTCATATTTTCCATTACTGTTCAATGTCTTTCTTGAACAAATAATGAAAAATTGGGGAAATAGGCTACACCATGACATTAAACTAGGAACCATCAATGTGATTGATTTAGACTATGCGAATTATATGGGCTTCATCGACCTTTCCACAGAAAAAAAACTCTCGTTATTCACAAAGCAACTTTAGAGGGTTTGTGAAGAATGGGGTCTGAAGGATAAGGTTCTCCACTATGTATTAGATAGAGATCAGACTACATCAATCAATGGAATATCCATTAAAATACCAAAGAACTTGTATACTTGGTAAGAGTCTTTCCATCTGTCATTGTGGAGGTTAGTAGAAGGATAAACCTTGATTCAGCAGCACTTGGTGATACTTTAATAAGATTTGAAAAAACAATTATCTAACAACCATAAGAAACATTTTTTAGAATGCTCTTATTTTCTCTATTGTCACCTATAGTTCAGAAGCCTGGACCTTGAAATGCAAGGACAATCAGAAAGATTGGAATTTCAGTTGCCAAGTTGTTTACGGAGACTCAAGGGGCCCGATGTTAGCAGGCCTGCGGGTTCCCGGTGGGGGGGGCTACAAGGCGCGTGGGTAACGCGCCCAGTGAAATGAGTGCGTCCCTCGCGCGATCACAGGATAATTGAAGTCATTTACCTGTGGTTACGGGTTTTCCGCTGCTCAGCTGCGCGCCGGCGGCCTGCGCATGCGCAGTGACGTCTGAGTGCTGGTGGAGCTCTATTTAAAGGGGCAGTCCACCAATGCTCCTCCTGCTGCAAACAAGAAGCAGCACAACATGGAGCACCCCAGGGGTAAGGCTGCCCCACGATTCTCTGACGACTCACTCCAGCTGCTGCTGGACGGGGTAAGGAGGAGGAGGGAGACGTTGTTCCCCAGCGATGGAAGGAAGTGCCCTGCCTCCGCCACCAGGAAGGCATGGGCGGAGGTGGCCGCGGAGGTTAGCAACAGGGGCAACACCACAAGAACATGGATCCAGTGTCGCAAGAGATTCAATGATCTCACTAGGTCCGGCAAAGTGAGTACACTAACGCATTCTCCCACACTCCGTCGTCCATACCACCTCAAACACCTCACAACCCCTTCTGCACTGCCACCACAGCGTTCCCGCATCAATCCTCACAGCCACTCAACTATCATCCTCAACGTGCCTGCACGTACCCACCGTCACTGTCCCCATTCGAACACTACCACACACCCCAATCCCCATACAATGGGATGGGTATGTGGCACACGCATCCTCCCATCCATCTCCCACACGCTCAACCCACCCACACCAATGCTTGAAGCGTCTCACAATGCAATCATCACTCAATCACGCATCTGTGTTTTGCCTTGACAGGAGAAGAGATGCAAGAATGCCCAGGAAAGGGCACGCACCGGAGGGGGCCCGCCACACCAGGTGGTTCTGACGCACGCAGAGCTGGATGCCACACGCTGCATTGCCTGTCCGTGGCAGATGGCGAGGCTGGGGCTGCAGAAACGTCCGGTAAAGGAAAGCTGACACTCAGCACTCATGATCGCGAATGATCTTAGCATCACTTGGCATCTGCTGCACCTCAACATTTGTCCACATGCCTGATATTGCCCTTTGTTCTCTTGCAGGGCCGTCTGCGAGCGCCGTGTCTGTGGAGGGCGATTCCTCAGAGGACATGCCGGTCTCTGAGGGTCCATCGTCACATATGAGCCAAGCATCCACCAGCGCAGATACACACACCTCGGTGGGTCCCCCTCCTCAATTAGTTGGGATTGCACATGGTGAGTCACCGCGCACATGTGAGCATGAGCAGACCCTGGTGGCAGGGTCAGCCGCGGAGGGTCCGCGTCGGTGGGAGCACTCTTCTCCAGGCTCTGCTCAGCCGGACCCAGATGCTGAACCCAGGGGGCCACCAGTCAAAAGGAGAGTCGTCGAGGGGCACCAGCACATTGCCGAGGTACTGGAAGAGGTGCCACGCGCACTCTCCACAATCGCACAGGTGATGGAGGAGTCCAACTCCTGCATGAGGGCAATGGTGGCACAAGTACAGGAGGGTATCCGCGAGATAGTGTCGCGGGTAGGTGCGGGAACGTCTGCGGTGGAGGAAAGGCTAGCCTCCCTCGAGCTCAACATTGAGTCCATCCAGGCCCTGACAACGGCTGTTCGGATTCAGGGTGAGCAACATTCTGCCGCCATAAACAGGCTGACAGATACATTAGAGGTGGCCTTGCAAGGTCTCACACAGGTCATCCAAACTGCCGTCCAGCAGGGTGGAAGGAGTGATGTGGGCCTAGGCCATGAGAGGGAAGATGGTGAACGGGGACATGGAAGTGGGGACGCTACTCAAAGTGCCCCCACGTCTCACCCGTTGCCCCCCTCTCAACCAGTACCCGCAATGGTGCATCCTCTCCAGGTGGCCGAGTCTGCCCCTGCACAGGTGCAGGAGGAGCAGTCTGTCAAGGTGCCCTCACGGGCACCGAAACCCAGGGGGCGTCGGCCCAAAGCATCTACCCGGTCAGGTAGCACCACGTAGGGGTTCCCGCAAACGTAAGGCTAGGGTGTTATGAACAAAAAGGGAATGCACCAGGGTGTATGACAATTTGTTATGTTTTTATTTTAGTCGTTTACTGCACATACACAATAAACACAATTGTTCTCACCACTACTGCCACCTCTTGTCCATTCTTGAGCGGCTTGTGCAATAGGTCCCTTTCGTGGGGCTCATCATGATGACGAACACCTGGTCCCACCCATTAGGTCACACTACAGTGGGTGCAGGAGTACTGGCACCACTCTTCTGTGGAGGGGGCTGGTATGGCCGCTCCTCTGTGCACGTGATGAGGTCTGGACGCCTCAGACAGTCTGATGTGAGGAGAACCATTGACATATGAGTGCCTCCCTGGACTGACGAGCATCCAGGTGAGCCGGTGTTCGGTCCATGGGTCCTTCCTCCTCCTCCTGCTCCTCCTCCTCCTCCTCCACCTCCTCATCGTCATCCTCAATAAGGGTGGTGGATGTGTATGGGGCCTCCTCCAGCGGCACCCCTCTCTGTTGTGCCATGTTATGCAGGGCACAGCAGACAACTATAATTCATCCCACTCTGAGTGGCGCGTATTGGAGCGCTCCCCCAGAACGATCAAGGCACCTGAAGCGCATCTTGAGCAGCCCCATAGCCTGCTCAATTGTAGACCTGGTAGCAATGTGGCTGTCATTATATCGACGCTGCGGCTCGGTGATGGGGTTCCTCAGAGGTGTCATAAAGCACGTGTGGAGGGGATACCCCTTGTCGCCGAGGAGCCAGCCGTTGCCGGCGTTGGGTGCCTGCAGGATGGGCGGGACGGCGGACTCCCTGAGGACGAAGGCATCGTGGCAGCTGCCAGGGTATTTGGCGCACACGTGTAGGAATCTCTGGCGGTGGCCACAGATGGGCTGGGCGTTCATGGAGTGATACCCCTTCCTGTTGATGAACAGTCCTGGCTCATGTGGAGGTGCCCGTATTGCTATGTGGGTGCAATCGATTACACCCTGCACCCGTGGGAAGCCAGCCACAGCATGGAATCCAACCGCCCTCTCCATCTGGCTGCGCTCATCCATGGCGAAGTTGATGTAGTGCGAGGCCCTGTGGAACAACCCATCGGTAACCTGCCTTATGCACTTGTGTGCAGACGACTGACAGACCCCGGTGATGTCCAAGGTGGCACCCTGGAAGGATCCGGAGGCGAAGAAGTTGAGGGCAGTGGTGACTTTGACGGCGACGGGTAAGAAGATGCTGCTTGGTCCATTCGGGGAGCAGCTCGTCATTAAGGAGGCTGCAGATGTTGGCGACTACCTGGTGATTGACTCTGAGCCGCCGTATGCACTGCTCCTCAGAGAGGTCCAGGAAGCTGAGCCTCAGTCTGTAGACCCTGTGCCGAGGGTAGTGCCTCCTGCGACGCATCTCTCTCTGCGGTTGCCCTCCCTCCTGCTGTGCAGGTGGATGTGCCACAGCACCGTGTTGTGGGGCTCCACGTGTCTGAGGCGGACGGCATGGTGCGAGGCTGCTGAGGCTGGTGATGCTGTTCGTCCTCCGAGGATGTCAAGGCGGCCCCCATCTGGAAGGTGTAGGTCTGAGGGGTTCTGCAAGGTAGGTAAGTGTGTCCTCGCACCGGGGTTGCGGTTCCATGTTGGTGAATCTTCTTGCTAGGAGGAGGGTGGTGGAGGGCAAGCGTTGCCCTATGTGACGGAGTGGCCTCCTGCGTTGGTGAAGGGTCTCCCCCCCCCCCCCACCTGTGGAATGCACCTTGGCAGCTGCCACAGGCTGCTGGCAGCAACACGTCCGTTTGAAGTGAGAGTGTTTCCCCCATTATGGGAAACAGTCTCAGTTGAAGGTAAAATCCCACCCTTCCTAATAAAACAGCTCAATCAGGCCTGTAAACGAACTGAACGAGCAAGATAAATACTTACAAGTGGCATCTACCATTACCAACAAGCCAGGGGATCAACCCTGGTTCAATGAGGAGTGTAGAAGAACATGCCAGGAGCAGCACCAGGCGTACCTAAAAATGAGGTGCCAAACTGGTGAAGCTACAACTCAGGACTACATGCATGCTAAACAGCGGAAGCAACATGCTATAGACAGAGCTAAGCGATTCCACAACCAACGGATCAGATCAAAGCTCTGCAGTCCTGCCACGTGAATGGTGGTGGACAATTAAACAACTAACGGGAGGAGGAGGCTCTGCAAACATCCCCATCCTCAATGATGGCGGAGTCCAGCACGTGAGTGCAAAAGACAAGGCTGAAGCGTTTGCAATCATCTTCAGCCAGAAGTGCCGAGTGGATGATCTATCTCGGCCTCCTCCCGATATCCCCACCATCACAGAAGCCAATCTTCGGCCAATTCGATTCACTCCACGTGATATCAAGAAACGGCTGAGTGCACTGGATACAGCAAAGGCTATGGGCCCCGACAACATCCCAGCTGTAGTGCTGAAGACTTGTGCTCCAGAACTAGCTGCACCTCTAGCCAAGCTGTTCCAGTACAGCTACAACACTGGCATCCACCCGACAATGTGGGAAATTGCCCGGGTATGTCCTGTCCACAAAAAGCAGGACAAATCCAATCCGGCCAATTACCGCCCCATCAGTCTACTCTCAATCATCAGCAAAGTGATGGAAGGTGTCATCGACAGTGCTATCAAGCGACACTTACTCACCAATAACCTGCTCACCGATGCTCAGTTTGGATTCCGCCAGGACCACTTGGCTCCAGACCTCATTACAGCCTTGGTCCAAACATGGACAAAAGAGCTGAATTCCAGAGGTGAGGTGAGAGTGACTGCCCTTGACATCAAGGCAGCATTTGACCGAGTGTGGCACCGAGGAGCCCTAGTAAAACTGAAGTCAATGGGAATCAGGGGGAAAACTCTCCAGTGGCTGGAGTCATACCTAGCACAAAGGAAGATGGTAGTGGTTATTGGAGGCCAATCATCTCAGCCCCAGGACATTGCTGCAGGACTTCCTCAGGGCAGTGTCCTAGGCCCAACCATCTTCAGCTGCTTCATCAATGACCTTCCCTCCATCATAAGGTCAGAAATGGGGATGTTCGCTGATGACTGCATAGTGTTCAGTTCCATTCGCAACCCCTCAAATAATGAAGCAGTCCGAGCCCGCATGCAGCAAGGCCTTGACAACATCCAGGCTTGGGCTCATAAGTGGCAAGTAACAACGCGCCAGATAAGTGCCAGGCAATGACCATCTCCAACAAGAGAGAGTCTAACCACCTCCCCCTGACATTCAACGGCATTACCATCACCGAATCCCCCACCATCAACATCCTGGGGGTCACCATTGACCAGAAACTTAACTGGACCAGCCGTATAAATACTGTGGCTACGAGAGCAGGTCAGAGGCTGGGTATTCTGCGGCGAGTGACTCACCTCCTGACTCCCCAAAGCCTTTCCACCATCTACAAGGCACAAGTCAGGAGTGTGATGGAATACTCTCCACTTGCCTGGATGAGTGCAGCTCCAACAACACTCAAGAAGCTCGACACCATCCAAGATAAAGCAGCCCGCTTGATTGGCACCCCATCCACCACACTAAACATTCACTCCCTTCACCACCGGCGCACAGTGGCTGCAGTGTGTACCATCCACAGGATGCACTGCAGCAACTCGCCAAGGCTTCTTCGACAGCACCTCCCAAACCCGCGACCTCTACCACCTAGAAGGACAAGAGCAGCAGGCACATGGGAACAATACCTCCTGCACGTTCCCCTCCAAGTCACACACCATCCCGACTTGGAAATATATCGCCGTTCCTTCATCGTCGCTGGGTCAAAATCCTGGAACTCCCTTCCTAACAGCACTGTGGGAGAACCGTCACCACACGGACTGCAGCGGTTCAAGAAGGCGGCTCACCACCACCTTCTCAAGGGCAATTAGGTATGGGCAATAAATGCCGGCCTCGCCAGCGACGCCCACATCCCGTGAACGAATAAAAAAAAAATCCCGCTGGCTTTCATTGCCCGCGGGATTCCCACCTGCGGGGTCTGCGCGCGCACGCCGGCGCGTCCGTGGGGAACCCGGAAGTGGGCGGGTTCGAGACGGGACACGGTCCCACTCTGGGATTCCCCGATTTTCGGGGCCCCCCCACCGAGAACGCACCCGATAGCGGGTGGTAAAATCAAGCCCAAGATGTTATCAGTGTCAGAAAAATGTAGAGTGATAAATATTATAAGAAGTTAGCTGTGGAAGTGATTTATATATAGTCATTATGGAAGTAGATTCTGTGGTTTTGATATTTAAATGAGATGTCAAGTAGGTCCCCAACACAATAAAGTGACACAATTAAAGACAAAGCATTTCTAGCAACTCAAATCTGTATGAAATTTCAAGCCAAAATTTCTTGAAGAGGCATAATATGAAATCTAACTGGAGGAACAGGCATTCAAGATGTCAGCTTAGCTTAATTGATGGCACTTCTATAGCTGAGTTAGAAGGTTGTGAATTCAAAGCTCAATCCAGGCCTTGAGCATCGAATCTAGTCCTGACACCAGTGGATTGTCAAAGGTGTAACTCCAAACTGCCTCTCTCGATAGTTCAGCAGGTGGATGGTGAAGATTGCATGGCACAATTTGAAGATTTACTTGTCATTCATTGCATTGCTGTTTGTGCACCTTTGCAGCTAACTGCTTGAAGAGGGTATTTAAATGTTCGCATTTGCATGGGGTAGAGTAGGCCAAGGGTTTATCTAGTGCTATTACTGTAAAAATGCAGGTGGCCAAGGCTTGCAACAGTTGTTTCGATGGCCTGACACTGAAAGAATTGTTCGTGTAAGTCAGGACAGGAGGGCATTATGGTATGGAATTGAGGTAATTCACTCACGATGGAACATGGTAGGACAGGCTTAGGAAAAACAGCAGATATGGCAAATACAAGGCTCGATATTAGGAGGGAGGTGGGTTGGCAGCGGGGGGTCGACTGGGCGCGTGGGTAACGCGACCAGTGAATTCGGGGTGCTCCGCACGCGATCACAGCCTAATTGCAGGCAGTTACCTTGGCTTCCGGGTTTCGTGCTGGAAAGCTGCGCAGCGGGCGGACTGCGCACCCGCATCATAGGCTGTCAGCTGGAGGAGACCTATTTAAAGGGGCAGTCCTCCACTGACTGATGCTTCAGAAAGGAGCTAAAATTACAGCATGGAGCAGCCCAGGGGGAAGGCTGCTCCCAGGTTTATTGATGCCTCACTCCAGGTCCTAATGGATGGGGTGAGGAGGAGGGGGAGGACAGAGATCTTCTCTCCGGCGGACAGGAGGAAATGGCCTTCCTCTGCCACCATGAAGGCCTGGCTCGAGGTGGCAAAGGAGGTCACCAGCACCACCAACATATCACGCACCTGCATACAGTACAGGAGGTGCTTCAATGACCCAAATAGTTCAGCCGAAGTGAGTACACTTACTCATTCCCCTACACTCCATCTGCCACATCACCGCCCCTACCCCACACCTCCTTTTCACATCACTCCTCACACCCACTCAAAGCTCATCCTCATCTTACCTGCACTTACTCACCTCGCCAGTACTCATCCCACCACTACCACTCAACCCAATCCTCATACAATCTCATGGCTCTGTCTCATACTCACCCTCTCATGCATCTCTTTCACGGTCAGCCTCACTCAACTTGCCACTACCTCAGTCGTCTGCACAAAAGAGCCCTGCAAATACACCTAAACCCACTTTGCAGTGACACAATGGGTGGCATCAGTTGTGGGTCTTCATTGTGATCCTCAGGAAAGGGCATTATTGCACAAAAAAGGCAAGATTCGCAAAAACGTGGCAGTAGTGGTGCCAATATAATATGTAATGTGAGTTGATCAGAAATTAAATATAAGTAAAAACCATGACAAACCCTCAAACACCCTTGTGCATCCCCTTCATGCACACGACATGTTTGCCTTACACTTCCTACTGCACATATGTGATGCATGCCCTGTGGCTGCAGCACAGGTAGTGGCAGGTTGAGTGAGGCTGACTGTGAAAGAGATGCATGAGAGGGTGAATATATGAGAGAGCCATGAGATTGTATGAGGATTGGGTTGAGTGGTAGTGGCGGGATGAGTACTGGCGAGGTGAGCAAGTGCAGGTAAGATGAGGATGAGCTTTGAGTGGGTGTGAGGGGTGATGTGACAGAATAGTGTTGGCTGTGCAGAAGGAGATGTGGGGTTGGGGCGGTGATGTGGCAGACGGAGTGTAGGGGAATGAGTAAGTGTACTCACTTCGGCTGACCTACTTAGGTCATTGCAGCGCCTCCTGCACTGTATGCAGGTGGGCGATATGTTGGTGGTGCAGGTGACCTCCTCTGCCACCTCGAGCCAAACCTTCTTGGTGGCAGAGGCAGGCCGCTTCCTCCTGCCCGCCGGGGGGAAGATCTCTGTCCTCCCCCTCCTCCTCACCCCATCTATTGATACCTGGAGTGAGGCATCATTAAACTGGGAGCAGCCTTCCCCCTGGGCTGCTCCATGCTGTAATTTTTCCTATTTCTTGCAGCATCAGTCAGTGGAGGACTGCCCCTTTAAATAGAGCTCCTCCAGCTGACAGACCTTACTGTGCATGCGCAGTCCGCCCGCCATGCAGCCTCGCAGCGGGGAACCCGGAAGACCAGGTAAGTGGATCCAATCAGCCTGCGATTGTGCGCGGAGCAGACTGATTTCACCGGGCGCGTTACCCACGCGCCCAATCGCCCCCCCCACCGCAAACCCGCCGCCCTGGTAATATCGGGCCCATTGTGTCACTGCAGAGAGGGTGTAGGTGTATTTGCAGGGCTCTTTTGTGCAGACGACTGAGAGACATCGGCGATGTCCCCGGTGGCACCCTGGAAGGGTGGGGAGGAGATGTAGTTGAGGGCAGTGGTGACCTTGACAGCGACAGGTAAGAAGATGGTGCTCGGGCCAGCCAGGAGCAGCTCGGCATGAAGGAGGCTGCAGATGTCCACAACTACATGTCGAGTGACTCTGAGCCTCCATGTGCACTGCTGCTCAGAGAGGTCCAGGAAGCTGAGCCTCGGTCTGTAGACCCTGTGGCGAGGGTAGTGCCTGGGGTTCCGCGATCGTTGCGGGGGGTCGCTGCAGGTCAGCTTGTTGGGCCTGGGGGAAGCACTCCTGCTCCTCTGGGGCCACAAGCAGTGCCAGAAAGGCACTTACCTGCAGTTTCGGGCCTTCTCTCCTCCTTTTGCATAACGTGAAGGAGAAGGCGGGAATCCCGGCCTCCAAGAGTTGAAATCGAAAAACCTTTGAAAATGGAGGCCTGCAGCCTCCTTAAAGGCTTTAGTGACCAACCCACCTCCTGGGAGCGGATTGATTGCCCACCCCTCGTCCTGCCCCGGTGAAAACCAGAAATGGGCAGGTTGGAGGCGGGTTGGGTGCGAGTCTGAAATTGATGCAATTTTCAATGCCCTCCTACCCCCAATCCACCTGTTTTTCAAAATTAAAATTCTGCCCCTAAACTTTCCTTGTGGGGCCCAGAGGAACATGCCTACTCCTCCTGGCTGCACAAGGAAATTAAACAAAGTTTAAAAGATGGGGCTGCATCTGCATATTTAAAGAAGGACCCTACCAGTTTCTAGTGAGTGTCCTTCCCGTCTGCTCAGAAAACTGCGGGAATAGAGCAGGATGCCGACGGGGACATCCCTCGGGCGATTTTAACTGTTTGCTCTGCTGGTTTCTGCCAGTTAAACAGGGTTGAAATCACCCGTTTGCTGCCAGGAGAACCAAAAACAACACCAACTTGCATTTATATAGCACCTTTAAAGTATTAAAATGTCCCAAGGTGCTTCACAGCAAAAATCAAATGCACAATAGGGGCATCCACATCGATGCTCAGAGCGCAGCTGTCATGACCTTGGGCTATAACCTAAAAGAGGCTCTCTTGTCTAGCTTCAACATGCTGTGTGAATGGATTGAGAGAACCTTGGGCCAAGGATTCACATACCTCATTGTCGCTCAGCATTTTGTTGCCATACAGATCAGTGGATGTGCTGAGCAAGTGCCCAGCAGCATGCCCGGAGTAAGCATGGAAAAGGTTACTGTTGTTCAATCACCACCTCCAGCCCATTCCTTGGTGCAAGTAACAGTAGATATGCCAGAAAGCGGGCAGAAGCAGTGAACCAATGCAATAGAGGGCATGCTTCAATCAGTTTCTGAGGCAAGAAACAGCACAAGGGCCACAAAATCCTAACAAACTGTTACTGAAGCCTATAGCCTGCTAGGACACTTGCTCCTTTCAGAGAGGAATTGCTTAGAAGATGAAGAAAGTAGTAGGTTAGGGGTTACATATCGCACCAACAGTAAGGGTAAAAACCATGCTAAAGCATATTGACATCACACACATATTACAGAAAGCAGAAATAAATTGGTTGCACTTAATTTGTACTGTTTGCTGGAGAATTCCTTTCTAACTATATGGAATAATGTAGCAGCACAGCAAAGGATGAGCACTAATGATAGTTGAGGGAGTTCACAGGACAATGTTGCTGAAAATGTTTTCGTCCATTATTTTGCACTTGTGGACTGGAGTGTTCCTTAAAGGAGCAGAAAAAGTAACATGTCGTATTCCACATTGTAGTTCTCTTTTAAAAGCACTGGTGCAACAGTCTTTCTGACTGCACTGGTGTTTCAAGATATATATCATCATGGTCATTGTTTGCCTCTTGTTCTGGCATTGTTTCTAAATTAACCACCTCCATAATTAGGCTTCTTTGTATAGCAAAGTTATGGTGCATGTAACTAATGGCAATGAATCTAGAAACGTTGTAAAATGCCCCCAATGTGTTCGGACATCTGGGGCTAAATTTTAAAATGGGGGCAGGATGGCAGCAGCGGGGGGGGTGGGGGTCCACGGGCATGTGGCAAACTCGGATAATAAAAACTTACCATTTCCCATGTGATCGCGAGTTAATTGGTGGCCCTTAACGTGGCTTCCGGGTTTGCCATCCGAAAGCAGCGCAGTGGGTGGACTGCACACCCGTATGACAGGCTGTCAGCTGGAGCGTCTACATTTAAAGGGCGATTGTTCCAATGGCTTTTGCTGGAGCAAACACCAAGAACATACAATATGGAGCAGCACAGGGGCAAGGCTGCTCCAAGATTTAATGATACCTCACTCCAGGTGCTGAAGGCCGGGGTGAGGAGGAGGAGAGAACTGTTTTACCCAGCCGACAGGAGGAAGTGCCCTGCCTCTGCCACCAAGAAGGCCTGGCTCGAGGTGACAGAGGAGGTCACCAGCAGCAGCAACATCTCCCGCACCTGCGTCCAGTGCAGGAAGCGCTTCAATGACCTAACTAGGTCAGCAAAAGTGAGTACACTTATTGATTCTCCTGCATTCTGTGTTGCACATCACCCCCCCCTCCCCCACCCCAACTCATTCTGCACTGCCAAGACTACTCCATCACATCACTCCTCACAACCACTTAAGGCTCATCCTCAACTTACCTGCACTTACTCAGCTCTTCCTCACCTCCTCATTTGTGAACCCACCACTATCACTCACCCCAATCCTGATCCAATGTGATGTCTCTGTCTCATACTCACCCTCTGATGCATCTCTTTCATGGTCAGCCTCACCCAAAGCAATGCATTCATCGGCTGACCACTTCACCATCACTCACTCACACGTCTGTATTTTCTCCCCTTCTAGGAGAAAAGAGTGCAAAATGCACGGGAGAGGACGAGGACTGGAGGGGGGCCACAACTAATAGTAGTCTTCACATCTGTGGAGGAGGAGGCCCTGCAGATCAGCCGCACCCTTGGGTGCCAGTCCGTTGGGGACGCCGAGACTGGTACCCCACAAATGTCTGGTGACACAACTTTCATCACACACAACATGGATTGATCTTAAGAACGATTGGCATGTTGAACATCTCAGTATGCTCATTGCAACATGACACATCTGTGATTAGGCTTAATATTGCCTTCTATTTTCTTACAGATCATTCAATGATCGCAGTGACGGCAGAGGGCGATTCCTCAGAGGAGCTCCAAGCCTCTGAGGGCGCACCGTCACATCTTAGCAAGTCGTCCACCAGCGCAGATGCTCACACCTCGATGAGTCCTAGTAGTCAGTTACTTGGGTTGGCACCTGGTGAGTCACCACATACGTGAACACAAGCAGACACTGGTGGCAGGGGCAGCTGTGGAGAATCTGCATCGGTGGGCGCACTCCTCTCCAGGCTCTGCTCAGCTGGATGCAATGCTGAACCCCGGGGGCCAGCCTTTAAAAGGAGAATTATCGAGGGACAGCAGCTCATTTGCGAGGTACTGGAACAGTGGCCATGCACACTCACCACACTAGCACAGAGGATGGAGGAGTCCAACTCCTACATCGATTCATAGAAAGGTTACAGCACCGAAGAAGGTCATTCGGCCCATTGATTCTGCGCTGGCTCTATGCAAGAGCAATCCAGCTAGTCCCAACCCCCCGCCCTTTCCCCGTAGCCCTGCAAATTTTTTCCTTTCAAGTACTTATCCAGTTCCCTTTTGAAGGCCATGATTGAATCTGCCTCCACCATCCCCTCAGGCAGTGCATTCCAGATCCTAACTACTCACTGTGTAAAAAAGTTTTTACTCATGTCACCTTTGGTTCTTTTGCTAATCATCTTAAATCTATGTTCTCTGATTAATGAACCTTCCGCCAATGAGAACAGTTTCTCTCTATGTACTCTGCCTAGACCCTTCATGATTTTGAATACCTCTTTCAAATCTCCTTGCAACCATCTCTGTTCCAAGGAGAACAACTCCAGCTTCTCCAGTCTATCCACATAATAAAAGCCCCTCATCCCTGGAATCATTCTGAGTGGAATGGTGGCACAGGTACGTGAGGGAATCTCTGAGATAGTGTCGCACGTAACTGCGGAAATGTCTGAGATAGTGTCGCAGCTAAGTGCAGGAATTTCTGCGAAGGAGAGAAGGTTAGCCTCCGTTGAGCTTCAAGCGTGCTCACAAATGAGTCCGTTCAGGCCCTGACAACGTCCGTGCAGACTCAGGGTGAACTACATTCTGCTGCCTTAGATAGGCAAACAGATACATTAGCAGTGACCTTACAAGGCATCACACATGTCTTCCAAAGTTTTCTTAGGAGAGTGGTACGAGTGATGTGGGCCTGGCCCAGGAGATGGATAATGGCAAAAGTGGACATGTAAGTGGGAATGCCACTCAAAGCACTCCCATGTCTCACCCATTGCCCCCCCAACCAGTACCCGCAATCCTGCCTCCTCTCCAGGTGGCCGAGTCTGCCCCTGCACAGGTGCAGGTGGAGCAGTCTTTAGAGGGTCCCTCACGGACTCCAAAACCCAGAGGGCGTAGGCCAAAAGCATCTAAGCAGTCAGGGTATGAACATGAGCAACCAGCCACTACGTCTGCTGCAGCCACAGGGGATGCACCACGTAGAAACTGTAGGAAGAGAAAGGCAAAGGTTTTGTGATCACGAAGGGTATGCACAAGTGTGTCTGACAGACTGTCATGTTTTTCATTTATATTTGGTTTTTGTTAAAGTCACATTAAATGTTATCATTCTCATCACCACTGCTACGTCTTGCCCATTCTTAACTGGCTTTTGTGATAGTGCCTTTTCATGTGCTTCACCATGAACAGCGACACTTGATGCCACCCAGTGGGTCACTTTACAGTGGGTGTTTGTGTTGTTGCAGGACTGTTTGGTGCAGGGAGTGGGGGGGTGGAGTGCTGGTGTTGATGCTGGCCTTTCCAGGTGGTGTGAGGACTGGACTCTTCTCACTTTCTGATCTTACGAGAACCGTTCACATATGAGTGACTCCCTAGCCTCATGAGCACCCAGGTGAGCCGCTGCTCTGACCATGGGTTCGTCCTCCTCCTTCTCCTCCTCCTCCTCCTCCTCAACGTGGATGGCAGATGTGGATGGTGGATGAGTGCATGGGGCCTCCTCTATCGGTACCTCACTCTGTTGCGCCATGTTGTGCAGACACAACACACTACTATAATGCGAGCCACTTTCGCTGTTGCGTATTGAAGCACTCCCCCAGAGCGATTGAGGCACCGAAATCGCATCTTGAGCAGCCCTATCGCATGTTCAATTATAGACCAGGTGGTGATGTAACTGTCATTGTATCAACAATGTTGCTCGCTGATGGAGTTCCTCAGAGGTGTCATGAGGCATGTGTACAGCGGGTATCCCTTTTTCCCGAGGAGACAGCCCTTAAGGGTGTTCGGCGTGTGGAAGAGGCCCGGGATGTTGGATTCCCTCAGAATGAAGGAATCGTGGCAGCTGCCAGGGAATCTGGCGCACACGTGAAGGAATCTTTTGTGGTGGTCACAAATGAGCTGAGTGTTGATGGAGTGATACCGCTTTTTTGTTGATGAACAGTCCTGGTTTGTGCAGAGGTGCTTGGATTGCTATATGCATGCGATTGATTGCACCCTGCACTCATGGGAAGTCAGTCACAGAGTGGAATCCCACTGCCCTCTCCGTCTGGCTGAAGTCGTCCATGGGGATGTTGACATATTGCAAGGCCCTGTGAAACAAACTGTCAGTGACCTGCCTTATGCACAGACGACTGAGAGACCCCGGTGATGTCATCGGTGGCACCCTGGAATGACTTGGAAGACAAAGAAGCTGAGGGCAGTGGCAACTTTAACAGCGATGGGTAATGAGATACCACGAAGCCCAGCTGGGAGCAGCTCGGTATGAAGGAGGCTGCAGATTGTCTGCGACCACCTGACGACTCACTCTCAGCCTCTGTACACTGTTCCTCAGGGAGGTCCAGGAAGCTGAGCCTCGGTCTGTAGACCCTCTGACAAGGGTAGTGCCTCCTGTGACGTCGCTCCTTCTGTTCTTCCCCTCTGTGCTCTTGTGCAGGTGCCTGTGGCGCTGCATTATGTTGTGGAGCTCCAAGTGGCAGAAGTGCACGCCGTGCCTGGTGAGGATGGTGATGTTCCTCGTCCTCGGATGTACTGGTGAAAGGAGCCATCGCGCCCCCCATCCTGATAGTGTCAGTTTGAGGGGGTCCGGAAAGTTGGTTATTATGTGTAAATAGAAAAATTCTGAGTATAAACCAAGAATTTTCAGTCTAAACACAAAGATCTCCCAACCAAAAGTTTGCCAAGAGAACTGAGTGCCCTGCTGCAATAACTCACCTTTTATCCCCATCTGTACAGGCATTTAAATGTCCAAATGGCTGCCGGCTGGAACACAACTCTTTCATCATGGAGTATTTCTCACAGCACGGGCAACATGCTGAGGCAGAATGAAAATCCTTTCTCTGCCTCAATCCCAATAAAATGAAGTACTTTAACAAGTTTAAACATCTTAATGGCTGCTTTAAATATCAGCCCACCGGCTTTAAATGCCAGCGTGACTTCCGGATTCCTGAAGCGCACGCGCGCACACAGATGCGTCTGCGTGAAACGTGGAAGTCGGCGGGTTAGAGCCGGCTTCTTTATTCGCTCTGGATTTTCCTGATTTTCATTGCCCCCAATGCACCCGGACTTCTATTTGAAAATTGAGCCCCTGGAGACTGCTTCAAGAGGCCCAAGGCATTCTCAGTAATAGTCTTGGTAATTGCCTAGGCCTCATTGTACCAGTGCTCGGATTCTGTCTGGTTGCTGAAAGATGTCACTAACCAGGCTTGAATGGGGCAGCCTTGGTCTTCAGTTTCTCCTTGCCTTCAAATGAGCCTGGCACAGATGAGTTAAAAGGAAAACAACTTGGGTACTCACCCAGGGCAGACACTGACCTACTTGATACAGTGCTAGTGTGTCACAAACTGATGAAGCAGAACTCCTTTCTGTTCATGTAGGCCATTGCTTCTGAATAGGGGCTTGGACTGATACGCGGGTGCCACCAATCACTCCGTGTGCTTTAGGAAAACTAATAATCCAGTGGAATTGGGTAGCCCTGTTATGCTGCTGTTGCTGGTCAATAGGAAAGGAGATGAAGGTGTTGTGTCTGCTGGACTAAACACCAACACATCTTTGATTCATCTATGAACAGCAAATTTACTGATGCCCCATGGGCAAACCTGGAATGAGTCAAAGGAATAGAAATTGAGGGCTCTGGTCACCTTGAAAGCCATGGGCATTGTTGTTCCTATGTGAGATGTTGTTTACTAGTCATCCTGAAGTAGATGGGACAGCTCTCTAACCATCTCTCTGTTAAGCCTCAGCATCTGGAGGCAGTACTTTTCGGTCATTTCAAGGCCATTTACCTTGGCCTGTAGATCCAATGGGTAGATTAGAAGCAGGTCTGGACAGTACAGCATGCTGTCACCTTTGGCAGTTCGCTGCCCCTATTTGTCCTTCATAGCTAGGTCAAGTGCCAAGTGAAAGTTATAGTGAGCTTTCTGTCAAAACAAACTTGCTGAAACAGTAGAAAACCTGACAGACAAGAACTTGGCCCAGCGAAGATGTTCATTTTATGAAGGTGGCAGGAGCACATCGGCCATGTGCTGCATGAAAACTGTTATGTTTCCTCCTTCCAATCCTCCTTGGATATGGGGGCAGTCCCAGAGGAGAATTGCAAATGTTACACCCTTGTTCAAAAAAGGGTGTAAGGATAAACCCAGCAACTACAGGCCAGTCAGTTTAACCTTGGTGGTGGGGAAGCTTTTAGAAACAATAATCCAGGACAAAATTAATAGTCACTTGGACAAGTATGGATTAATAAAGGAAAGCCAGCATGGATTTGTTAAAGGCAAATTGTGTTTAACTAACTTGATTGAACTTTTTTGGTAAGATGACAGAGAGGGTTGATGAGGGTAATACAGTTAATGTTGTATATATGGACTTTCAAAAGGCGTTTTATAAAATGCCACATAATAGGCTTGTCAGCAAAATTGAAGCCCATGGAATATAAGGGGCAGTGGCAGCATGGATATAAAAATGGCTAAGTGACAGGAAACGGAGGGTAGTGGTGAACGTTTGCTTTTTGGATTGGAGGAAGGTATACAGTGGTGTTCCCCAGGGGTTGGTACTAGGACCACTGCTTTTCATGATATATATTAATGACTTGGACTTGGATGTACAGAGCACAATTTCAAAATCTGAAGATGACACAAAATTTGGAAATATAGTAAACAGTGAGGAGGATAGTATAGACTTCAAGAGGACATAGACAGGCTGGTGGAATGGACAGACATATGTCAGATGAAATTTAACACAGAGATGTGCAAAATGATACATTTTGGCAGGAAGAATGAGGAGAGGCAATATAAACTAAATGGTACAATTCTAAAGTGGGTGCAGGAACAGAGAGACCTGGGGGTATATGTGCACAAATCTATGAAGGTGGCAGGACAGGTTGAGAAAGTGGTTAAAAAAGCATACGGGATCCTGGGCTTTATAAATAACAGCATAGAGTACAAAAGCAAGGAAGTTATGTTGAAACTTTATAAAACACCGGTTCAGCCACAACTGGAGTATTGTGTCCAATTCTGGGCACCACACTTTAGGAAGGATGTGAAGGCTTTAGAGAGGGTGCAGAAAAGATTTACTAGAATGATTCCAGGGATGAGGGACTTCAATTACGTGGATAGACTGGAGAAGCTGGGGTTGTTCTCCTTCGAGCAGAGAGGGTTGAGAGGAGATTTGATAGAAGTGTTCAAAATCATGAAGGGTTTAGATAGAGTGAATAAAGAGAAACTATTCCCATTGGCTGAAGGATCGAGAACCAGAGGACACAGATTTAAGGTGATTGGCAAAAGAACCAAAGGTGACATGAGGAAAAACTTTTTTACACATCGAGTATTTATGATCTGGAATGTGCTGCCTGCAAGGGTGGTGGAGGCAGATTCAATTGTGCCTTTCAAAAAGGAATTGGATAAATATTTGAAGGGAAAAGAATTGCAGGGCTACGGGGAAAGAGCGGGGGAATGGGACCAACTGGATTGCTCTTACAAAGAGCCAGCATGGGCTCAATGGGCCAAATGGCCTCCTTCTGTGCTATAACCATTTTACAATTTTATGATCCTATGTATTGTGCGGCCATATTAATGAACAATTCTGCCGGAAGCAGCTATGACAACAAAGCTAACGTACTCTTAAGTGCAGTAGCATACACAACCCTCTGCTTCTACAGCAATTTCAGAACAGGCAGAAACCAGGCCATAAGCGAGTAACATATCGCATGCTTTACTCTGCTAGATGCTATCACAGGTTTACCACCAGCGTGAAGATTTATGCTGAGAACAATTTCTAAGCTTAGCTATTATTATATTGAACTTTCATAAATTGTCAGCAATCTCTAATGTTTCTATAAACTAGTCTTAATTAGTGGTTTGGTTGATATTTTAGACATGGGGGAAGATTTCCTTTATTTGCTATTTGTATTGAAATCATGAACACATTTCTCATATCGTTTTCTTGCTGCAAATAGTAGGTAAAGAAAAACTTTTCCTATTGCTTGCTTATCCTTTAAGTTTGTTGTTGCTGCACAAAAAATAACTTTGCTGCTATATAAACAATAATTATGCATGAACCTTACCACAAATAGGATGATTCTGGGACACTGTATTTATGAAGACTAGATAAGACAGATAGGAACACTTTGTGGGCTCATTTTTTAATAAATATTTTTTCTCCTATTTTCCACTTTCATAGTCACCTGAACCATTCACTTTGGGCTAGATTGAAGCCAAACAGGTGACTTCAGGGCCCTGATTTTAACTCCAGTCCAATTTTGGGCAGGTGGGCAGTGGTGTGATTTAGAAACTCACCCGTTCCTCCAGGAATGAGGCACAGGATATTATAACTCCTGGGCCTCATTTAAATCCCGTCGAACGACTTCCCACCAGTTCCGGCAGGGTCGTTAGCAGGAAGTGGCGGAAAATCATACGATTCAGAGGCCACCCGCTGACACCACGTAAGTGATGGGATCGGCTGTCGGTTGGGGGGGGGGGGCCAGTCCTACTACTCCTGACCCCACAAGGAAAGTTTTAAAATGTTTAAAAACTTACCCTTTTGAGCCTCTTCTAGCCCCATATTACATCCCTACTGGGTTGGGCTGGTGAGAAACTCACTGCGGCTTTCTCTCAGGCTGCTGAATTAAAACTGCAGTTGGATCCCAATGACATCATTGGTAACCGGCATTCATATGTAAAGAAGAACAACGTGGCTTCAAGGGGGCGCCCTTGCCGCCTGTTCAATTGAACAACTTAAAATTGCGATCGGTCAGGTCCCAGCAGATCCAGGGTGGATAAGCAACCTGGGCGATTTTAGCTGCACACCTATCTGGTTTCCACTGGACAGGTAGGATTAAAATCACCCCCTGGTATCTTGATAATCTCTGTTAATGCCTTTCTGTAGCCAGGTGTTAAAGTGTAATGTATGAGGAACACTACCTGATTCCCCCTTCTCCCTCTTTCAGCACTGCACCGAAAGAACTGGCCAGGATTAGAAGCGGGGAGCTTCATCAGGGACATCAGATGAGGCTGAGATTTGGAGCCTTGCTGTTCCTCTTCCTGTCCACGGTGTTACGTATTGAAGCTAGACTGGCCGCTGTGGATTTTTATAGCTGTTTATTATCATTAAATAGGATAACAATGTAGCTCTAATACAGAGCAATATGAAAATACAAACATTTATACTGAAGATTTACAATGCAGCACTAGTTAAGATAGATATTTCATAGAACCTACAGCACAGAAACAGGCCATTCAGCCCAACTGGTCTATACCGGCATTTATGATCCACACGAGCCTCCTCTCACCCCTCTTTATCTAACCCTATCAGCATATCCTTCTATTCCTTTCTCCCTTATATGTTTATCCAGCTTCCCTTTAAATGCATCTATGTTATTTGCCTCAACCACTCCTTATGGTAGCTCATTCCACATTCTTACCACTCTTTGGGAAAAGAAGTTTCTCCTGAATTCTCTGCTAGTTTATTATTGACTATCTTATATTTCTGACCTCTAGTTTTGGACCCCCAACAAGTGGAAACATTTTCTCTACATCTACCCTATCGAACCACTTCATGACCTTAAAGAACTCTACTTCCATGTTACACAGTTATAATGTTTTGGAGATGATTCTGTACCTAAAATGTAAAGCAGTTCATGTAAAGGGGAAAGGAGTTTGATCTTGTGAGTGCAGGCACACCAGGCCCATGACTTCTGTATTGTTATGAATAATGTAATACCCCAAGAGGACATCATATAGTTTGATAAAAGCCAAAACTGCAGGGAGGAAAATTTACAACAGGACATCCATGCATAAGGAAATCTCTTGCTCTTGATCAGTGACCTGGATTTCACTTGTATCTGGTTACATTGTGTAGCAATGGCTAAGAGCTCTATTGCAAGGACAAACAATAGAGGAGATGGTGAACAGCCTTGCTTTGGATCAAAGAGATAAAAAACTGTTCCATTAGAGATCATCAAGGATCCAGGACTTGAATAAAATCAAAAGATTGATCTTCAACAAGGCTCTTCATGGAAAGTTTCATTCTCCTCAGTCTATGGCTTTTTGCAGCAAGATATTAAACAGGCAGTACATGTTACTGAAGGAATGTGTACCACATCTGATCAGAGTGTACTAAATTATTAATCCAATTGTTCAGAGATAAACCAAAATAAAACCTTTTATTTGGGATTCATTATTCAACAGGGATATAAGTCTGCACTCTTTGTCCTTTTCAAAAATTGAGAGGGATGACACTTCCAAGGGATGAATAAATGTATTAGTCTATTAACTTAAAATTATTATAAAAGAACAGTACTTAACTTGAAATGTCCATATGTATTTATTAGTTTATTTAAAACATCTATATAACACTGATAATGCATAATGTTTTAGGCACTTAACACATTTGCATGTATTTCATAACCAAAGTTAATTACAAACTAATAACATGATACACAATGTTACCAAACATTTATGAAGTGTTAGGATTCTACGTTAACAGCTTTACTAAAATATTGTTAATCTTTATACTGATATAGAGTGTTAATTATTTATGGAAGTGTTGCTACAGTGCTACTACACAACTATTAACTTTTTACAGTAGAATACTACGGCTGTATTGAACATTTCTAGTTTATAGCAGATACCTAAAATAAAGTGTTAACCATTATAAAATTAAGCTTAAAAGCCTTACAGATTTCTGGCATGTGTCACAGTTTTGGACTATTCTCATGCTCTCAAAGAAAGCTTTGAAAATCTCAATGTGTTTGTTCATTTCAAAGATGTGTTTAATGCTTATATGATCAGACAGGGCAACTGCTATTTCCAACTTATATTCAAACAGGTCATAAGCTTAAATTTCAACAATCTACATCAGTGTGACACACACTAATGTCTTTTGCTAACTAAATAACTATTTATGCAGTTATTCTTCTATCCACTGCAGAACAATATGAATGCTGGTGGAGGAAGCTGCAGAGATTGCAAATTCCCTAACAGACTGCTCAGTCGTTAAGTATATTCAAAACTGAGATCGATAGATTTTTGGACACTAAGGGAATCAAGGGGTATGGAGATAGGGCGGGAAAGTGGAGTTGAGGTAGAAGATCAGCCATGATCTTATTGAATGGCGGAGCAATCTCGAGGAGCCGTATGGCCTACTCCTGCCCCTGTTTATATGTTCTTATGTTCTTATATCTTTCAAAGTTCAATTGGAATCGAGTAATGTCCCAAATGGACTGGAAAGTAGCAAATGTGATATATTAAATGTGATCCCCTAACTTTAGAAAGGGGGCTAAGGATAAACTCTTAAATTACAGACCTGTAAACCTTACTTTACATAGAATTTTTCAGCACAGAAACAGGTCATTCGGCCCAACAGGTCTATGCCGGTATTTATGTTCCACACGAGCCTCCTCCCACCTTACTTCATCTAACCCTAGCAACATATCCTTCTATTCCTTTGTCCCTCATGTACTTATCTAGCTTCCCTTTAAATGCATCTATGCTATTTACCTCAACCACTCTATGTGGCAGCAAGTACCACATTCTCACCACTCTCTGAGTAAAGAAGTTTCTCCTGAATTCTTTATTAGATTTATTAGTATTTATGACTATCTTATAGTTATGGCCCCTAGTTTTAGACCCTCCCCCCCCACCACAAATGGAAACATCTTCTCTACGTTTACCTTATTGAATCCCTTCATAATTTTAAAGACCTCTATCAGGTCACCTCCCAGTCTTCTCTTTTCTAGAGAAAAAAGCCCCAGCCTGTTCAGTCTTTCCTGATAGTTGTACCCTCTCAGTTCTGGTATCATCCTTTGCACTTTCTCCAGTGCTTCTATATTCCTTTTGTAATATGGAGACCAGAACTGTGCACAGTATTCTAAGTATGGTCCAACCAAGTGTTGCAGATTTACAGATTTGAACAATGAGTTTCCTTTTGGGGTATGAGAGTTTATTGGTGCTCCAACATGGCACAAATCAGTAGCCAATTGTACGTTACAGTATGGTACAGATTATCAAGCAGTTATATTTTAGTTACAAGCAGATATACAACCTGACCCTACTGTCCTAGATTGTGCGTTGATCAGACCCAGGTGTCTTGGGTGTTTTTGGTGAGTGGTCCGGTAGCTCCGAGATGTCCTTCTACCCATAGCTATGCTGACCCTTTTGTATCTTAGTTGCCGAGGGTATCACGTGTGTCCTTTTTGAGATGCAGCAGTCTGTCTTGAGGTTAACGAGGTTAACAGTTGTCCTTGCAGAGTTCTCAGTTCTGCTAACATCTGTTGTCTTGCTTCCTCATTAGAAGACAATGACTAACTTTGTGCTAGGCTGCAGTTTATATGAGCTGGAACAATAGGTTGTGTTAGCCATCTAGACAAGGTCATAATGCAGTAGTCAGCTCTTAGCCTGATTTATTTAGTCTGATGTATTTAGCCTGATGTATTTAGCAAATGTCTTACAACGAGGTTTTATATAAGTTTAACATAATTTCACTGCTTTTGAATTCTATTCCTCTATAAATGAACCCCAGTGCTTTGTTTGCACTTTTTATGGCTTAGTTAACCAGTATTGCTACTTTTAATAATTTGTGACTTGTACCCTAGATTGTTTTGAGCTTCTACCTCATTTAGACTCTTATTTTCCAAGGAGTAGGTGGCCTCCTTATTCCTCCTACAAAATGCACTACCTCACACTTATCTATATAAGCCTTTATAGTTTTGGTAGAAGAAGTGAGATTGTGGATTCCATATTAAGTGGCAATGTGCTTGAGATATCAGAGCTGGAAAGAGATCTGAGAATTTGGTGCATAGGTTCTTAAAATTGTTGGTTCAGTGTTCACAGTCAGTGAAGAAGGCAAATAAAATGCTGAGATGTATAGTTAAGGGTGTGACTTACAAGTCTAAGGAGGTGATATATCTGGCCTTGGTGAAGTCACATTTGTAGTACTGTGTTCAGTTTTGGTCTCTATATTACAGGAAAGATGTAAAGTTATTGAAAGTTGTCCAAACGAGGATCAAGAGATTGATACTTTACCTTAGTGGGTTCAGTTATGAGGAAAGCTTCTTTTTTTATCTTGGCACTCTACTCTTTGGAGAAAAGGGGGAGGGAGAAGATTTGATAGAAGTCTTCAAGATTTTTATGGGTTTGGAGAATTTGGATCCAGGAAAATTCTTCTGTCAAGCACAGGATTCAAGGGCTGGGAGATACAGTTAAATGTTAAGGTTCTCAAAAAAAGGATTTTGTAAGAAGGAGATAGATTACCAGTGGCATTGGTAAAACAGGAAATGATGGCAGGTTCAGAAAAGGACAGGGTGATTTCCTATTATGAAAGAGGATACAGGGCTAATATTACTTTATGTCTGTCTTCACAGTAGAGGAAGAGGATAATTTACCTGACATTGCAGGGAAATTAATAATGAATCAAGGACTGGAACTCACTAAAGTTAAAGTAAGCAAGAAAACAGTATTAGAAAAAATTATGAAACTAAAGACTGACAAATCCCCAGAACCTGATAGTTTCTGCCCCAGGGTTTTAAAGGAAATAGGTGAGGAAATTGCAGATGTTTTAGCCATAATCTTCCAAAGCTCTCTCGATTCAGGAATTGTCCCTTTAGATTAGAAAATTGCAAATATAACTCCATTATTTAAGGAAGATGAGAGAGAGAGAAAAACCAGGAAATTACAGACCTAGTCTAACATCTGTAGTGGGGAAGTTATTGGAATCTATAATTAAGGACAACATGACTGAGCACTTAGAGAAATTTGAGCTGATGAGAGCAAACATGGAGTTGCAAAGAGTAGATCATTTCTAATGAACCTGATTGAATTTTTTGAGGAAGTATTTATATGGACTTCCAGAAGGCAGTCAATAAGCTTCCACATAAGAGACTGTTAGCTAAAATTAAAACTCATGGAATTAAAGGCAAATTATTGACATGGTAAGGAGATTGGTTAGGCAGTAGAAGACAGAAAGTAGGGACAATAGATATGTACTTGAATTGGATGGAAGTGACTAGTGGTGTCCCACAAGATCTGTGCTGGGGCCTCAACTATTCACTATATTTATTAATGACTTAGAGAACATAATAGAGAGCCATATATCCAAGTTTGCCGATGACACAAAGATAGGTGGCATAGTAAGTAGTGTAGACAGAAGCATAAAATTACAAAGAGACATTGATAGATTAAGTGAGTGGGCAAAACTGTGGCAGATGGATTTCAACGCAGGTAAGTGTGAGATCATCCACTTTGGACCAAAAAAGGAAAGATCTGAGTATTTTTTAAATGATGAAAAGCTAGGTACGGTAGAGGTCCAAAGGGATTTAGGGATCCATGTACACAGATCACTAAAATGTAGTAGTCAGGTACAGAAAGTAATCAAAAAGGCTAATGGAATTTCAGCCTTTATATCTGGAGGGCTAGACTATAAAGGGAAGGAAGTTTTGCTGCAGCTACACAAAGTCCTGGTTAGACCACATCTGATGTATTGTGTACAGTTCTGGGCACCGCAACTTAGAACGGATATATTGGAAGGCGTGCAGAACGGATTCACCAGAATGTTACCTGGGCTCCAAGTTTTAAATTTTGAGGATAGATTACATAAACGAGGCTTGTATTCCCTGGAATATAAAAGATTAAGGAATGATTTGATTGAGGCTTTTAGGATTTTGGAAGGATTTGATAGGGTAGATAGAGATAAACTTTTCCCACTGGACAAGGGGACATAACCTTAAAACCAGAGCCAGGCCATTCAGGAGAGAAGTTAGGAAACACTTCTTCAGAAAAGCGTTGGTAGAACTCTCTCTCACAAAAAGCAGTAGATGCTAGCTCAATTAATAATTTTAAATCTGAGAGCAATAGATTTTTGCTAGCCAACAGTATTAAGGAATATGGAACCAAGGTGGTAAATGGAGTTAGGGGACAGATCAGCCATGAACTCGTTGAATGCTGGAACAGGGACAAGGGGCTGAATGGCCTACTCCTGTTCCTATGTTCCAATGTTCCTAATAGTTACAGAATTACTGTAAGGAAGCAAATGGGTGATTTGAAAGGCTAGATGCCTGATGGAGATGGTGTAGAAGAGATTCACTAAGATCATCCTAGGAATGAAAGGCTTTAGTTATGAGGAGAAACTAGGAAAACTGGAGCTTCCCATTAGAGCAGAGAAAGTTAAGAGGCAATTTGATGGACACATTCAAAATTATGAAGCGGTTCTCATTAGGTAAACAGGAGAGAACTATTTTTCACTGGTCAGTGAGTTGGTAACTAGAGGGCAATATTTTAAAATCATCACCAAAAGAATGAAGGGAAAGGTTAGGAGAAATATTTTATGCAGAGGGTTGTTAAGAAATGGAATGGTCTACCAGAGACAGTGATTAAAGCAGAGTCCATAATATCTTTCAAAAGAGAAGGGGATAAATATTTTAAAAGAGTAAAGTATATGGGAAAAGGGCAGGGAATGGGACTATTGGATAACTTTTTCAGAGCCAGTGCAGGCACCAAATGGCCTAACACTGTATGATATTATGGTATATTCCTGCCCAAACATCACTATGCAATGCTCTAACAATCCATGTTGACTTTTGTACAGCAAACATTAAAAATGGCTGAATTTAGAAGATGTTGGGAAACTGATGTAAAAAAAAATAATGCTGGAAATGCAGATTAGCATGATAAGCATTGGAAAGAAACAGTTTAATGTTTCACGTGTAAGTCTTCAGCAAACTAAAATGGTTGCTTTTAATTGCATTCAGTAGGTAACCTTTGTGGAATTCCTTTCTGTAATTTACCGTACAGCAAAGAGAGGGAAAGAAATTGCCCAGTGTCTTCAAATAGACTCAGATTCCAATGATGTATCTAAAATGTATTATCACTGTTATTTAGTTACAAATACATGCACTGATTACATTTTTTTTCTTCTAGTTTTAGCAGACTGTGTCCAACATTCTTTTTAAGAAGAGATGTACAACATTTATTATACTCTGACATGCCAAATAACATTAAATAAGGCTAACAAATTTTAAGTTTGAAGCTGTGACCTTGATTACCCCAGGGGATGGGATTTAATGAAAATCTTGAAACCATTATTTCTATATTTATTAAATATGAATTTCAAGAGACTCAAGAGTATAGGCAACTGCATGGCTGAATAATCACTGAATTACATTAGTGCCTGTAGTACATTTCAAAGCCTTTTCTGCCTTATTCAGTGCAATATGGGTAAAATTCTTTGAATAAGCAAAATGTTCCCAAAATGGCCCACTGGAAAATGTGTTTAAAAGGGTTGATGTTTTTGAGCTGTTCAGTTTATCGGTTTCCAAAATAGTTCTTCAGAGGCCCAACTGCATTAGCTTCTGTTATGACACAGCACAGTTAAAAGCAACTAATGCTCTTTATATACGGTCACTTGCTGTTGCAGTACTCATTCAGCTATGCTTTTGATTTCAAAGACCATGTGTGACTCCCCAGGCCCATTAACTACTGACGGGACTCAAATGATTGAATGGTACATGGTTACTATCAAAGTCAGTACAATAATATAATCCAGCCCACGGGGGAATTAGGTGTGGCAGACATGTGTTGAAACTTGTCGCGAATACTGTAAAAATGTATTAGAGCTGCTTATGAGGGCAACTGAATGACAGAGTAATACATCAGATAGATATTGTATGATATATACGACACTACAGTTCAAAAGAAATGGGTGGGGGTGGTGGTTGGAATGACAGAATTCAAAATAAGCAGGTTTGCTTATCAGCAATAATTTTTAAGATGCCACCAATTAAGTGATTGATGAAAATGTTTTCCAGTACTGTCTTGTTATCACATGCTGCCATTTACCCAAAGTCACACCACAAATATAATGCTAATTCCTTTCTAAAGTAATAATAATGTATGGTTCCAGGGTATTTGTTGTTTTCTTGATACAATGGGAGTGGATAGGAAGTCACTGCAGACTTGCATGTACACACTAACAAACATAAATAATCACTGTGCAATCTTGTCACATAAGTGCTGGTTTTGTCCTTGCAGTCATAAAATGTATGATTTTGTGTCATGTTGAGCTAAAACAATATCATTCTACCTTAGTTCAAGGGTTCAAGTACTTATGGGATGAAAATCTTACTTTCTCTATTTGACTGTATGAATTCAAATCTGTTTGTGTCCTTCAACCGAACCAAAATAGCAACAATAATGCTTTGCAGAGAGGGTAAATAGAGCAGTGGGGCAGGATTGAAACGTATATGGCAGGGAGGTGGGAAAAGAGTAGGCTTGAGACTAGAGAAGGAGAGCAGGATTAATAAAGTAGCTGCAATGGAAGCGGAAGGCTTAGCTGAAATAAATAATGAAAAAATATTATCAGAGGAAAAAGAAAAGAAATAGGCTATGATGTAGTGAAAGATAAAAGCACTTTATAGAAGAGGCAAGGGATATAAAAAATTAAATGAGAAAACTAAGAAAAAGAATAAGGGCCAATATTGCAAAAATTTGGAATCAGGATTGAGTGGTAGGTGTATGAATGCACAAAGCATTCAAAACAAAATTGGAGAGTTAGCAGCACTAGTAACTATAGACGGCTATGATATACTCATTATAACTTGTTCCAGAAATTGATCGATTATTCCAAGACCGTGAACTCTTACCTCCCTCATCAGGGCTTAAGTTTGGATAGGACTGGGAACTTAATGTTCCTGCTTATAACACTTTCAGGAAAGATAGAGAGGGAGTGTTAGGAAAGGATTCTGACACTGCACTGGAAAGTAAGGATTTCCTAGGGGGTTACAGTAAGACAGAATCCATATGGATAGATTTAAGAAATAGGTAATGAAATGGTAGAATTCTTGGTGTGCACTATAGGCCACCAAATGATGAAGATGAGATAGAGATGGAGATCTGCACAGTTCAGAGAGATATACAAGAACAGAGCAATAATATGGGTGATTTTTAACTATCCCAAGATAGACTAAAATAACAATAGGCATGTGGGGAACGCTCTATGGGCCCATGTGCACAGTCCAAAAGGAAAGAAGCATTGCACGAGTTCACAAGATAATTTGGCCCATCTTAGTTCACCAAACCAGAGAGATACTAACGTCCCTGTGATTGTAGCTTCCAATTGTTTCTTAAATGATTTCTGGAATTCGAAGTTTGTTCCACATGTTGATCATTTGTGAGAAGAATTTCCTGATATCAATCTTAAAATTACTCTTTGAACATTTGTCCCCTAGTTTTACTTCTGCAGGCTAATTTGAGGTAATATTCAAGTTAGCTTTTTTAAAATTCATTCATGGGATTTGGGCGTCACTGGCAAAGCCAGCATTTATTGCCCATCCCTAATTGCCCTTGAGAAGGTGGTGGTGAGCCGCCTTCTTGAACCACTGCAGTCTGTGTGGTGAAGGTTCTCCCACAGTGCTGTTAGGTAGGAAGTTCCAGGATTTTGACCCAGCGCTGATGAAGAATGGTGACATATTTCCAAGTCGGTATGGCGTGTGACTTGGAGGGGGACGTGCAGGTGGTGTTGTTCCCAAGCGCCTGCTGCCCTTCTCATTCTAGGTGGTAGAGGTCGCGGGTTTGGGAGGTGCTGTCAAAGAAGCCTTGGTGAGTTGCTGCAGTGCATCCTGTGGATGGTACACACTGCAGCCATAGTGTGCCGGTGGTGGAGGGAGTTAATGTTTAAGGTGGTGGATGGGAACATAGGAACATAGGAACAGGAGTAAGCCATTCAGCCCCTCATGCCTGCTCTGCCATTTGATAAGATCATGGCTGATCTGTGATCTAACTCCATATACCTGCCTTTGGCCCATATCCCTTAATACCTTTGGTTGCCAAAAAGCTATCTATCTCAGATTTAAATTTAGCAATTGAGCTAGTATCAATTGCCGTTTGCGGAAGAGAGTTCCAAACTTCTACCACTCTTTGTGTGTAGAAACGTTTTCTAATCTCACTCCTGAAAGGTCTGGCTCTAATTTTCAGACTGTGCCCCCTACTCCTAGAATCCCCAACCAGCGGAAATAGTTTCTCTCTATCCACCCTATCCGTTCCTCTTTATATCTTATAAACTTCGATCAGATCACCCCTTAACCTTCTAAACTCTAGACAATACAACCCCAATTTGTGTAATCTCTCCTTGTAACTTAATCCTTGAAGTCCGGGTATCATTCTAGTAAACCTACGCTACACTCCCTTCAAGGGCAATATGTCTTTCCGAAGGTATGGTGCCCAGAACTGCTCACAGTACTCCAGTTGCGGTCTAACCAGGGTTTTGTATAGCTGCAGCATAACTTCTGTCCCCTTGTACTCCAGTCCTCTAGATATAAAGGCCAACATTCCATTAGCCTTATTGATTATTTTCTGCACCTGTTCATGACACTTCAATGATCTATGTACCTGAACCCCTAAGTCCCTTTGGACATCCACTGTTTTTAACGTTTTACCATTTAGAAAGTACCCTGTTCTATCCTTTTTTGATCCAAAGTGGATGACCTCACATTTGTCTACATTGAATTCCATTTGCCACAGTTTTGCCCATTCACCTAATCTATCAATATCCCTTTGTAATTTTATGTTTTCATCTACACTGCTTACATTGCCACCAATCTTTGTGTCATCGGCAAACTTAGATATGAGGCTTTCTATGCCTTCATCTAAGTTGTTAATAAATATTGTGGATAATTCAGGCCCCAAGACAGATCCCTGCTGGACTCCACTAGTCGCATCCTGCCAATGTAAACACTTACCCATTATCCCTACTCTCTGTCGCCTTTCACTCAGCCAACTTCCTCACCAAGTCCATACTTTTCCCTCGATTCCATGAGCTTCTAACTTAGCTAACAGTCTCTTTTGTGGGACCTTATCAAATGCCTTCTGGAAGTCCATATAAATAACATCCATTGACATTCCCCTGTCCACTACTTTAGTCACCTCTTCAAAAAATTCAATCAGATTTGTCAGGCACGACCTACCTTTCACAAATCCATGCTAGCTCTCCCTGATTAACTGAAAATTCTCTCGGTGTTCAGTCACCCTATCCTTAATTATAGACTCCAGCAATTTCCCCACAACAGATGTTAGGCTAACTGGTCTATAATTTCCTGGTTTCCCTCTCTCTCCTTTCTTAAAAAGCGGAGTGAGATGTGCAATTTTCCATTCTAGAGGGACAGTTCCTGAATCTAGAGAACTTTGTAAGATTATAGTTAGGGCATCTGCAATGTGCTCACCTACTTCCTTTAAAACCCTGGGATGGAAACCATCTGGTCCTGGGGATTTGTCACTCTTTAGTGCTATTATTTTCTTCATTACTGTTGCTTTACTTATGTTAATTTTATCGAGTCCCTGTCCCCGATTCAATATTAGTTTTCTTGGGATTTCTGGCATGCTATCCTCTTTTTCTACTGACGCAAATGGGGTGCCGATCAAGCTTCTCCTATACCTCTAACATCACCTCTTAGATGCCTCCTCTCTAGGCTGAATTTCTTCAGTCTTTACTGATAATTCAAGCTCACCACTGAAGATTTGTCTAGTAGCTCTTCTCTGCACTGACTCCAGTGCTTAAATGTTTCTCTTATTTCTTGGCGACCACAACTGGCCACAATTCTCAAGGTGCAGCTGGTCAGAGTGCGAGAAAGTTTGATCATTACTCCTTCTGAATTATATTGTACTGTTTTGGAGATGTAGCTCCACATCCTATTAATTTTATCGATTGCTGCTTTGTATTGGTTGCACATATTTAGAATCAAGTCTACTAAGACTTATACGTCTCTTTCAGTTTCATCTTTAGCTATTTTAACACCATTCATTGAAGTACACGTCATCTATTTTTCCTTCCAACATTTGGCAATTTACACTTGTCTGCATTAAAGTTCAACAGCCACTATTCTGCATGTTTACATATTTTATCCAACTCATTCTGAGCTGCTCCTTCTAGTTTGATACCAACTGCAAATTTGATCACTTTTCTGAATCTAGGTCATTCATATGAATTAAAAACAGTAATAGCCCCAGCACCGCGCCCTGAAATACTCCACACAGTATTTATGCTTTCACCACCCCCCCTCCCTTTGCATTAATTCCTCTAACAACAACAACAACTTGCATTTATATAATGCCTTTAACAAGAATCATTGTTTCCTAACCTTCAAACATTCTCTTATCCATTCCTAGCGTTTCCCCTGAATCCCTGCACCTTTGAGTTTAATTAAAGCATTGCTTGACTTAGTTCTGGGAAATGAAATGGGGCAAATAACTGAGTAAGAGAACAATTGGGAAATACCCCACAGCATAGTTAGGTTCAATGTAACATGTCAAAGATAAGGGTGCTACACTGGAAAAAGGCAAAATTCAGTGAGATAATAAGGGATATGGCTCAATTTAACTGGGTAGAAATGTTATCAAACAGGTCAATAGCTCAGCAATGGGAAATCTTTAAACATAAAATGCATTGAGTACAAAAATACATAAGGCAAAAAGGGGTGCATCAAAGAATTGATTTGTGGATAGAGACATTAAAACTAAACTGAAACTGATCTATTTTAATATTACATTCTCTGTTACACCATATAATCCTCAACAACAGTAACTACAACTTGCACATAAAGAGGACTACACAAATGTAAGAAGACATCTGAGAGTACTTTACAATTTGAAAGAAAGGGATATGAAGGACACTGAGCTTGGAGAAAGGGAAGAAATGGAAAGGGTAACATGGAAGACCAAGGCACAGTGGTATAAGAAGGTTTTGAGAAGGTTTCTGAAAGGAGGAAGGAATGTATCAAGGCTGAGGGAACTGGATAGAGAATTCCAGAGGTCAGAAGTGTAGTGGATAAACAAGTGACCACTGTTGGTGGAACAACGGAAGTGAGGGGAAGTCCAGTTTTAAAGGAGCAGATGGTAATGGATGTAAGGCAGGAGGAGACAAGGTAAGGTGGGCCAAGGCTATGGAGGAAAATTGAAAACATGGTTGAGAATTTTGAAATCTACACAATGGGGCGTGTGAAACTTGGAGGGGACTGATATGAAGTGGGATTTAGTACTAGTGAGAACACAGGCTGTGCCATGTTAGAATTTGTGGAGGGTTGATGAGAGGAAGCCAGTTAGAAGGGCAACATAAAAGTTGAACCTTGATGTGATGAGGTGGTCAAGGTAAGTCAAGTCCAATATACATCCTCTACCACTTATATAGGCGAGGTTGGAGGCCAGCTGGCAAGAGAAAGATTATAAAGGCTGGGAAAAGCTCATTATGTATAGTTTTAGCTTTGTATGCTTTCTGAATGTATCATTCTGAGACTAACTTGAATTAAATATGTTCAGAAATGTTAACCTATACATAATTGCTCTACTCTATTTATTTTTGTGCTCGCAGCTCAACATTCATATTGAAATAAGGCCCAGCCTTCAAAATAGCCTTGTTTCCTAGGGCCTATTAACAATTGTGATGAATTGTTGCACATTCCTTCTTAGTATGAACAATGAGTAATTATGTGGTTCTTGACTAATAAGGGATGTACACACCCTAAATGCAGTTCTTGTGCTCATTGATATTCCATATCACTGACTCTTTTTCAAGCCTTACATTTTTTTTTTGGACAATATATATTTCTCAAGCAACATCAGTTAAACAGATTATCTGGTAACTTATCTCATTACTGTATGTGGAACTCTGTTGTGTGCAAATTGGCTGCTCCGTTTCTTTACATTACAACAGTAAATACATTTTTAAAAAATGATTTGGTTGTGAAGCACTTTAGGATATCCTAAGGTCGTAAAAGGCAATGCAACGTCTTTCTTTCTTCTTTCTTACACAGGTAGGCTTAATGTGGGAGATTTCATTCAGGTTCTCAGCAGTTTAGCCTTTGGCCTGAATCTAATTAGAGAGGACGGGGTGGGGGAGGGGGGTAGGGAGGATCTCTTTGTGGACCAAACTCCCAAATGTTTACTCCTCTGTTCAGGACTTCATTTATTGGGAAGTTCAATTGCTGGCCAACTCTCCAATGCACATTTACAGTTTGGGATCTAAACAGGGACCAATACATACTACCAACATTGATGATTGCCCTTTATCTGAACAGGAGAGTGTGTATTTGCAACTTCATTATATGAAAATATTATGCTTGCAGAGGCAGGGCTGGATATAGTGCTACATAAGGGTAGTTTTGTACATGGCAGTTAGAAATCTTATCCATAGTATTTGACCCTGTGTCACCTGCTTCGGAGTGCTTGAGTGGAAAGATAAATATACACAGCTCTATTCATTTCAATGGCTTTCAGATTTGTCTCAGTGGTTTTTGTAAAGGAAACAAACTGATGGCAAGAGTCTAACCCTGGCAAATATATTGAAGTATCTCAGGAATAACTCAAATCTAACAGGGAATGCCTAAAGCTTTTTATGCTCAATGAACTAACCTTAATAGAAATGTTTTCACAAATGTGAAGTGTGTAAATATATCACAGTCATTTTATATCTGTTGGTCCAAAGCTTCAGAATAAAAATACCCAAAGACTAATGTGTGACTTAATCAAAATCTGTTCATTGATGAAGCAGGAAGTAGTTTGACATATCTACATACATACAGTATAAGGATAAGAACCCCTAAGACATGCCCCACATGTAATAGCACTGATACAAAAGTGGAAGGACAATGCAGTTTGCATTCCTTCATATTCTAATGTCCCGTGCCAGAATGGAGAAGATTTTAATTACAAAAAAGTTAGAAACGGACATGAAAAACCATACAAGAGAGCAGAAAATTATATTTTGACACAATGATGTTGATAACATTATGGTTAGTGCCTGTTGCACATTGGGTGCCTGGTCCTCAGATTACTGGGGAGGTTGAGTGTGCCTGAGACCCACTCTGTACCTGATAAACCGAGCTCACCCCAATGTGATGAGCAGTGCACGAGGTTCATTATAGCCTATAAATTTATCTAAATATAGAGGCCTCTACATGATGCGACCAGAAAGTGGGTTCTGTACCTCTTTAAGTCAGGTTCTGCTAGGAAGGTCTGCTCCCTTTACCATTTCTTTCTGCATCTGGCCCTTCAAAAAAATATCTCCCCCAAATCACTTACAACTGTATTTTCAAACCCAGCTATCTAGCCTTTGGCCCTCCATTCATCACAATACTTCTGCAGCTGTTGATTTTCTTAACAACTCCCTCACCTATACTTATGATGCCCTTGTCCCCTTTCAAAACTGCTGTCATCATTCTCTCCTCAAAAAAACCACCCACAACCCCTCTGTCTTTGTTCATTACCACCTTTTTGAAGTGCCTTGGGCCATTTTTCTACATTAAAGACTATATATATACATATATATATGCGCATTGTTATTGTTGTTGTTAAATTAACATTGCTGTTATTGCTAATAAAAATTTGCAAATTTACACCCTTTGCTGAGCTGATTTTTTTTGAATTCTCGCTCCCAAAAACCTATGGACGCTGGGACAACTTGAGCTTTCAAGACTGAGATCAATAGATTTTTGTTATGTAAAGGCATCAAGAAATATGGAGCTAAGGCGGGTAAATGGAGTTGAGATACAGATCAGCCATGATCTAATTGAATGGTGGAGCAGGCTCAAGGGGTTGAATGGCCTACGCCTGTTCCTATGTTCCTATGTTCAGCACTGTTTTACGCTTGTAGCATAAAGAAAGTTATTGAAGTTTATTGAAACCACCTAGGATCAGGAACAAAATTGTACATGTGAATGCAAATTTTCCTGACAGCTCCCTGCCAAGCAGCTTATCTTGTGGCAGTCTTTTTTTTATTCGTTCATGGGATGTGGGCGTCGCTGGCGAGGCCAGCATTTATTGCCCATCCCTAATTCCCCTTGAGAAGTTCAGCATTATTTGAAGTACCAAGAAGACTTTAAAGATAACTTTTGAGAGACATGGGATATACCCTGTAGCCATGGCTCATGACATCAGTGAGGATAAGAGCACAGTGAGAGGTACATAGGAGCCCAAACTTCCACCAGGGTCATTGTGACACATAACTTCAACATCCTGAAATAGGAATTCATTGCTTGGGCTGATGGGGAGTTCTGCAGTACAGCCCGGTCCCAATGTCTTTAGATTATTGTTGCCTGATGTGTCCTTCACAGCTTTGCCTGACAAAGTTGAGCCTGACATTTTCCACACCGTTCACCTGAGGAAGGAGGAAGCCTCCGAAAGCTTGTGGAATTTAAAATAAATTTGTTGGACTATAACTTGGTGTTGTAAAATTGTTTACAATTGCCTGACAAAGGGACATAACAGTAGAGAATCCAGGAGAAGAAAAACATCAAGAAGCTGAAGAAAAAGACACAGCTGAGTATGAATTACATAGAACTACATAGAATTTTACAGCACAGAAACAGGCCATTCGGCCCAACAGATCTATGTTGGTGTTTATGCTCCACACGAGCCTCCTCCCACCTTACTTCATCTTCCTCTATCAACATATCCTTCTATTCCTTTCTCCATCATGTACTTATTTAGCTTTCCCTTAATTGTATCTGTGCTATTCGCCTCAACTATTCCATGTGGTAGCAAGTTCCACATTCTCACCATTCTCTAAGTAAAGAAGGTGCTCCTGAATTCCTTATTGGATTTATTAATGATATAACCCCTAGTTTTGGACTCCCCCACAAGTGGAAACATCTTCCCTACATTTACCCAATCAAACCCCTTCATAATTTTAAAGACCTCTATCAGGTCACATCTCAGCTTTCACTTTTCTAGAGAAAATGAGAGAAGAATAGCCTGCTGAACGAGCTGCTCAGACTATTGCAGTCATTAGACAGAATCTAATTGTCCAGACCTTAATAGCTTTTTCCTGCCAATATGTGGCAGACCTCCCCTAATTTGCCTACACTCTATGCCAAATAAAGCTTTCCCTGCATTAGCAAATGTACATCAGCATCCATGAATACAACCTCATTTCTATCCAACAACCTAAATCAGTGTCAGAACAAAGGAACTGTCATAAAACATTGTACTATCAGTCACTGGAACTTTATTAATAGTTATATTGTGTGCTGGAGATATGTTCAATGTGTTTTGCTTTCGTGCTTTTCCTTAGTCAAAGTGTAAGGGGTGTTGCTTCTAATTCCTAATCTTGTGCTCCTTCTAACTAGTCCTCTAGGGTGGAAAGAAGTTGAGATGGTTGAGATGACCAGGTTTCAGTGATTCGCACAACTGATGGAGATAGCCCAATCCTCCTTCTTCTTTGTCTGAAGATGGTTCTGAAAGAAAAGGCATCATGACCATTAGCTGCCTTACTCAGAGTGAAGAGTCACATTGTTATACACATTATTCTCCTACAGATATAAAACAATATATATGTAAGAAAAATAATTTTGGGATGAGTTGTACCAGAGTACCCAGGACAACCACCGCCTTATGTGAATGTGTGAACGTGCATTTGTAAAGAATCTTTTGCTGGCATAACATTTGGTGCTTGTTACTTGACCACTTTAATGGCCAATACAGGTGGCAATGTGATATGGCAGCATGGCACAGTGAAACAGAAAAAAATGAGCATGTGTGTGCATTTACAAAGATCAGCGGTTGGCAAAGTTCCCTGCACTCTCCATCTGTGTTGCTGTATTAAATTTATAATAAGAAGCAATAAAGCTTGGCAAGACAACCTATTAAGATGTCACATATGCTCACTTTTCTTGATAACCTTGAGTATGCCAAAAAATGTTTTTTCCTCATCTACTCCCAGGTTGAGGCCACAGGTGAGACTGCTTTGATGTACTCTTTTACCTACATCCGTGCTGCTCCACTGCTACTCTTTATTACTCTGAAAAGGATACCCTTTGCTGCAGGACCTCCTGTAGCAGAATGTCCAGTTTCTAATTACTGAATGGTGCCATTCTGTGCTCAGTTATTGTTGATTGATTTATTTTTGCAGCAGGGCAGTCAGACAATCTAAATCCATGAATTGCATGGAAAAGTGGCAGACAAGTTACGTGAGCAGGTTAGTCAAAGGCAACCTATTCAGCCAACTGTCCCACTAGGTAGGCATTTCTGAAGGCATATGGGTTAAAGTAATATTCACCTGAGGGAAACCTGTTTGGATGGCATCCATTACCTGCCAACTCCCATTGATCTGAAAATTTCCTGACTTTTGCTGCTACAAAGCATCAAAGAATATTGATGTGGCAACTGCTGATGCCGGTGGTGGAAGACTTTCTATCTCTATTGCAAAGGTAACAAAATGAAGGAATACTGTCCTTGTGTAATGATTCTACAGGGGTACCAGGGGTGCAGCTTATTCCCCTGCCCCCTTCTAGTTTGAATGTCCCTATACCCATTGATGTAATGGGCTTCAGATGCTGGTGATATAACCGTACAACTTTCCTTCTCCTCAGACATCTCAAAAGCAAGTGTCTACTGCTGTGGGTACCTCCTTATAGTCACCATGGAGCAGATTTTAACTTTTGCTATTTGGCAGTAAATTCGGCATTGCAGATTGGCCATCCGTTATACACCCCATGTGATTGCCCTGATCACTAACTTCTATGAAAAGGAAAATGAGGCAGGGTGTATAACAAGCAGCCATTGGCAATGCCAAGCTTCCCACCAGTGGTGAAAGTTAAAATCTATCCCGATGTTTTATATGTGGCAACTATGGCGGTGAAATTCCAAAGGCGTTCTCCCACTTGTCCACTGTAACTTCAGCATGGAAACCCTTGAAAAACACTGTAAATGGTGCTTACGCTGTTTTTCCAGGGATTCCACAGTTCTTCCACTGAAATTACAGTGGAAATTCACCCGCTATGAGTATATTACTGAATTGTGTGGATAGTTCCATACTGTCACAAAATCACAAGACAGTAAGAGATGAGGAAGACTATTTAGACCATCTCTGATTCCAAAGATTTTGTCTCCACAATTTTTTCCAGAAGTCATACATTGAATCATTCTTTCTGTAAAGAATAATTTCCAGACAACAGTCTTAAATTGACCTTTTTCTAGTTTGAAACTATATTGCCTTCTCCTATGCTTGCAATTGAATTTAAAGTACTCATTGATTTCCACCCTTCAGCCAATTTCTTATCTATTCACAGGGTTTACTCAGAATCTTTACAATTTAAATCTGTGAATCGCATATTTTTCTACATTACAGGCATTATATAAATTCAAGTTATTGTTCTAGTTTTCTCTGTTTAGGGAGGTCATGTTGCTCATATCTTCCCTTTAGAATATTTGGGGAAAAAATATGCAAAATATTTACTATTTTACATTCATTCCATGTTTCAAGCCATTTTCCATCTTTTTGCCTCTTTTTTGACTGCCCTCATATTGTTGCAGTACTGAGAGAATGTTTTTATTTTTGTGTCTAGCTTCTGCAGCTATGTTTTTCCAGGTTCATCAGTGTCCATCTGATCAATTTTTTTAATGTGTAACTGCATTTTATTATATTCATTTCAATGAATACCTTCCCCTTTCTCCCTGCAGGATTTATAGAGACTGTTTCTTCTCCTTATTTCACTTTTGGTTTGTTTGTTAAACCATTTAAGGCTATGTTTATTTTGTCTGAGCTTATTGCTCTTAGGAATGTATTTATCCTGCATGTTCAACATTATTCCTTTAAAGGTATTCCACTTGTCCTCTACTGAAGTGTTGTTAAACAACCAACCTCCATCTATTTGCTTTAGTTATTCCTTTATTTATTTGAAGCAGATTTATGAATATTATCACTTTGTATGAGAATTTTGAAGGGACACTACGAGAGAAAACTTCCTCTGTTTGCTATTTGTTGCAAAATTGTAACCTCATTCTTTATAAATCTATTTATGATTTTGCTACAAATAGAGAATAGGGGAACCACTCCCCATATATTGAATATGTCACATAATAGTCTAATAGTCTAAATTTTACAAGTCCACGTTGGTGGTGAGTTACCTCATTAACCAGCAATGTGTATTAGAAAATTGCGGGTAGTGTATTGATGATTTTCCGATTGGCATGGATGGCAGGCAAGGTACCTCGCAACCAGATGGAATCAGAAAATTTAGCCCAATATTTTACCTGCATAAATAATACTCACTGTGGTGAATATGAAATTGACCAGTGCCTTTAAAACAACAAACCTAGCAAAATCAGCAGGCTCACTGGAACTGACTCATTCTGATATCTCAAAGTTGAATGGCTGAGCAGACCTCCACTTTCCTCTATAACATGCACTAATGGAGCATGATTATTCTTGTAAAATCCATTTGATTTTCTTGTTGTGGGTGATATCTTATAATCCCTTTTACGCTGTTGAAAAAGTTGTAGTCACCCTCCCATTCGTCTCCCACTTGCGTGACGATACATATAAGCAAATGGTCATTCTTGTCATGCTGCACCCACAGGAGGTGTGAAAGCACATTTGCATGTGTTCATGAGTAATAGATATCCGTTTTCCTGTTAATGAGCTCTTTAACATTAGGAAGCTCCATTTCATCTTCCCTGCAGTATGACTTGTGATTTGTTTTGACTCCCATCATTTCCAAGCCATTACTGCCAACTGAAACTATACGATTTTTAGATGGATTATTTGAAGGTCATTAAATTGATTTATTGTTAGCATTTCACTATCTATTTCATTAGATGGCTTTATTTTCCAGTACTGATTACTGCTATAGCAAGACTTTAACATAAGGTGTGATTCCACAATCCATTTTGTTATCATTATATGTCACTAACACCTCCTAAATGATCACCCAGCTCTCGTGATACTATAAACCCATTGGGTATGAAGGGCACCTTCTTAGCACATTATCAATAAACAGCCTTGTTCTGAGGAACTGAGTAATGCAACTGGCAGTTCGACATTGACTTGAACCTCTAGAACCTGCGACTAATGGAACAAAAGTCCTCTCCTGCTACTGGTAAGAGGGTTCAATATGAAATGACGTTAGGTAATCTCAATCCAGCTCTTGTGGGCATGATTCATAATACAAACATCAACTAATTAATTGTGGAAAGTGGAAAAATTAAATTGGTGCAACAGAAACTGTTCTGAGAATGTAGGTAAGGCACATTTTTGGGTTAGGATAAACTGAGCCTTCCTCTGCAGCTAGCTGTGCTACACCTGACCTGGGAGTGCTTAATACCAACAATGAATGACAGATTGCAAATGTTCAACTCCCCTGCACAGATATATTCACCTTGGTGAGTATGAAATTAACCACGCAAATGTATTCTTTCCGAAATAGTTTGAAGTTCACGGTTGGCACCATTTGAATCTTAGAATTTTTAGCGACTATACTGCCACTAAAAGCAAGCAAAACAATGTTCAGCAAACTAACAAAAACACAACTAAAAATGTATATGAAACAATTTTCATACTCAGTTTAATTAATCAGGATACAATGTAAGAATATGGAATAAACATTATTTCATGGGTCACTTAAAATGTAATTTCTGCTGACGACAGATTCAGATTAATAATGGTGTGGCATTTTATGCAGATATTAATCCTTAGTCACTGTCATCAGCAATATGAGTGCAAGCTGTAAAATGACATATAATTATTCCACATGGCTGTTCCTGCAACAAGAATCATAATTATCTCTAACTTCCTGAAATACAGTTATTGATTATTTTGCTGAAATATTTCCTAATGTTTAATTTCAGACATGCTAAACTCAAACCCTGTTTCTCACTTAACAATAGCTCATTTGCTGCATTGACTGTGCCACCATATGCACGGTAGGATATTTCAGATTAGCAAATTAATTGCATGATTAAATCTGGCAGAATTTCACACCACTGATGACATAATGTAGAAAAAGAGAGAGAAAAGAACTAGGTAAGATGGAAAAAGGAACAATGCCACTTTCAACAGATCCTTTTATAAACAGGTTCACAACAAATAGTAAAATATTCTTTCTGGTTTAAAGTACATGCATTTATTATTTTACACATTTTCTACAAATCTATTGTGCATATTATAAAGTATATAGAATTGCCTCAGAAGCATGCATATTCCATGTTGGATTCCATGTGAATTTATTCCATGTCAGTAAGCCAGCATAATGACAAGATGTCTATTATATATTAGGTGCTAATATCATTTTAGCTCAGATAGTTGCAGTCTCACTTCTGAATCAGAAGTTCATAGATTCAAGAAACACTTCTTGGCCTAAACAGATGAAATTAGATTGATACTCCAATATAGATTTTACCTTGCTTATATGAGAGCTTATAGTCGCAATAAATTTACTATACAATCACAAGAGTCTGTAAAAGTAGAAATGACAGAGGGTTTTTCACTTTGTTTGAATTTCATAGTAAAAATGCCCACCTCTTCCTTTTGATTTATTTGAAACTGCAAAACAGGAGGTTAGCGTTTAGTTACTATAAATACCTGAGGATATATTTCTCTCTCTGTGTAAAATTAAAGAAAAAAATACTAAACAGTCGGTACAAACAAGTGATTATTTAGTAAATAATTTAGTCAGTAGTGAACCTATCTCTGGGGTTTGGGGTAGGGTCATGGTGGAGACAGAGCAGTAAGGAGAAGTTCCTCTTCATCATATCTCAGGTGGCACTATTGTACTGGAGTTTCTGCCACAAATTCAGGAACCTGCCCAGATAGGCACTCAAACATTGGGCCTGATTTTAGCAGGCCTGCGGGTTGGGTTTCGGGAGCGTGGTCAACACGCTCGGTGAAATTAGCGGGTTGCCTGCGCGATCGTAGCAGGCAAACCACTAATGGGATCCAATTACCTGCTCCTCCAGGCTCCGCGTTGCTGGTCTGCGCGTCGGGCGGGCTGCGCATGCGCAGTACGATCTGTCAGCTGGAGGCTCTCTAGCGGGCGGGAGGAAGCGGCCTGCCTCTGCCACCAGGAAGGCCTGGCTTGAGGTGGCAGAGGAGGTCACATGCACCACCAACATATCGCCCACCTGCATACAGTGCAGGAGGCGCTCCAATGACCACAGTAGGTCAGCCACAGTGAGAACACGTAGTCTTTCCCCTACACTCCGTCTGCCACAACACTGCCCCCACCCCACATCTCCTTCGGCACCGCAAACACCACTCTGTCACATCACCCCTCATACCCACTCAAACCTCATCCTCATCTTACCTCCACCTACTCACCTCGCGAGTACTCACCCCGCCACTAACACGCAACCCAATCCTCATATAATCTCATGGCTCTATCCCATACTCACCCTCTCATGCATCTCCCTCACGGCCAGCCTCACTCAACCTGCCACCACCTGTGCTGCAGCCACAGGGCATTCATCACATATGTGCAGTAGGCAGCGTAAGGCAAACGTGTCGTGAGCATGAAGGGGATGCACAAGGGTGTTTGAGGGTTTGTCATGGGTGTTACCTATATTGAATTTCAGAACAACTCACATCACACATTATATTGGCACCACCACTGCCATGTCTCCACGAATCCTGTCTGTTTTGCGCAATAATGCCCGCTCCTGGGTATCACTATGAGGACCCACCACTGATGCCACCCATTGTGTCACTGCAGAGTAGGTGCAGGTGTACTTGCAGGGCTCTTCCGCGCAGACGACTGAGAGATATCGGCAGTGTACCCGGCTGCACCCTGGAAGGATGCAGAGGAGAAGTTGTGGAGGGCAGTGGTGACTTTGGCAGCGACAGGTAAGCAGATGGTGCTGGGGCCAGCCAGGAGCGGCTCGGCATGAAAGAGGCTGCAGATGTCCACGACTACATGTCGAGTGAATCTGCGCCTCCGTATGCACTGCTGCTCGGAGAGGTCCGGGGTGCTGCACCTCGGTCTGTGGACCCTGTGGCGAGGGTAGTGCCCTCTGCGACGCGTCTCTCTCTGCGGTAGCCCTCCCTCCTGCTGTACAGGTGGATGTGTCACAGCACTCTGTTGTGGAGCTCCACGTGTCAGAGGTGGACGGCGTGGATGGCGAGGCTGGTGATGCTGTTCGCCCTCCAAGGGGGTCATGACTGCAGCTACGACGGCCCCCATCCGCAATATGTACATCTGAGGGGGTCCGCAAGGTAGGCACATGTCTCCGGACCCCGGGGTGAGTGTGCAGGTTGGTGACTTTGACCGTCAGGAGGGGGGTGGTGGAGGCCACACTTTGTCCCAAGTGACAGAGCGGCCTCCTGCAATGGCTGAGGGTCTCCCCCCCCCCCCACCTGTCAAATGGACCTTTGCAGCTGCCACAGGCTGACAGCTGCAACACGTCCATTTCAACCGGGAGTGTTTCCCCCAGTGTGTGAAACAGTCCCATGTTTCCCCAAAATCACACACAGTCCCTTAATCAGGTCAGTTAATGACCTGAACAAGCGAAATAAATACTGTCAAGTGGCATCCCGCTGGCTTTAATTGCCTGCGGGATTCCCACCAGCGGGGGCTACGCACGCACCCCCGCACGTCATCGGGGAACCCGGAAGTGGGCGGGATCATGGCGCGATCCGGTCGCGTGCCTGGAGATCGGGATTTTCGGGGCCCCCCCGCTGGAAACGCACAGGAAACCCGCCGGTAAAATCGAGCCCATTGAGACTGAGGGGAGCAGGTGGAAGAACCACCCGCGTGCCCATTGAAATTTGCCATGTCTGCTTACAAGGGGTGGAAACCTGATATCGTTCTGTCCCAATTTCTGGTCCTTCGTCTTCCAAGGTGTCAACCTTGGTTCAGTAGTAGCATTCTCACCTCTGCGTCAGAAGGTTGTGGGTTCAAGCTCCACTGCAGAGACTTGAGCACATAATCCAAGCTGACATGTTAGTGCAGTACTGAGGGAGTTCAGCACGATTGGAGTTGCTGTCTTTTGGATAAGACGTTAAGGCTCCATCTGCCGTCTTGGATGAATGTAAAAGATCCCACGGCACTATTCGAAGAAGATCAGAGGAGTTCTCCTGGTGTTATGGCCAATATTTAACCCTCAATCAAAATCACTAAAACGTATTATCTAGTCATTATCTCATTACTGTTTGTGGGACCTTGATGTGTGCAAAATTGGCTGCCACGTTTCCCCTACATTACAACAGTAGCTATACTTCAAATTTACTTTGTTGTCTTCTTTGGGATGTCCTTGAGATTGTGAAAGGTGCTGTTTAAATCCAAGTCTTTTCTGTCTTTATTGCGCTTGAGTTCTGCACCAAGAAGCAGCAGAAATTTTAGGCTTTTTCTTAAAACTTACAGAGAGGAAAATACACCCCAGCCATGAAATCTTCCTCAGATAGAGGCCTAGAAATTTGATGGCACCATGCCCATTTTTCAGGTGCTAAACAGGCATTAAGCCTCCACCTATGTTCCTATAACCTCTACCTGTTCTTAATTATTTGACTCTTTAACTTAAGAAACCAATGACCTTTCATTTCTAATAGTTAATCTTAAATATTCCTCTTGGCAGAATTAGGAAAAGGCACAGAACTGTCAAGCCACCTTAATTTGTAATAGTGTTGGATTGCAATTAAACACAAATGTTACTTAACTTTTCTTTTGTGGAACAGAAATGCTGCCAGAGTCCTTAAAGGATTGGAATATTGTACATGTTATGGAAAATGCTTGTGCGTGCAGTAGACTTAATTAGAATCTGCTCTCTGGGAGTCATTTTGGATGAGCATGCAGGGCAGTGCAGTTTTTGATCACCCACTCTGCTTAGTTTTCAATTTGAGCTGGGTCACTATAGGGTGGAGCTAATCAGAAGTTAGACTTTCCTTACAGTGTGGGATGAAAAGCCAGTGGAAGAGTTATGTCTGAACTACTTTTGCGCATTTCCTAGAGGCTGATATAGGGCAGTATTGGCAGAAGCCATGTCACACACATATGCTGCAGCTCGCCATTGGCATGAAACCTGGAGGGACCATGGGAAAAAAACATATAGAAGCCCAGACCTTCTGCCTGCTTGCGGCAAAAAACAGGCATTCCAAAAGCAAAAGGGCTGTAAATTATATTGAAACCCATCGCCACCAGGTTTCCGCACCTTGAGACAGACCTGATCCCTGGAATCTGCCCGCATTGCCATCATCCCAATGTCAGTTTTGCATGAGAGGGGATGCTTCCTGGAAATCCAGCACTTATCACCAAGTCAGCCTCGGGTCGGTTGGGCAGGGAAGACTCTCACTCCACTGCACCAATAGCAATGGATTAATGGATTGCCTTAGTATACATCTTAAAGAAACTGTCACCGTGAAATTCCTTGGGTGGGGGTTCCCCTGTTTGGCAGAATCCCTAAACCACATAAAAAGGGTTTCTGCCGAACTCCGCCGACGTTATGGTGACTGATTGGGAGAACCCCCAAGGAAATTCTTGGTGCGTGTGCTTTATAGGGACTGTTCTCATATATGTATGTTTGCAAATCTTCTTTTCTCTCGGCAGGGAAAAGATACAGAACAGCTGAGCGTCAATCATGTCACACGCAAGTGATATAAGGGTGTATTTTGATGTGACTCTATTAAGGCATCATCTATTATAAACAAATGCCACTAATCCTAACACAGCACATTAAAATCTGAAACCTTACATTATAGAACCTAACACAGCCCCTCTTCTTACTGAACAGTAGCCCCTGTTAAAAAACAGCATCTTATATTTACAAACGTGCAGAATGATTGTTTCCCTTCTTGCTGATGCTTTCTCTGACTCTTCCGATTAATACTCAAATCATTCTGGTTGTACAAGGCCTTCTCAAATTCTGTCTTATAGCTTGTTTTTTCAGACTCTCTGAATAGTAGTTCGAGGCTTACAAGATATATGTTACACTTCCTGGGTAACGTTTGGTTAGCGATGCCCTAATTTTCCTGTCACTAGCAACAGGGTTTGTAATCCTGGGATCTCATGATCCAGCAATCCTGCCAATTTAACGGCCTAAAATCTGTGGATTCACAGTGGAAAATTCTGTATTTATTTGCATATATCATTTATTAACTGCATGGTAAACATTTTTTTGCTAATTTCTGTCTTGGTATTTTTTCTCTCCTCAATGGCAGTTCTCTGGTTTGATGTCAGTTGCGTTGTAAAATAGCATGATGGTGTAGTCATTGTTGTAATGTAGGAAATGTGGCAGCCAATTTGTGCACAGCAAGGTCCCAGAAACAGTAATGAGATGACGACCAAGTAATCTGTTTAGGTGATGTTAGTTGAGAGATAAATATAAGCCAGGACACCAAAGAGCACATAAGAACATAAGAACATAAGAAATAGGAGCAGAAGTAGGCCATACGGCTCCTCGAGCCTGCTCCACCATTCAATCAGATCATGGCTGATCTTTGATCTCAGTTCCACGTTCCTGCCCGATCCCCATATCCCTTGATTCCCCTGAAGTCCAAAAATCTATCTATCTCAGCCTTGAATATGCTCAACAACATAGCATCCACAGCCCTCTGGGGTAGAGAATTTCAAAGATTCACAGCCTTCTGAGTGAAGAAATTCCTCTTCATCTGTCTTAAATGGCTGACCCCTTAGCCTAAGACTATGCCCCCTAATTCTAGACTCTCCAGCCAGGGGAAACAACCTCTCAGCATCTACCTTGTCAAGTCCCCTCAGAATCTTGTATGTTTCAGTTAGATCACCTCTCATTCTTCTAAACTTCAGGGAGTATAGGCCCATTCTACTCAACCTCTCTTCATAGGAGAACCCTCTCATCCCAGGAAATAATCTAGTGAACCTTTGTTGTACCACCTCTAAGGCAAGTATATCCTTCCTTTGGTAAGGAGACCAAAACTGTACACAGTACTCCAGGTAAGACTTCCTCACTCTTGTACTCCAACCCCCTTGCAATAAAGGCCAACATGCAATTTGCTTTCCTAATTGCTTACTGTACCTGCATACTGACTTTTTGTGTTTCTTGTATGAGGACACCCAGATCTCTCTGAACACCAATATTTAATAGTTTCTCACCATTTAAAAAATATACTGTTTTTCTATTCTTCCTACCAAAGTGAATAAATAACCTCATATTTCCCCACATTATACTCCATCTGCCATCTCCTTGCCCACTCACTTTACTTGTCCATATCCCTTTGCAGACTCTTTTTGTCCTCCTCACAGCTTACTTTCCCACCTACGTTTGTATCGTTAGCAAACTTGGTTACATAATGCTCGGTCCCTTCATCCAAGTTATTAATATAGATTGTAAATAGCTGAGGACCCAGCACTAATCCTTGTCACACCCCACTAGTTACAGCTTGCCAACCTGAAAATGACCTGATTTTCCCTACTCTCTATTTTCTGTCCATTAACCAATTCTCTACCCATGCTAATATATTACTCCCAACCCCATGAGCCCTTACCTTGTGTAGCAACCTCTTATGCAGAACTCCTCTGCCTTTCTTCTAATTATGCCACGGGATCTTTTACATCCACCCAAGACAGCAGACAGAGCCTCGATTTAATGTCTTATCCAAAAGGCACCACCTCCAACAGTGCAGCGCTCCCTCAGTACTGCACTGAAGTGAAGGGAGGTTGCAAGGACAGATGGGTCAAGGGTAGATTATTTGAGAATAAAGTGATGTTGCAGCTTTGTAAGGGAGGGGGATAGTACCTGATGAAAGGGAACCATTTACAATGTCAGCTAACATGAGGGCCAGTAAAGGAAGTTGGGTGGTTAGCAGGTTAGTGAGAATGGGGTCAAGGGAGCAGCAGGTGAGTTTCATGGAAAGATAAGCATTGGAGAGGGCATGAGAGGAACATAAGAACATAAGAACATAAGAAATTGGAGCAGGAGTAGGCCAATCGGCCCCTCGAGCCTGCTCCGCCATTCAATAAGATCATGGCTGATCTGATCCCAACCACAAATCTAAAGAACACAAGAAGTCGGAGCAGGACCCGGCCACATAGCCCCTGGGCCCTCTCCGCCACCCACAGGGCATTGACCGATCCGAACTCAGCTTCATGTCCAATTTCCTGCCCGCTCCCCATAACCCCTAATTCCCTTTACTTCTAGGAAACTGTCTATTTCTGTTTTAAATTTATCTAATGATGTAGCTTCCACAGCTTCCTGGGGCAGCAAATTCCACAGACCTACCACCCTCTGAGTGAAGAAGTTTCTCCTCATCTCAGTTTTGAAAGAGCAGCCCCTTATTCTAAGATTATGCCCCCTAGTTCTAGGAGATAGGAGAGAAACTAGAGAAAGACATGGGTTCAGGGGGGAGCCTTGGGGGAGGTTTGGCTTGGTGGGCAAAGGTAAGGGGGAAAGCAGCAGTGGGAGCTTAGTGATAAAGAAGTCCATGAGCTCCTTGCACTTGGTGTACAATGTAAGGATGGAGAGGGTAGGTGAAAGGGGTTTAAGGAGACAGTTGATAGTAGGGAGAAGAAGCTGGGGGTGATATTTGCTCTCCAGGATGATCTGTTAACCTTAGATGGTTAACAGATCATCTTGGAGAGCAAATGTATCACTTCGCACTTCTCTGCGTTAAATTTCATCAGCCATGTGTCCACCCATTTCACCAGCCTGTCTATGTACTCTCAAAATCTATCACTATCCTCCTCATTGTTCACTATACTAGTTTTGTGTCATCTGCAAATTTTGAAATTGTGCCCTGTACACCCAAGTCCAAGTCATTAATATACATCAAGAAAAGCAGTGGTCCTAGCTACTTGGGTTGATTGGCTCCACCCCTGACAATTGGCTCAATTGGTATTTTTAGTCCACTGGCAAAAGATGCCTAATGCTGCATTAAACCCATTTCAGAAAATACGACTCAGCATTAACAATGCACAATTATGTTACATGCCACATAATAGGCTTTTCATCAAAGCTGAAGCCCATGGAATAAATGGGGCAGTGGCAGCATGGATACGAAATTGGCTAAGTGACAGGAAACAGAGTAGTGGTGAATGGTTGTTTTTCGGACTGGAGGGAGGTATACAGTGGTGTTCCCCAGGGGTCGGTACTAGGACCACTGCTTTTCTTGATGTATATTAATGACTTGGACTTGGGTGTACAGGGCACAATTTCAAAATTTGCAGATGACACAAAACTAGTGTAGTGAACAATGAGGAGGATAGTGATAGATTTTGAGAGTACATAGACAGGCTGGTGAAATGGGTGGACACATGGCTGATGAAATTTAACGCAGAGAAGTGCGAAGTGATACATTTTGGTAGGAAGAATGAGGAGAAGCAATATAAACTAAAGGGTACAATTCTAAATGGGGTACAGGAACAGAGAAATCTGGGGGTATATGTGCACAAATCGTTGAAGGTGGCAGGGCAGGTTGAGAAAGTGGTTAAAAAAGCATATGGGATTCTAGGCTTTATAAATAGAGGCATAGAGTATTGGCAAAGAAATTATGATGAACCTTTAAAAAACGGTTCGGCTACAACTGTAGTATTGTGTCCAATTCTGGGCACCACTTTAGGAAGGATGTGAAGGCCTTAGAGAGGGTGCAGAAGAGATTTACTACAATGGTTACAGGAATGAGGGACTTCAATTATGTGGATAGACTGGAGAAGCTGGGGTTGTTCTCCTTACAGCAGAGAAGGTTGAGAGGAGATTTGATAGAGGTGTTCAAAATCATGAAGGGTCTAGAAAGAGTAGATAGAGAGTTCCCGTTGGCAGAAGGGTCAAGAACAAGAGGACATAGATTTAAGTTGATTGGCAAAAGATCCAAAGGCGACATGAGGAAAAACATTTTTACACAGTGAGTAGTTATGATCTGGAATGCACTGCCTGAGGGAGTGGTGGAGGCAGATTCAATCATGACTTTCAAAAGAGAACTGGATAGTACTTGAAGGGAAAAAATTTGCAGGGCTACAGGGATAGGGCGGGCAAGTGGGACCAGCTGGATTGCTCTTGCAGAGAGCCGGTGCGGACTCGATGGACTGAATGGCCTCCTTCCGTACTGTAACCATTCTTTGATTCTATGATTCTACATAGAATTACAAAGAATTTACTGCACAGAAACATTCCATTTGGCCCAACTGGTCTATGCCAGTGTTTATGCTCCACACAGGTCACTTCCCACCCTACTTCATCTAAACCTATCAGGATAGCCTTCTATTCTTTTCTCCCTCATGTGTATATCTAGCTTCCCCTTGAATGTATCTATGCTATTCATCTCAACTATTCCACATGGTAGAATGTTCCACATTCTAACCACTCTCCGGGTAAAGAAGATGTTTTTATGCCAAGACTGCTGCTTTTTCCCTAAAAATCATCAACAATTGGGAAATAGTTCCATAGTCGTAAACCTTTATTTATATTTATATATAAACACACACCTCAAAGGAAAACAGAAACAACCTAAAATAAATGGATGAAGGAGCAAAGCAAATGAAGCAGACAATCTGTCGTATAACATTACAGACATACTATAGTAACTGAGACCCATCGGTTATGCCTGCACTAACCTCAATTCTTCATAAGCATGCTAGAGTTAACAATTATGCTCAATTTTTTGGATGCAGGACAATCCAGCTGAAAATGTGGGTGGCATAACATTAAGTTTGATGATAAAGGACATAAGAACATTAAATAATCAAGTGAAAAGCAAATCAAAAAATGGGTAGGCATTAATCCCACAGCAACCAAGACTATAATATCAAATGCCTACAAGGTTGTGTGTTTATTGGAAAATTGAAGACAAGGGACAAAGTATATATTTGCACAATCCACTTGAGCAATTTGCAGTACTACCCTTCAAAAAATATATTTTATTCAGTGCAGCAGAGTTTAGCAGCATTGAATGACTTTACAAATCTAACTTCAAATCTAGTTTCAGTCTTGCTTTGCTGCACTGCTGATATAAAAATGCCAGTGCACAGACGAGCCATATATAAGTATTAAAAAAGGGATATTTCTCTCATCACAAAACTTTGGAAATTAACCAAATGTGTAAATTTAAAAACAGCTCAGGAATAACAAGCAAGAATTATCTTCAAGGTGATGTGATTAGTCTTAGGTTGTTACCTTACCAGAAAATCTTTTAAAATTGATTTACTCCCATTTATTGCATTCCACTGCACAATTTGTAGCTTGTTCCAGCTTGCCTCTGTAATGACATCCTGTTGGGTCAGGTTAGGGTGGGGAGGGAGGTGTGATTATGGCAGCTCAAGCCCAAGTCACTGTTAAAAAGAGCATTAAAATATGAGGGCTTTGGTGTCCACACTGAAACAGCAACAACACTATTTAGTCATGTTGCATCAGTTAGAGCATTTTGCTGAAGGTATGAGCAGAAGGTAGACATAAGATGCAAAATAAATATATTTATACACAAAGAATATATCTATCTATTAATATATTAAAAATTCTGTGTATGTCAAGGGACACTTAACTAGTCCCTCTTGTTACGTTATTTCCATCATGCTATTTCTGATGCTATATCAATATTGATTTTAAAAGCAATGAAGAACTTTTTGCCTGTTCCGAACAATGGCCAGGAATGTGACTTTCAGCAATCCGGGGAAGGGGAGGAAGATATCTTGGGATTGGAGGCTTGACATCATGTTGGGTCAGGTTAGGGTGAGGAGGGAGGTTTGATTATGGCAGCTCAGGCTCTAGTCATTGTGAGTAGAGTGCATCTGCAGGGAAGGGGTACTGATATCTTGAGGTGGGGTAGTGATATGCAAAGGATTTGCCTAACCTATATTATTTTAAATAAATAAACTTTAAAATTTATTTATTTTAAATGAAACAGGCTCTTCCAAAAAGCTGTTGGGAAAGATATTTTATAAATCCACCCTTCCCAATGCTCTCATATCTTACCACTACCATCATAATGTTAACACATCCCAATTCAACCATGCCACCTCTGCCACACCCAGCACCATCTTCTCAGTGCTAGGGATCCGTTTTCCACTTCTCCCAAATCCCAGGACCATCCCCAGTGCTGCCGTATTCCAACATATTTCTCTCATTCCTACCGGGCCTTGGTATGCCCTTCCCAATGTTCCCAAACACCACAACCACTCTTATCAAAAGCAAAATACTGCAGATGCTGGAAATCTGAAACAAAAACAGAAAATGCTGTAAAAGCTCAGCAAGTGAGGCAACATCTGCGGAGAAAGAAACAAAGTTAACTTTTCAAGTCGAAGATAATATCTTTCCTATTATCTTCCTCGGTATCCTTGGCTTTAACAAAAAGGTAAAAAACAAAACTAACAACATATATAATTAACTTTTAATAGTAATCACAGGCCACTGATTTACAGTTTCTGTGCAAATCTGCAAATAATCCTAGAATTTGAGCCTGAAAATATCTTCAACACTCCTACGATGCTTTATAATAAAAAGACAATTTGACTTATTTTAATTACCATATATCAGTAGTCCTGTTAATATATTGTACACTACATAGAATTAAACATGATATCATCTGACTCACTGTGAGCAATGCATGGGAGATCTGTTAGTGTATATTCAAATATTGTCTACAGTGTGCCATCACACACATCCTGTAACACTTTTATGTAACACTTCCTGTAACTCTTACCTGTAATACTTTGTCACACTCAATCACAGTAAAATTTAATTTAACTTCAGAAAATTTATTACATCACACCTAATTCGGTTATTCTTCGCAAATGGATGATACCCAGCTCTGCATCTTGCAGCCCTAACTCCGCCAAGATTCTTACAATTAGGATAATTTATACTTCCTGCCTTCTGTACTTAGCTCTCTTTCTGACAGATGCAAAACAGTGTTAAAATGCTGTTCATTTCAACCCACTCTCTCTAAGGACATACCAGTTCCACAATGTCTTCCAAATCCCTCTTAATTAACCTGTAAATCAACCCAAGCCATGGTTCTAATCTGCAGCTTGACCTGTAAGTGACTCAGCATTCATTTCAATAATGTGGAGCAATTACATCTTCTAGCCCTTGTGGGACATACACTGCCATTAACTGCCAAGTTTGCCACAGCCCTGAATGTTTATGAATCTGGCTTATGTTGCCACTGAGTATATCAGCAATATGAGTCATTTGTAGTTCATAGATATATCAAACAAGTCATATCAAACATTGGTCATCAAGGCAAAATATTTTTTCACTTTCATCGTGGGAAACCAAGAGAAGAATTAGAGTTTTTCCAAATAGTAGAAGTCCCCAAAGTCCAGACCATTATTGATGGTATTTATGTGGTCCTCAAGATCTCTGTAGACAATCTTCATGAACCATAATTAATGTGTGTATCTGTGGCTATCAAAACGGGATCATGCAAGTGAATGATGGCTTTCCAGGCAGGAGACATGATGGCACCAATTTTGGATAATGCACCATTCAGGATTACTTGAGGGAGAAAGACAAATGCATCACTGGTTTCTAGAGATATGGCTGCTGACACCTTTGAGACAGAAACAAGCAGCAGAACAGCACAGATATAATGACAATAGGCATCTTGAAATGGAGCTTTACATGTCTGAACAGACCAATGGATATCTTGGATAGTAGCCTTGGCAAAGTCTGCAAGATCATCATAATCTGCTGCATGGTCCACAAATTTGCCATCCATAGAGGCATAAACGTTGAACAAGTAGAGGAAGAAGACACCCACCTGTAACCAAGAGCAGAGCAAGATACATCAAAGGAGCCAGAAGACATTCCTACTGAATCATATTTGCAGACAGCAAGGACCATACAACAGGCTCCCGTTGACAAGACCTCAGCTAAGTATCCAATCTGTACCTCTCTACATGTGCACAACACAGTGGTCAAATTCACTCTCACCAACATTGGCCTCTACGCTAACTTGACTGCCATGAATCCATTTTCTTTCTCTGCTATTACCTTCGACACCATCCCAAGAGAACTCTCTTCACACAGTTGAAATAATGGGCAGCCATTTTAATATTCTAGAAGAGATTTGTGTATGTGCCTAGTGTTTTTGTCCAAGTGCTTCACCTTGGTGACAGTATGAGGCAGATTTTCTTCTTTAGTGATTGAGTGTAAATCGCCTAGGTGTAGAGCAAAGAGGAAAATCAGGTGGGGTGGATCATATAATGCAGTCTTACTGATTTTCCACCCATTGATTGAAATAAAAGTGTGTACTTGATTCAAATTGCTTTGTTTATCTACAAAGTGGAAACTGGTGAAACAACGTTGAGATGGCATTTGGCATGTTATGTCAAATTGATCCGAAGCATGGCCATCTATTTTTTTTAAATTCGTTCATGGGATGTGGGCGTCACTGGCAAGGCCAGTATTTATTGCCCATCCCTAATTGCCCTTGAGAAGCTGCCTTCTTGAACCGCTGCAGTCTGTGTGGTAAAGGTTCTCCCACAGTGCTGTTAGGTAGGGCGTTCCAGGATTGGAACTATATTGATAGACATCAAGCTTCTATAGTGTTTTAAGAAATTGTTTTTCTTTGCATCCAACTGGGCTGAGCATTCCATTTGAACTTGGTAATACAAAGAGGGGATTCCTGTCCTGGACCAGAAATATAACAAAGACTGAGTGGATTCCCTTAATGAATGTACTTTAACAAACGGTCAATTAATTAGCTATGTCCCAGCTAATGTCTCAAACTTTCAGTTAACCACTTGAATCTGAAACACTTTCTTTTAAATCAGCAATACTGGCAATGCAAATATTAATTGCTTTATAAGTCGGTCTATCCTAGGGATCAATAGCTGCAAAGCATTTGTGTTACTTAATGGACATCCGAACTATATTATTCAAGCTGTAATAATTTACAAATTATACCACATGCTGATGGATGTACATTTTCCATTTTAACTGGGAGAAACATGCCACAACAGTTAACAATAGCATTGCAAAACAAAAGCCATGGAAACCAAAAGAACAGAAGAGAAGCGTGAGATGGAAAAAAAAACTGTGAAAAATGGAAACCTAAAAAAAAAATTAACAATAATAAAATGTTGAAAATACACAGCAGGTCCATCAGCTTCTGAAGAGAAAAGGCAGATGAATATTTTCAGAAACCCGTTATTACGACCTGTCAAAACGGAAGGACCAGGGGCTGAACGGCCTATTGCTGTTCCTATGTTCCTATAAGTATAAACTTAAGCTAATAAACTGCCGATTCAAAAATTAAATGGGAATATTGCACCCAATCAAATTAACTTTGACAGCATAAAACAGAACCAAATATCAAGCATTTTGACCTTCATGAGACCTACTGCTGTAATAACCAATATGAAACCCAAATCTACTGATTTATTTAATTTATTAATTTCATAGGTTTAGTACTTTATTTACTGTTGCTGCCTCATCTTTGATATTCAATTAGAGAGGTATAGAACCAGGAGATCGAATGAACAACAAAACAGAATGAGGGAGAGAGACAAAAATGGAACATTTACTGAATGATGGACATCTTTGCTTCTTGTGTATCCTGATGCACAATTTTCTGTCTGAATATGAGTCAGAAAGACAAAATAAAGTTGCTTATCTGTAACATGAAGGACACAAGTATCCCAATAAGAGATCTAAAATTCTTACTAAATTAATCCTTGCTAAACTAATATCCTAACAATGAGACATGAAAATATCTTTAAAAAAAATCTATTTTATAATGACTAAGGTTTGTAAGTTGGAGGCTAGTGAACAGAGGAAGTCCTGGTAGCCATATACAGTATCCAGATTAGGGATATGTGCCTATTTCAGAAACCCCCACAGTACAAGATCCAGAAAATATGATGGGCATGATGGTGGATTCCTGGTGGGCCAGCATAAAGATAGAGGGTGGGAAGTGATATAAACCAATAGATATCCTAATTAGCAATCAGGTAACTCATACTGATGTGGCTTCAAGATTCTCCTGCTTGGGCACTCCCTTGATTATAACCGGGAGAAAATGGAATGATAATGTGAACAATATATAAATAATTTCAGAAGTCCGATTTACACCACATTTAGTTTCCAAATGAACTTGGAATTTGTATGATAATTTTGCTGAATTCAGTGCATGTCAGAATTCTAAAAGTACTCTAAACTGGCCTGAACCCATCTCAGAGTTTGATCTCAGATCTGAACTGAATTCTTTGGCCCATTCTCCTAAAATCAGGGCCACTATCACCCAGGTCATTCCCACCATCCTGCAGCTGGCTTGCATTCCCATACAATGTTTTTTTTAATCCTACTTACCATGGTTGCTGCACAAGGAGTGACAAACTGAGTAAGTAGGAGCATTGAGACTATTATAAAATCATTATTAGTTGCTTATAGTCTGACATTTTGAAATCATCAATACTTTTGTTATGCTTAGCTAGCTGGAACAGGTGAGGCAGATCAAATATCATCTCACTAGTATTAGCCAGGTCCAATCCCACACTCAGTGGGTGCTTCAGTTTCCTCTAAAATTCAGTGCTATTAGGCATATACAGACACCCAGATGTTATACAATGTCATTTCTATTTACTGGCACACGCAGCTTTGGAGGAAGCCACTGCAGTTACTGTGTGTGGCCTGTATAACCCAAACACACAGATGTTAAATCTACTTACCAGCGCAAGTCTAGCAGCCCAAGGTATTACGCCAGTGAACAATACAGGGTGGTTTCAATGCCAGCCATTACATTATGATGTAATTGGATTCACATACTGGTTTCTAAGGCATTGTATTAGCTCAAATCTAGCAGTTGGAGCCAAAATATTATCACTTCACCACTGAGGTATGCCTTTTGGTAATTCTCAGTAAAGACAATACAGCCAAATTGAAATGAGATTCAATTGCTTTTTGCATTAAATTTACACTACCATGAATGTAAATTCAGTTTGAAAATTGGAGTATAACAAGGGTATAAAATGAATTGTGAACAAATTTCGATTCCTTGTCTCAGTTTTGTATGTGTTTGTAAATATGCCAGAAAGGAGAATGTTTGAAAAGGGACTATGCTTTGTTCATGAGTATGCACACAATATGCTGAAGGATTCTCATATGACTCTGAGTTAATGAAACAGGAATGACTTTTGGTTTAATTTGCTCCCTGCAATCACCTAATGTATTCCTTTTATTTTCTCCTTCTTAATTTAACTCTTTGAGGACTTCAGCATTTGATTAACTTAATTTTAAAAGGAACAAGATTACAATTTATTAATTAAATCTCAGAACTAATGGGATGAGCACTTTCATGATATTGAACCTGAACCATGACCTTCTCTGAATACCAAGGGGCCGAAGTATGACGTGTTCTTTCCAAACATACATATGTGATCCAAGAATGGCCATAAAGCAATTGATATAATATAGGTTTACCATTTTAATAAATCAAACACCAAGTTAAGGATAATCTCATGTCATTCAATTACAGAATAGACCTAATTTTTTTTTCTAATGAGTTGCACTTTTAGTGCAATATTAAATTTGAAACTAATAAAGAATAAGTAATGCTTATAGTGTTGTGGTTTTAACAGTTAATAATTTGCTTACATTTAGGAAATGAGCATTGATAAGTTGACTCATGTAAAAGTTTAAAAAAGTGCACTTTGGATCAGGTAAAATGGTCAAATGGACAGAATTGAACCGAAGAGCTTTATGTTTTTTGATCCTATTCAGTTCTCTGATTCTACTTTATCAGAACTGTTATGTCAAAGAAAGCTGTGTATTTTGAAAACTGGAAAGCCCCATCAGTATTTCAAAGCCCTCATCTTCACTGTGCTTGCAGTTTTTAGGTTTTGGCAGTGTTTCCAATTTTCTGGATAAATTTCTGCATAAATCTAGCTCACAGCTTTCAAGAGACCCAGAGAATTAGACACAGCTTAATTATACACATTTTTAAATGCAATGAGCAGGTGAATCGTTAACATGCACAAATATCAAAAACAACTTGGATCAAATTATCCCAATTAACTTTGAAATGGATTGTGCTTGTCAAAGTTTGTTGTTAACGAGGCGCAAAAGCTAGATGAAGAAATCTGTGGGCTGAGTATTAGACCTAGCATTTATCTTCCTGCTTATACTTTGCCAGGTTTGTTTATCTGCTCTGGGGATAGGCTTAAAGTTTCAGCTATTATTTGCAGCTGGTTTGTTTCTTTCCATTATTTTTGCTGACTACGCATAATCACGTATGTAAAGTTATTTCAATATAAGGTGCTTTTGGGCACATCATTTTATATAAGTGATTAGATACTTGTGTAACATCAGCATAATTATGGAGATAATATACATCCATCAGGTGACATGTTTTCAAATCAAAGATATCCTACTAGTCAAGCCAAGCACAAGTAGCATTTCCTCCCTAATAAAGCAAAATGTGAACAAATTTGAAGATGAAATCCAAAGAATTAAATCAATTCATTCTTGTGATTTACGTATATTGATTTTGAAATTTGATACTGTTTCTGCCTATGACAAATACATTTTCTCAACTGTTTCTTTGTCATATACTGAATCAGAAAAATTGTGAAATTTCAATCATAAAATGGATGTTTTTGAAAGGGATTTTCATTGAAAGGAGATCAACTAGTGAAAGGTTTTAGAACTCGTCTAGCTGAAGTGGATGACTTAAAGGATAGCACTGTTTCCTCACTATGCACACAAAACCAGTGTCTCTGAATACTAATTGATCTATCACTGAGGAGCTACCAGTGAAATGAAAAGGGTAGTTTTAAAGGAATTGATTGTCACTTTGTTGGTGCTTTTGTTTGTTACACAATTAATGTTTGCTTCAATATGTTTGGTACATACATGGTGTCCATGGGTATGAAGATATTATTTATTTTTCTCTACAAAGTATTTAAAATATTTTTATGCATTTTCCAAAACTGTTGCCGTCCTTCAGCTAGGTCTAAGTAATTGGGCCGGATTTTGCTGTGAGCAGCAAATTAATTGCACCCGCCGTTTGTTAGACTTGCAGCTGCCCATAGACTTTCGATGAGCTTTTGCACAGCAAGTTCCTGGAGGTTAAATTCGATAACCCCCAAATTCGGGTGCTGGTGTCGCGATGCGCAATTAACCCTTGCTCGATCATTCCGATGCAGGCAGCACGTGAGATTCATGCTGCCTGCTCACTTACCTGATTCCAGCGTGAAGCAGCCAGGCCTAGCTGTGTTGTTCACTGACTTCTCACCAGCAGGGGGGCCCAGATATCGAGTGAGTAGCTCGGACCTCTTAAAGGCAACCTGCATACTTCAAAGGCAGCCTGCGCCTCTTATTTGCAAAAAATAAGATAAGGGTCCACACGGAGTCTGAACAGAGATCAGACATCATACACGTAAAACGCAGATGCAGGTCCCATCCCTATGTTTACAAACTGTTGAGTTATTTTAAAACATTGAATAAAGATTGCGCATAACTAAATCCCACATCCTCCAATCTGCATGCCAAACCTCATCAATCTGCCGATCTAAGTTTGTACTGGGTCTGTGAGAGACCGTGCACCAAGTTTATCTGCTGATGCACTAGAGGCCTTGGTGCAAAAGGTCGACAGAAGGCGGCATATCCTATATCACAGGGGGACAAGAGGACCTCCAGAAACATGCTAAAGAGGCAGTGGGAGGTAGTAGTGGACAAAGTCAATGCCAGGCGCATAGCACCATGAACATGGATGCAGTGCAGGAAGAAGTTCAATGCTTTGACACGAAAGGTCAAGGTGAGTGAAATCAACTGTCAAGTGGCATCCCGTACCAAATGCACCACCAGCTGCATCCACTGTTCCATGCACTACACCCCCCATCACCCACATACCAACAAACTCTTTCAATCAGTACTCAACTCTTCCAATCAGATGCTTTATCTCACCTTCACACATTACCACTGTTGCAAGCCGCATACCTACAACTCACAGGTCACATACACTGGCAGCTATTCAAACATGGCAGGCACATCACCTGCAGGACACTCACCGACACACGTCCCGCTTTCTTGCAGGAGAAGGTGGCGCAAAACAGGAGTCAGCAAGTGGCAGTGGCTCCATGGACCATGAACCTGCTGTCCTCTCTCAGGATGACAGCATTCCTGTCCCACCCCTGCCACTCCGCCAGTGCCCTTGCTGTTGCCTGTCAGCTAGCCAGCCCACTCCCTGTAGATTATTGAAACTTTATTATAGGAACATAGGAAGATAGCAACAGGGGTAGGCCATTTAGCCCCTCGAGCCTGTTCCGCCTTTCAATGAGATCATGGTTGATCTGTGACCTAACTCCATAAACCCGCTTTAGCCCTGTATCCCTTAATACCTTTGGTTAACAAAAATCTATCAACATCAGATTTAAAATTAATAATTGAGCTAGCATCAATTGCCATTTGCAGAAGACCATTCCAAACTTCTACCACCCTTTGCGTGTATAACCGTTTCCTAACTTCACTCCTGCAAGTCCTGGCTCTAATTTTTAGGCTAAGTCCCCTAGTCCTACTATTCAAGTATAGGAGACCTCCAAAAACAGGTACAAATGCATCAGCAACCAGAAGCAATAATCCAGCAACTAACTTGTAAATGCTGCATGCTCGCTTTAAATAGCGCAGGTGGGGGGTCCTCAAGGCCGTCTACAACATGTCCAGCTGTTCGTGGTTAAGACAGTCCGTTGGCAGGAGCGTTGAGTGCCAAAATAGTATCTATCCCTTTAAAGTGTTAGATCAGTGAGCAACCAGAGGTGAGGTGAGAGTGACTGCCCTTGACATCAAGGCAGCATTTGACCGAGTGTAGCACCAAGGAGCCCTAGTAAAATTGAAGTCAATGGGAATCAGGGGGAAAACTCTCCAGTGGCTGGAGTCATACCTGGCACAAAGGAAGATGGTAGTGGCTGTTGGAGGCCAATCATCTCAGCCCCAGGACATTGCTGCAGGACTTCCTCAGGGCAGTGTCCTAGGCCCAACCATCTTCAGCTGCTTCATCATTGACCTTCCCTCCATCAAAGGTCAGAAATGGGAAAGCTCGCTGATGATTGCACAGTGTTCAGTTCATTTCGCAACCCTTCAGATAATGAAGCAGTCCGAGCCCACATGCAGCAAGACCTGGACAATATCCAGGCTTGGGCTGATAAGTGGCAAGTAACATTCGCACCAGACAAGTGCCAGGCAATGACCATCTCCAACAAGAGAGAGTCTAACCATCTCCCCTTGACATTCAACGGCATTACCATTGCTGAATCCCCCACCATCAACATTGACCAGAAACTTAACTGGACCAGCCACATAAATACTGTGGCTACAAGAGCAGGTCAGAGGCTGGGTATTCTGCGGGGGAGTCACTCACCTCCTGACTCCCCAAAGCCTTTCCATCATCTGCAAGGCGCAAATCAGGAGTGTGATGGAATACTCTCCACTTGCCTGGATGAGTGCAGCTCCAACAACACTCAAAAAGCTCAACATCATCCAGGACAAAGCAACCCGCTTGATTGGTACCCCATCCACCACCCTAAACATTCACTCCCTTCACCACCGGCGCACAGTGTGTACCATCTACAGGATGCATTGCTGCAACTCGCCAAGGCTTCTTCGACAGCACCTCCCAAACACACGACCTCTACAACCCAGAAGGACAAGGGCAGCAGGTACATGGGAACAACACCACCTGCACGTTCCCCTCCAAGTCACACACCATCCTGACTTGGAAATATATCGCCATTCCTTCATCGTCGCTGGGTTAAAATTCTTGAACTCCCTTCCTATCAGCACTGTGGGAGAACCTTCACCACACAGACTGCAGCGGCTCATCACCACCTTCTCATGGGCAATTAGGGATAGGCAATAAATGCTGGCCTTGCCAGCGATGCCCACATCCCATGAACAAATAAAAAAAACTCTCCTTACTTTACATGGTATCAGCATTCCTTATCTGCCCATGGGCGAACGCCTTTCCCAAGATGGCGTCCAGCATACGTCACGCTAGAAGCGTACACGAGCATTCAGATGCCATTTTTGGACCTTAGGAGGCCGCATAGCTCTTAAAAAAAGTGCGTTACACAGCTGAATTTATAGCCCCCTGTAAATTAGAGAACCAAAAAGAACGGCACTCTCTACAAGGCATCTGGGACCTGTGTGAATGGGACAAGCAACTGTGTATCACCTTAACCAATCAGATTGAGCAAGGTAATAAGCCACAGAGAGACTGAATTCAATGTCAAATCAGGTACAGAAGGTGAAATAAAGGGAGGATAAGAATGATTGAATTAAGAGACAGAGATAAAAGAGACAGAAAGAAAAAGTAAAAAAATTAAAATATATTTAATTTTTAAAAAAATGTCCAACAACAATTAAAATCAGTGCCAGAGAGGTTGTTTGGCAGACATTAAGACTTACCAAGTCATTAATAGGTACTTATATCAGAATGGAACAGACCTAACTTTTTCTGGCGAGATTAGTCCGTACCTACGTTAGTGCAGGAACTTCACGTTGATCCATTCATTTGAATGGGGAGCCAGACAGTGAGATGTCGTCTGGTACAGCAACTTCTGGATATCTGTGTTTAATTGCGCATGTGCGGTTGCCGGAAGTTGCTCTACCATTTGCACAGAAGTAACGATGAGTGCTATTAGCCTCACCATTATTTTCACAGCAAAATCAGACCCATTATTAGCATAAATTGTACTTTTGAACAGTTTGTATTGTGATATTTTCAACCTTTTTAACTTGAAATCATCTTTTAGATTGTTTTTGGTGGAAGACGATTTCAAGTTAAAAGGGTATAGAACACAGTAATATTTGCATTATGCAGCATTCTAATAAAGCAATATGTTTCATATTGTTTATTAGAAGGCTGCAGATTCTAATGTGCTCTATTCCCCTTCCACTTTAATTCAGGTCATCTTTGCATTAATTTGGCCTAAATTTTAGCTGACTTCTTGAGTACACCATATTTAATGATAAAGTTAGACATTCTCCCTTACAAAGTATAAAGGTTGTGATAAAATCAACTGAACAAATAAGGAAAAATATTATTTTGGGCGTGGTATCACTAAGGAGCAGACTAAGCACTAGGAATGCAATGTGAAAACAAGAGTATCTCACTTGACGGTTATTGTATTGAATAATGCCTGTTTTGTGGCACTTCACTGATACATGTTTTCCAGTTTTGGATCCCTGACACTGACTGAGCAGGGATTTCAATTGATGTTCAGGCTATTCTTGAAGCTATTTAAAAAGATGTAAACTTAATCAGTGTGGGGGAATGTCTGCTTCAACTCCTGTATTTGCCTCAACATTTGTAGCTGGTCCTCAACACCACCAGGGAAAGTTCACCAGAGGCCACACAACACATATATTTAAACTAAGTGTTGACTAATTAATCAAGGATGCTAATCTCGCTTCATTCGGCTGATTAAAATAAATCTTTTGTGGCACAGATCTTTAGACTGGGATCAACATAGCACTGAAGGAAATAGTATGAATAAAACCTTGCTCACCAGTTAATGTAACATTCATTGATATAGGCTGTAATATTAAGAATTATACTTATAGCAGCATTTTAACCGCTGAAGTTATTTTGGAAAAAGAGCAATTTCATGAAGCAGAAATCGGCCTTGTTGAATTTTTAGCTGTCAGGCTCAGATCCGCCTATATAAATTGCATACTTTGCTGGGAAATAGGTCTGGCCTGCTTTATACATGATCGTAAATTAGGTGGCATTTGGGTAAAGTTTGACAATTTTTGGGCCGTTTTGGGTAGTGGTCATTTCTGTGTTGTTGCATTACACATCTTGCATATTCTTCTAGAAAACAATAAAAAGTTATTTATGAAGTTTTGAGTTAAAATATTACCTGTTATGTATTTATAGTCAATGCAATCAATGTCTTTATCTAACATGGGTATCAAGATATTATTTATTTTTATCTGCAATATGTTTAAAGTATGTTAATGAATTTTTCAAAATATTGCAGTCTTTCAGGAACTTCGGCTCAGAGTTGTTGAGCTGGAGTCCGAGCTGCAGACATTGCGATGCATCAGGAAGGGGGAGAGTTATCTGGACACTTTGATCCAGGAGGCAGTCACACCTCTTAGGTTAGGTAGTAGTTTAGATTCATTCAGTGGTCAGGGACAGGAGATTGTGACTGTGAGTGAGGCAGGTATGGGGACCCAGGATGCAGTGATGGAGGAGCCTCAGCTGTTGACCTTGTCCAACAGGTACGAGGTACTTGCTACCGGTATGGCTGAGAGCAAAGACTGCAGTAAGGATGGGCAAACTGACCACGGCACTGTGGTACAGGAGGCCATTCAAGTGGGGGGAGTAAAAAGGAATGTGGCAGTGGTTGGGGATAGTATAGTCAGGGGGATAGAATCTGTTCTCTGCAGCCACGACCGAGAGTCCTGAAGGCTGTGTTGCCCTCCTGGTGCCACGGTTAAGGACATCTCCTCACAGCTGGGAAAGAATTTGGAGCATGAGGGGGAGGATCCAGTTGTCGTGGTCCACATAAGAACCAACGACATAGGTAGAACTAGGAATGAGGTTCTGCTGAGGGAGTTTGAGGATCTAGGGTCTAAATTAATAAGCAGAACCTCAAAGTTAATAATCTCTGGATTACTATTTGAGCCATGCGCAAATTGGCACAGGGACAAACAGATCAGAGAGTTAAATGTGTGGCCCAAAGGGTGGTGTGGGAGACAGGGGTTTCAATTCATGGGGCATTGGCACCAGTACTGGGGAAAGAGGGAGCTGTTCCGTTGGGACAGGCTCCACTTAAACTGGGCTGGGACTGATGTCCTGGTGAATCAAATAACTAGGGCTGTAGATAAGACTAAAAAGGGGGAGGGAAGGGTCAGGTGAGGGAAAATTTAGAAGTCTAATTAGAAAAGTCAAGGTAACAGAGCAGTGTAGTGATTCAGATAAAGATAAGCAGAGTGTGTCAGGAAGGGACAAAGAGTTTAACGGTAATAGTGCATCAGCAAATAAGGTAAAAGCAGGGAAAAATGGTAAAAAGTTAAAATTAAAGGCTCTTTATCTGAATGCATGGAGCATTCGAAACAAGATAAATGAATTAATGGCATTAATAGAGATAAATGGGTTTGATTAATAGCCTTTACAGATACATGGTTGCAAGATGACCAAGGTTGGGAACTAAATATTCCAGGATACATGATGTTTTGAAAAGACAGGCAGAATGGAAAAGGAGGGGATTGTAGCCCTGATAATAAAGGATGACATAAGGACAGTGGGGAGAAAGAATCTTAGCTCGGCAGATCAGCAAATAGAATCAGTATGGGTAGAAATAAGAAATAACAAGGGGCAGAAAACATTGGTGGGAGTAGTTTACAGGCCACCTAATAGTAGCTATAACATTGGACAAATTATTAATCAAGAAATAATAGGAGCTTGTAACAAAGGTTATGCAATAATCATGCGGGACATTAATCTTTATATAGACTGGACAAATCAAATTGGCAAAGGTAGTCTGGAGGATGAGTTCATGGTAAAGGATCCTCTGGGGAAGACTGATCATAATATGATAGAATTTCACATTGCGTATGAGAGTTTTGTTTTATTCGTTCACGGGATGTGGGCATCGCTGGCAAGGCCAGCATTTATTACCCATCGCTAATTGCCCTCGAGAAGGTGGTGGTGAGCCGCCTTCTTGAACCACTGCAGTCCGTGTGGTGACGGTTCTCCCACAGTGCTGTTAGGAAGGGAGTTCCAGGATTTTGACCCAGTGACAATGAAGGAACGGCGATATATTTCCAAGTCGGGATGGTGTGTGACTTGGAGGGGAACGTGCAGGTGGTGTTGTTCCCATGTGCCTGCTGCTCTTGTCCTTCTAGGTGGTAGAGGTCGCGGGTTTGGGAGGTGCTGTCGAAGAAGCCTTGGCGAGTTGCTGCAGTGCATCCTGTGGATGGTGCACACTGCAGCCACAGTGCGCCGGTGGTGAAGGGAGTGAATGTTTAGGGTGGTGGATGGGGTGCCAATCAAGCGGGCTGCTTTATCTTGGATGGTGTCGAGCTTCTTGAGTGTTGTTGGAGCTGCACTCATCCAGGCAAGTGGAGAGTATTCCATCACACTCCTGACTTGTGCCTTATAGATGGTGGAAAGGCTTTGGGGAGTCAGGAGGTGAGTCACTCGCTGCAGAATACCCAGCCTCTGACCTGCTCTCGTAGCCACAGTATTTATATGGCTGGTCCAGTTAAGTTTCTGGTCAATGGTGACCCCCAGGATGTTGATGGTGGGGGATTCGGTGATGGTAATGCCGTTGAATGTCAAGGGGAGGTGGTTAGACTCTCTCTTGTTGGAGATGGTCATTGCCTGGCACTTATCTGGCGCGAATGTTACTTGCCACTTATGAGCCCAAGCCTGGATGTTGTCCAGGTCTTGCTGCATGCGGGCTCGGACTGCTTCATTACTTGAGGGGTTGCGAATGGAACTGAACACTGTGCAGTCATCAGCGAACATCCCCATTTCTGACCTTATGATGGAGGGAAGGTCATTGATGAAGCAGCTGAAGATGGTTGGGCCTCGGACACTGCCCTGAGGAACTCCTGCAGCAATGTCCTGGGGCTGAGATGATTGGCCTCCAACAACCACTACCATCTTCCTTTGTGCTAGGTATGACTCCAGCCACTGGAGAGTTTTCCCCCTGATTCCCATTGACTTCAATTTTACGAGGGCTCATTGGTGCCACACTCGGTCAAATGCTGCCTTGATATCAAGGGCAGTCACTCTCACCTCACTTCTGGAATTCAGCTCTTTTGTCCATGTTTGGACCAAGGCTGTAATGAGGTCTGGAGCCGAGTGGTCCTGGCGGAACCCAAACTAAGCATCGGTGAGCAGGTTATTGGTGATTAAGCGCCGCTTGATAGCACTGTCGACGACACCTTCCATCACTTTGCTGATGATTGAGAGTAGACTGATGGGGTGGTAATTGGCCGGATTGGATTTGTCCTGCTTTTTGTGGACAGGACATACCTGGGCAATTTTCCACATTGTCGGGTAGATGCCAGTGTTGTAGCTGTACTGGAACAGCTTGGTTAGAGGCGCAGCACCAGAAACTAGAGTCTTAAACTTAAATAAAAACAATTACATAGGTATGAGGGACGAGTTGGCTAAGTTAGATTCAGAAATTAGATTAAAGGGTATGACGGTAGATAAGCAATGGCAAACATCTAAAGAAATATTTCAATATTCTGAACGAATATACATTCCATTGAGAAATAAAAACTCCACGGGACTAGTGATTCATCCGTGTTTAACTAAAGAAGTTAAGGAGAGTATTAGATTAAAAGAAGAGGCTTTTAATGTTGCCAAGAAGAGTGGTAAGTCTAAGGATTGGGAGAGTTCTAGACACCAACAAAGGATGACCAGAAAATTGATAAAAAGGGAGAAAATAGAATATGAAAGTAAACTAGCAAGAAATATAAAACTGGATTTTAAGAGCATCTACAATTATATAAAAAGGAAGAGAGTAGCAAAAGGAAACATTGGTCCATTAGAGGCTGAGACAGGAGAAACTATAATGGGAATAAGGGAATGGCAGAGACATTAAACAGATATTTTGTATCTGACTTCACAGTAGAAGATACAAAAAGCATACCAGAAATAATGGGGGACCAAGGGACTAATGAGAATGAGGAACTTGAAGTAATTAATATCAGTACAGAAAAAGTCCTGGAGAAACTAATGGGACTAAAAGCCAATAAATCCCCTGGACCTGATGGCCCACATCCTTGGGTTCTAAAAGAAGTGGCTGCAGAGATAGTAGATGCATTGGTTGTGATCTTCTAAAATTTCCTAGATTCTCGAACAGTCCCAGGGGATTGGCAGGTAGCAAATGTAATTCTGCTATTCAAGAAATGAGAGAGAGAAAACAGGGAACTACAGGCCAGTTAGCCTGACATCAGTCATCGGGAAAATGCTGGAATCCATTATTAAGGAAGTGGTAACAGGGCACTTAGATAATCACAATATGATTAGGCAGAGTCAACATGATTTTATGAAAGGGAAATCGTGTTTGACAAATTTATTAGAGTTTTTTGAGGATGTAACTAGCAGGGTAGATAAAGGGAAACCAATGGATATAGTACATTTGGATTTTCAAAAGGCATTCGATAAGGTGCCACATGAAAGGTTATTACGCAAGATAAGGGCTCATGGGGTTGGGGGGTAATATATTTAGCATGAATAGAGGATTGGTTAATGGACAGAAACCAGACAGTACGGATAAACGGGTCATTTTAAGGTTGGCATGCCATAGTGGGGTGCTGCAAGGATTGGTGCTTGGGCCTCAGCTATTTACAATCTATAATAATGACTTAGATGAAGGGACCGAGTGTAATGTGTCCAAGTTTGCTGGTGATACAAAGCTAGGTGGGAAAATAAGCCTTTAGGTTAAGTCAATGGGCAAGAAGGTGGCAGATGGAGTATAATATGGAGAAATGTGAGGTTATTCACTTTGGCAGGAATAATAGAAAAACAGAATATTTTTTAAATGGCGAAAAACTATGAAATGTTGGTGTCCAGAGATATCTGGGTGTCCTCGTACAAGAAACACAAAAAGTTAGCATACAGTTACAGCAAGCAAATGGAATGCAAATGGCATGTCGGCCTTTTTGCAAGGGGGTTGGAATACAAGAGTAAGGAAGTCTTACTACAATTGTACTGGTCTTTGGTGAGACCTCGCCTGGAGTACTGTGTACAGATTTGGTCTCCTTATCCAAGGAAGGATATACTTGCTTTAGAGACGGTGCAACGAAGGTTCACTGGATTAATTCCTGGGATGAGAAGGTTGTCCTATGAGGAGAAATTGAGTAGAATCTATATTCTCTGGAGTTTAGAAGAATGAGGGGTGATCTAATTGAAACATATAAGATTCTGAGGGGGACTTGACAGGGTAGATGCTGAGCATTTCCCCTGGCTGTAGAGTCGAGAACTAGGGGGCATAATTGCAGGATATGGGGACGGCCAATTAAGACTGAAATGCGGGGAGGAATTTATTCACTCAGAGGCTTGTGAATTTTTGGAATTGTCTACCCCAGAGGGCTGCAGATGCTGAGTTGTTGAGCATATTTAAGGCTGAGATTGATTGATTTTTGGACTCTAGGGGAATCAAGGGTTATGGGGATCAGGCAAGAAAGTGGAGTTGAGGTTGAAGATCAGCCATGATCTTATTGAATGGCAGAGCAGGCTCAGTTTGGGTTCTGTAAGGATCACTCGGCTCCAGACCTCATTACAGCCTTGGTCCAAACATGGACAAAAGAGCTGAATTCCAGAGGTGAGGTGAGAGTGACTGCCCTTGACATCAAGGCAGCATTTGACCGAGTGTGGCACCAATGAGCCCTAGTAAAATTGAAGTCAATGGGAATCAGGGGGAAAACACTCCAGTGGCTGGAGTCATACCTCCTCTGTCTCCCTGCTCAGGTTCCCATCCCCCTGCCATTCTAGTTTAAACCTCCCCAACAGCACTAGCAAACACCCCCGCAAGGACATTGGTCCCGGTCCTGCTCGGGTGTAACCCGTCTCGCTTGTACATGTCCCACCTTCCCCAGAACCGGTCCCAATGTCCCAGGAATCTAAATCCCTCCCTACTACACCATCCCTGCAGTCACGCATTCGTCCTGTCTATTCTCCTGTTCCTATACTCACTAGCACGTGGCACTGGTAGTAATGCTGAGATCACTACCTTTGAGGTCCTGCTTTTTAATTTATCTCCTAACTCCTTGAATTCACCTTGCAGAACCTCATCCCTTTTTTTAACCTATGTCGTTGGTACCGATATGGATCACGACTACTGGCTATTCATCCTCCCCCTCCAGAATGCCCTGCAACCGTTCCGTGACATCCTTGACCCTAGCACCAGGGAGGCAACATATCATCCTGGAGTCACGTTTACAGCCACAGAAACGCCTATCTGTTCCCCTTACAATTGAATCCCCTATCACTATAGCCCTGCCACTCTTCTTCCTCCCCTCCTGTGCAGCAGAGCCACCTGTGGTGCCACGAACTTGGCTCTTGCTGCTTTCCCCTGATAAGCCATCTTCCCCAACAGTATCCAAAGCGGAAAATCTGTTTGAGAGGGAGATGGCCCCAGGGGACTCCTGCTCTACCTGCCTAGTCCTTTTACTCTGCCTGGTGGTCACCCATTTCCTTTCTGCCTGCGTAATCTTTACCTGCGGTCTGACCACCTCACTGAATGTGCTATCCACGATAATCTCAACATCGCGGATGCTCCACAGTGAATCCACCCGCAGCTCCAGCTCCGAAATGCGGTTAGCCAGTAGCTGCAGCTGGACACACTTCCTGCACACATGGTCACCAGGGACACTGGTAGTGTCCATGACTTCCCACATAGTGCAGGAGGAGCATATCACTGATGTGAGCTCTGCTGCATGGAAATATATCACCGTTCCTTCATCGTCGCTGGGTCAAAATCCTGGAACTCCCTACCTAACTGCACTGTGGGAGAACCTTCACCACACAGACTGCAGCGGTTGAAGAAGGCGGCTCACCACCACCTTCTGAAGGGCAATTAGGGATGGGCAATAAATACTGGCCTTGCAAGCAATGCCCGCATCCCATGAACAAATAAAAAAACAGGCTCGAGGTGCCATATGGCCTAGTCCTGCTCCCATTTCTTATACTCTTATATTCTTAAATTCAGCAGGCTCTAAAATATTGGGCCAGATTTTGCTCTAAAAATAACAGCGAATCTAACAGGGCTCATCGTTATTTCAGTGCAATTGGTGGAGCAACTTCCGGTGACCGCACATCCGCAGTTAAACACGGAAATCCAAAAGTTCCTCTACCAGACGCCATGCTCCTCCAGAGGCTTCACGGGAAGGAGATCTCGCTGGCTGACTCAATGTTGAAAAGCCTACAACAGCGCAAAGTTCTTCTTCTGCCCAGATGGAAAGAAAATAATCTTGCCAGTAAAACGTATGTCAAATAGTTTTCGTCTAACCAAAATTTTAATGGCATGTTAAGTCTTAATGACCGCCAAAAAACCTCTCTGGCACTGAAAATTAACTTTTACAAGTGCAGTGACTCATTCCTTCACATTTCATTCTGTCTTTTTTTATCTTTGTCTTTTAATTCAATCGGCTTAATTTAAAAATGGTGGCGGAATGGCAGCCGTGGGGTCAATGTGCGCATGGCAAACCCGGATAATAAAAACTTACCGTTCACCACGCGATTGGGAGGAAAGTGGTGGCCCTTAACGTGGCTTCCAGGTTTGCCGTCCAAAAGCCCCGCAGTGGGCGGACTGCGTACCTGCATGACAGGCTGTCAGCTGGAGCATCTACATTTAATTGCTCTCATGGCTTTTGCTGGAGCAAAGACCATGAGGAGCTCCCGGCATCTGAGGGCACAACGTCACATCTTAGCGAGCCATCCACCAGCGCAGATACTCACACCTCGGTGGGTCGTAGTAGTCAGTTAGTTGGGTTGGCACCTGGCGAGTCACCACAAACAAGTGAGCACGAGCAGTCACTGGTGGCAGGAGCAGCTGTGGAGAGTCCCTGTTGGGAGGTGCACTCCTGTCCAAGCTCTGCTCAGCTGGATGCAAATGCTGAGCTACGGGAGCCATCCTTTAAAAGGAGAATGATCGAGGGATAGCAACACACTTGCGAGGTACTGGAACAGGTGCCACGCACATTCTGCACAATAGCGCGATTGAGGAGTCCAACTCCTGCATTAGTGGAATTTGGCACAAGTACAGGATGGAATCTCTGAGATAGTGTCAGAGGGACATGAGGGAATCTCTGAGATAGTGTCACAGGGATGTGAGCAATTGCCTGAGATAGCGTCGCAAGTAACTGCGGCAATGACTGAGATAATGTCGCTGGTAACTGCGGGAATGTCTGCAGTGGACAGCAGGCTAGCCTCCATTGAGATTCAAGCACAGCTCACAGATGAGTCCATTCAGGTCCTGACAACGGCCGTGCGGACTCAGGATGAACAACATTCTGCCACCTTAAACAGGCTGACAGATACTTTAGAAGTGGTATTCCAAAGCATCACACATGTCCACCACACTGTTTTTCAGCAGGGTGGTAGGAGTGATGTGGGCCTAGCCCAGGAGAGGGATGATGGCGAAACGGGACATGGAAGTGGGGACGCCACTCAAAGCGCTCCCGCATCTCACCCGTTGCCCCCCTTCAAACAGTACCCACAATGCTGCCTCCTCTCCAGATGGCCAAGTCAGCCCCTGCACAGGTGCAAGTGGAGCAGTCTTTGGAGGGGCCCTCATGGGTTCCAAAGAGGATAGGCCAAAAGCATCTCAACAGTCAGGGCATGAATATGAACAACCATCCACTACCTCTGCTGCAACCACAGGGGATGCACTACGTAGAAGATGTAGGAAGAGAAAGGCTAAGGTTTTGTGATCATGAAAGGTATGCACAAGGGTGTCTGACAGATTGTCATGTTTTTCATTTATATTTGGTTTCTGTTAAAGTCACATTAAATGTTATCATTCTCATCACCACTGCCACATCTTACCCGTTCTTGACTGGCTTTCATGTGCTTCATCATGAATGGCGACACTTGATGCCACCCAGTGGGTCACTTTATAGCCGGTGAATGTATAGTTGCAGGACTGTTTCTTGCGGGGGGCGGGGGGTGCTGGTGTTGGCGTTGGTCTTTCCAGGCGGTGTGAGGACTGGACTCTTCTCTTCTGATCTTAAGAGAACCGTTCACATATGAGTGTCCCCCGGCCTCACGAGCAGCCAGGTGAGCCGCTGCTCTGCCCATGGGTTCATCCTCCTCCTCCTCCTCCTGCTCCTCCTCAATGTGGATGGCAGATGAGGATGGTGGGTGAGGGGATGGGGCCTCCTCAACCGGTATCCCTTTCTGTTGTGCCATCTTGTGCGAGACACAACACACTACTATAATGCGACCCACTTTCGCTAGTGCGTATTGAAGTGCTCCCCCAGAATGATCGAGGCACCAAAATCGTATCTCGAGCAGTTATATCGCATGTTCAATTACAGACCTGGTGGTAATGCGGCTGTAATTGTATCGACGCTGTTGCTAGCTGATGGGGTTCCTCAGAGGTGACATGAGCCACGTGTGCCCTTGTCTTTAAGGGTCTTTGGTGCGTGGAGGAGGCCCGGGATGTTGGATTCCCTAAGAATGAAGGAATCGTAGCAGCTGCCAGGGAATCTAGTGCACACGTGAAGAAATCTTTTCTCGTGGTCGCAAACGAGTTGTGCAATGATGGAGTGATATCCCTTTCTGTTGATGAACAGTCCTGGCTCATATGGAGGTGTTTGGATTGTATATGTGTGCAATTGATTGCACACTGTACCCGTGGGAAGCCAGGCACATAGTGGAAAGTCACTGCACTCTCTGTCTGGCTGAGGTCGTCCATGGGGAAGTTGACATAGTGGGACGCCCTGCGAAACAAGCCATCAGTGACCTGCATTATGCACTTGTGTGCAGATGACTAAGAGATCCCGGCGATGTCCCCGGTGGCACCCTGGAATGATTCGGAGGCGAAGAAGTTGAAGGCAGTGGTGACTTTAACAGCGACGGCTAACGAGATGCCACGAGGCCCAGCCGGGAGCAGCTCGGCATGAAGTAGGCTGCAGATGTCTGCGACCACCTGGCGACTCACTCTGAGCCTCCGTATGCACTGCTCCTCAGAGGGGTCCAGGAAGCTGAGCCTCAGTCTGTAGACCCTCTGACGAGGGTAGTGCCTCCTGTGATGTTGCTCCCTCTGTTGTTCCCCTCTGTGCTCTTGTGCAGGTCCCTGTGGTGCAGCACTGTGTTGTGGAGCTCCAAATGGTGGAAGTGCATGCCTTGCCTGGTGAGGATGGTGATGTTCTTCCTCCTCGGATGTACTGGTGAAGGCAGCCATCGCAACCCTCATCATGATGGTGTCAGTTTGAGAGGGTCCGAAAAGTTGGTCAGTATGTGTAATCAGAACGATTCTGAGTGGAAACCAAGAACTCTCAGTCTAAACACAAAGATCTCCCAGCCAAAGATTTTCCTGAGAGTCCCTGCTACAATAACTGACCTTTTATCCCCATCTGTCAAACAGCCATTTAAATGTCTAAATGGCTGCCGGCTGAAACAAAACAATTCAACATGGAGTGTTTCAGACATTACGGAAAACACGCTGAAGCAGAATAACATCCTTCCCCTGTCTAAATCACAATAAAATTAACTACTTTAACAAGTTTAAGTAGCTTAATGATAGGTTTTAATATCAGCCCACCGGCTTTAATTGCCAGCAGGAGTTCCAGGTTTGGGAACAATGCGCGCACACAGATGCATCTGTGTGAAACTCAGAAATCGGCGTGTTGGAACTGGGTTCATTTCCCACTCCTCATTTTTGCGATTTTCGTAGCCCCCCTTCCCCCATTGCAACAGCATGGCCATTAGAAAATTGAGGCCAATATTTCTTACCCTTTCTTTATTTGCTTTCTGTAACTGATTTTATATGGAATTTGCTATTCTAACTTACACTTCCTGGTTCTGTGTCTGTGCTGCTTATTAACATGCTTCAATCTGATTGGTTAAGTTGATACATAGCAACTTGCCCCATTCATAGAGGTCCCAGATGCCCGGGAAAGGGTGCCGTGCTGGATTGAGGACCCAATAAGAGGAACTTGCAGCATAAAAGCACATGAAAAGCCTATGGGCAAACCCAAGTCTAACAAGCGGCGGGCGCCGTTCGTTCACTACTCAGAGCAAAATCTGGCCCTTTATTTACATATGTTGCACTTGTAAAAGCATCCATTTTTAATCCTTTTTGATGCAACCTGTATTTTGGTAACAGTCAGTTGTCTCCAGTCTTGGCCATTATTGCTGCTGCACAAGTCGCAATTAAATCCAGGTGGCAGAAAGGGAATCCATTTGGGTATTGCAAACGCAGTATTTGAACTGGATGAGGAGGACACCATTTTCGGATGCAAAGACATCGCAGAGGCTCTATGGGTTCTCAGTGATGCCTCCAAACCTGAGTATACAGAGCTTGCCAGTCATATCTGGAGACGTCAAAGGTATCCAATCTCCAGCACTTCCACTTTATCAGAGAGGCATAGCCCAAGCAGTTGCATGCTGACCTTTAGACTGCATCAACAACTGGTACAGCAGTTCCCAAAGCTGTAGGGGTGACGATGGCTTAACTTTTTATGCTACAGGGGAAATATCCTTATAATTTTTCCAGTGGAAAAGACCCAGCTACTGAAGTCAATGCCCAGTGATCTGCAGAAGAGGAGTCCGTAGGGTATTTCCAATGCGGGTAAAGTCCATTGTCATTTTTCTTTCTAAATAATGACCCAATCTATCAAATCTGGCAGCAACAGACTCCTGTAACTGGCTGCTCAAGGTCTTAACACTGCCAATCATACTTTGTGAGAGAACTCTATTCTGTGCTTGCTTGCTCTGTGCTTTAGGGCTCCATGCAGAAGGCCATGAAAATGCTACTCGCTCCACGGTCCTCTGCATGTTAACAAATCCCTTCCACAACGCTGCAATGATGTCAAGAGGTCGGCTGTTATATATTGTCCGACAGCTGCTGTGGACTTCACAAGGTGGACTTAAAGGGAACTGCAAAAGCCGCCTGCTCCTGCATGAATACCCTTCTGAAGATAGGCCTATTAGGAAGCTAAGCTGTTGCCAAATGGCATGGGCATGGGCTCACAATCTCAACAGATCTATTAGCTTCTTCTCCTGCCACCTCTACCTACTCCTCCTCACTTGCAATTTGTGCTTCAATTATTCCTTCTTCAATCTAACTATAGGCTCTGAGGTGCTAGTCTCTGTATTGGAGCTTGGGACAAGTGGAGTGCTTGATGCAATGGTTTGCATTACCACTGTCACTTTCCCCAGCTTCCTCATCTTAGAAGGAACCTACAGGAAATGAAAAGGAGTATGTTTTGCAATATATGCCCCAGGCAATGGCTTCCAAGACAAGTAAGATCTTATGGGGGTGAAATTCATCTTGGAAAAGAAAATCAGGTAGAATATAAAGCGAGCTGCCGATTCGCTATCGCCCGATTTGTGCTATAACTCAGGACCAGTTTCACATCCTATTACTTTAGTGCATCGTGCAGGTGATTAGAAAATGTTGCCCCTGTTTCTGGGATTTCAAAACACACAGTCACAATGTGAAGGATCATAGCAAGTGGAAGACCTTTGGTGAATGGCAGCACTAAGAATCTAAACTCATCCTCGCCAATGCCCTCTACAGGTTCTGATCCTAGTAGGGTGAGTGTTATCCCATTTTATGTTATCAGCTCCTTCAATAGCACTGGCCCACTTGTCCTTGTTTTCTCCCTGTGGCTGTGGGCAGCCTTGCCCTGTAAAGAGAGCACATTTTTGAAGATGTTAGCAAGTGTGAGAGCAGATGAAACAATACTCTGTGACCTGACAGTAACAATTGGACTTCTGAAAAGAGTTAGGGGAGCCTTAAGAGAGAGAGGGGAGCCCTCGACGGGACCCTCTCTCCAACATGCTGCTCAACGGGATTGCCACTGCTGCCTCAGGGCCCTCTATAAGCAATCCTTGGGTTTGCTGGTGGCACATGCAAAAGGCAGAGAAATCAACCAATTGCTAAACCCTGCTTTCCAGCCAACATTTACATATTGCATGGCTATGAAGGGGCAGCCAGCAGCCAGTAGCCAGAAACCTTCCCTGCTGGGCCGGGGGAGGAAAATTTAAGATCAGGGTGAGGATACGGTGGTAGGCTTCCTTGCTTGATTTTAAGCTATTTCTACCACTACACCATTTCATTTGGGTTGGTATAGCAGAGGAAAATGCTGGCCTGCCTATTAACTCAATGAAGATAAGTATCAACTTTCTTTCTGGAATGTAGATCCAAAGTTGTTAGTCATTAACAGCTCTGTCCAAATATAACCGGTGAATCAATGAAGGGACTGATTGATGGAATCTGTGGCTGGCATGAACAGAATACAGTTCAGGCAAGTTTACAATCTTAAATTTTCTGTGAGGCCATGTACCAGTGATTAAAGTGAGGATTTCACTTACCAAATAAGAGAACTTTTAGTTTTCTTGCAGATCTTTGCAATAAAAGAATTTCTGGTGTAATAATTGTTGCTTCTAGCACTATTGTTTAATTTCAACACTCAGTGGCCACATTGTGTCACAGAATTTCCTATACAAATGGTCCTCACATGATATTTTCAAAATAGTTTTCTTCTTCAAGTTGTTTGCTTGCAGGAAGATATTTTATATCTATTTAATTTTGGATAAACTATTCCACAAAGTACATAAATGACAGTCTGAGGAAACACAGACAGATTAATTACTGTCTGAAAAAGATTTGACCATATTTCTGCTGCAGCATTGTTAGCCTGAGGGCTGATTTTATCAGCTAAGGTTATCCTTAGTTGGCCTGATGTGGTTTCAGACCTTGTTTTGTTTTCCTCTTGATGAACTAACTGTACTGTGCCTGTATAAAAGGGACTGAGAGAATCAAGTAGCCAGGAGTTATCTCCTATCTGTGTTTGTCAATTTCACTTTTTATGCCAGCCTTACCTCACTTTTGTGCCACTGGATTTTTTCAGACCCCGCCCCCAGTTAATGTTTAGATATTAACCAGACAATGATCTATGAATGTGATAGTCAGAGAATAAGTCAATATATTTGTTTCCACAGGATTACCTTGCTTTACCAACATTTATTAGTAGCTGGTCTCCATTCTTCTTTGTCAAACTAAATTGCTTTCTGGAATTAGAACAACTTAATAACACATTTTCCCTTCCTAAGTGACACAGATTTAAAGTAACTGGCAAAAGATTCAGAGGTGAGATGAGGACTTTTTTAACGCAGTGAGTTATTATGATCTGGAATGCACTGCCTGAGAGGGTGATGGAAGAAGATTCAATAGTAACTTTCAAAAGGGAATTGGATAAATACTAGGAGTGGAGAAAATTGCAGGGCTATGGGGAAAGAGCAGGGGAGTGGGACTAATTGGATAGCTCTTTCAAAGAGCTGGCACAAGCACGATGGGCTGAATGGCCTCCTTCTGTGTTGTAAGATTCTATGATTCTATTTTTTTTCTTCCTCCCTTTGTTTTATTTTCCACTTCCATCCCATCCAGCTGGCAGGGTTTAAAAACTCACTGCTTGAGGAATTACAAATCCTTATGTAGGACCAATTGTTTACTCAGCACATTGATATGCCAATATATTCTCCCATTATGGGCTGGACTTTCCTTCTTATTACTGCCCCTTTTCAGATGGTTTTGGGACACAAAAGAGTAAAATGGGGCGGTATGGCCTACCACTGCAATACTGACCCAAAATTATCCTCGGTAAAGCTTGCCAGTCTGCATTACTGCCCATGTTGAACCCAGCCTGCCATAGGTACATAGGGGAAGATAGGGGAAGGGCTTCATGTGACTTTCCTCAATTAGCGCCCCTAACCAAATGTCAGGAAACACCACCATTATATAAGTACTGAATGAGCAGCATAGTGGTATCTCTGAGGTGTATGTAGCACTTAGGAAGCCATCTTTGTTGATATATCCAAATCTTGGTGAAACTTTGCCTGGACATTTATTTTTGTTGGTTACTACACTGGAGTTTCTCTGAAGAGTTGTCCTGCTATTTGTAGTGCATACTGGAGAAAGTTAATTTTTGGACTGAAGAAATGGATTTCCCAATGGGAATCCCTTTCTTCCTGTGTTATGAAGAGGGGGAGGAGGAGGAGGAAATGAAAGAAGCTGGATTGGGAAACTTAGAGTGAGGCATCATTGAAGATGCTTTGTTTCCAACACTGGGAATTTCTCTGCAACTTCTCCCACATATATCCACAACTGTAACTTTGACACAACGTCATCAGAAACCTTGTTTAAGCATGGCAATGCGGCTTCCACCAAAGTTACGGCGGCAGAACGGGAGAAACCCTGAGGAAATTCCTGGCGCTACAATTACTTACAATTCTTCGTATGTCAGTATCTTAGAAAGCTTCACTTCCCCTGGAGGCTATTGAGAAGTTATGCCACCTGCTAGATGAATGCCTGCAGCCCACTTCAATGAGGAGGACATTATTTGTGATTTTTTTTGCCATTGGATCTTTCCAGACTGTCTGGGTTGACCTTTGTCACATTAATCTGATAGCAGCTCCCCACTGTATAGGTTTACCGTTGCTGGGAGGGAGATACATTCAATGCTGCAGTAGCATTTAAAATGCTGCAGCTGATTAAAGGGGCATACATTTTATTAGAAAGGAGTAGCAGAACAGTGCAGCAATGAGTGAGGAAGGAACTTTGGGGGAGGGGTAGAGATTTCTGCAGCAGGAAGGTCTCCCAGAATTATTGATGCTTCAGTGGATGTCCTTCTAGCAGAGATAAGGCCCAGATGAGAAAGGAATGAATTCTCCTCACGGAGGTGGGCTAGCCGTGGAGTGCGAATTCTGCCCACCCCCATACTGCCAAATCTGCCACTCCTGCTACATCTAGATTCACAACATCTGCCCACACACTCACCAATTCGGTCATAGCATCTCACCTGCTGCAGCACCAGCCCAAAGACACCCACTCAGGCAAAAGGAATTAGTGACTCAGAAGGGTTTTCACCTGGTGAAGCATCAAGCACTATTGAGCATAAGAACCTGGGAGTGGAAAATGAGGAAAATGCTGCTCCTCTGAAGAGGGGAGGAGAAATAATCACCTCCAGCTGAGGACCATAGGAACCCAGATTCAAAAAACAATGATTAGGGAGCGTAGATCACATATGCAGGTAATGGAAACGGAAGGAGGAGTCCACTACATGCATCTTTAACACATTGCAAGAGGTACCTCACAATATGAAGAATATCCTGGAGAGAGTAATAGTCCAGGAGGTTTCTGCAACAACAAGCTACCATGATGAGGTATTATGGTTAGTGGTGGCAGCTACCACTGCTTCATTAGACACTTCGAGGGTCAGCCTGAACACTACACTTATACAAGGGTTCCGAGATCTGATTTGAACTATTTATTGTGTAATGACACTGACTGATAGCACCTGTCCCCAGCACCAGTGGGCTGCAAGTGGTGGTCACAAATGTCACTAGTTTTCCAGAAAGTGACAGTGAGCTTGCGTCCTTAAGGCACTTTCCAATATCTGCACATGAAGAGACTTCAGACGTGGGCCCAGCACACCTTGATGCGAGAAAAGAAAAGCTGTTGGAAGCTGGTGCCTCTGGGACAGATGCTTCACCGAATCAAGCGACACCTCTAACGCTCCAGGGGAGCCATCCCAGTCACCCACCTCTGAACTTCATCTCACTCAGGACACACCTTATAGCACCTCGTAGTAGATTATGAGCTCAAGCAAGTAAGTTAACTGGCACAAAAGGTAGATACAGTGTTAAGACATAGTTCCAAATAGAGTGAATAGAATTTTTAGCACCTGTTAATGAATATTATTCTGAAGAGTAAACATGATTTTACCACATAGAGGTCTGAGTTCATTCCTGTGCATCCTTGCAATGTTTTGATATTTTATGATGGCAGGAAAATGTGGTCTTCAGTCTTATGAAAACAATAGGCAGAAGTCTTTGACGGTGAGGGGCTATGTTAAAAGGTGTTGGGGGAGAACAGACAAGTTTTAAGTGACTACAGTTGCTATGTAAACTTTCATTCAGTGAAAGCACTGGGCTATAAGTTGAACCCTCCTTTCTCTGATTGTTGGCTCTCCTGTTCTACACCCTCTCCTAGTTTTTTTATATTTTATTATCAGGATATGGGCAATGCTGGCAAGGCCTCACTTATTGCCCATCCCTAATTGCCCAGAGAAGGTCATGGGCTTTCTCCTTGAAGTGCTGCATCCCTTATAGTGATAGTGCTCCCACAATGGAGCAAGGTATGGGATTCCAGGATATTGACCCATGCACCCTCCTCACGCTGTGGGGACAGAAGTCCTTCCCCACTATCCTCATTGTCATCCCCTTCAGTTTCTGGAAGTAGCAAGCCTTTCTTCATAGCTATATTATATAGGACGCAGTAAGCTACAATAATTCACTGCACGTATTGCAAGGCTCCACCAGATTTATCCAAGCATCTAAAATGAGACTTCAGAATGCTCTATCACACTTCTGTAGTACCATAGGCCTCATTATATCTGTTGTTCCCCTCTGCCTGTGGAAGATTACGAGAGTTATCAGCCGCGACTGCAGGAGATAGACCTAATACCAATCAACCATTCTGATACATGGCTTTGAGTCACCGGGGCTGCTTTGGAAGATTGGCACATGATGCAAACATCACAACAGCTTCAACGGTATATTAAATTCACATGCATGATAAGGTGATTGATATCACACATTATTTGCACATTAATTGAATGAAAGCTTTTCTTGCTCATGAAATTGAGTAGGTTTTCATATGGAACATTAAGAGCCACGTGTGTTCCATCAATTGCTCCATACACCTGTGTGATCCCTGACAGTGTGTAGAATTGGATAGCTCACTCTCTTTGTTTATCACTTTTCATTGGGAAGGAAATTAAGTGCATGCCCTCCCACCCCCATCCCCTCCCCACTCTCTCAAAGAGAGCATCAGTCACCTTCTTTATGCTGCCTGATTAATGTGGCAAAGGTCAACTGAAGCTACCTGGAAGACAGACGGTGTTGCTCTTCTGCTGGAAGTGTGCAGCAGATCTTCAGCCAGCAGCTGGCATATCTCCTCAATAGGGAAGAGCAACCTTCTTAGGTATTGACAGTCAGAGAAAACTAAGTAAGACCTTTTGGTGAGTAAGCATCTTCTGTGTCACCTCAATCTAAGTGCCTCCAGTCTAGCCTCGTCCATATTATCAACCCCTCCTCTTCAAAATATAGAAAATTGTACTTTCTGCAGTGCCCACTCAATAAGGCAATGAAACTACTGACAGAACCTCCAGAGCATTAAACAGCTAAAATCAATACGCAAACAAAGTGCACAAACCTTCAGCTCCAGCAAATAGCCTCATCAATGCGATATCCACCATCAGGGATACTGCTGTGTTTTGCCTACTACCACTTATATAGTGGTAGTGTAAATTTGGGTCAAGTTTGGGGCAGACAATGGGGAAAAATAGAGATGGAAAGTTGTCCACATCCTCCTGACCCCATTTTAATTGTGCACAGCTGGCTTAGATGTCAAAGGCACCAATGTCCAGCCTATTATAAATGTGAGGTGATGCATTTTGGTAGATCGAATCGGGCCAGGACCTACTCCGTTAATGGTAGGGCGTTGGGGAGAGTTATAGAACAAAGAGATCTAGGAGTACAGGTTCATAGCTCCTTGAAAGTGGAGTCACAGGTGGATAGGGTGGTGAAGAAGGCATTCAGCATGCTTGGTTTCATTGGTCAGAACATTGAATACAGGAGTTGGGATGTCTTGTTGAAGTTGTACAAGACATTAGTAAGGCCACACTTGGAATATTGTGCACAGTTCTGGTCACCCTATTATAGAAAGGATATTATTAAACTAGAAAGAGTGCAGAAAAGATTTACTAGGATGCTACCGGGACTTGATGGTTTGACTTATAGTGAGAGGTTGGATAGACTGAGACTTTTTCCCCTGGAGAGTAGGATCTTATAGAAGTCTATAAAATAATGAGGGGCATAGATAAGGTAGATAGTCAAAATCTTTTCCCAAAGGTAGGGGAGTCTATAACGAGGGGGCATAGATTTAAGGTGAGAGGGGAGAGATACAAAAGGGTCCAGAGGGGCAATTTTTTCACTCAAAGGGTGGTGAGTGTCTGGAATGAGCTGCCAGAGGCAGTAGTAGAGGCGGGTACAATTTTGTCTTTTAAAAAGCATTTGGACAGTTACATGGGTAAGATGGGTATAGAGGGATATGGGCCAAGTGCAGGCAACTGGGACTAGCTTAGCGGTATAAACTGGGCGACATGGACATGTTGGGCCGAAGGGCCTGTTTCCATGTTGTAAACTTCTATGATTCTATGATTCTATGATTAAGTTCACTCCATAAGACATTACTCCATAAGAGTACCCTGGACACAGCAAAGACTATTCTGTTGTAGTGCTATCTGCACACCAGAACTAACCAGCACCTAAGCCAGTCTAGTCGAGTGAAGCTATAAAACTGTCATCTTCCCAATGATGCGGAAATTGACCCAGTATGTCTTAGTCAAAAAAGTACAACAAATCTAATCTGGCCAATTGCTGTTCTATCAGCTTCCTCCCGAGTATCAGCGAAGTAATGAATATAACCATCAAATGACATCTACTCGCCAATAACCTGCTTGCCAATGCTCAGTTCAGGTTCTGCCAGAGCAATTTGGCTCCTAGCCTCATCACAGCCTTGATCCAGGTGAGGTGCAAGAGATGAATGCCAGAAAAAAAATTGAGAGTGGCATCCCTCAACACCAAGGCAGCATTCAATCGAGCATGGCATGAAGGAAAACTGGGTTAATGGAGGTCACTGGGAAAACTTTCTAGTGGCTGGACTCATAACTGACCCAAAGAAATATGGTATTGGTTGTTGGAGGCCAATCACTGTAGCCCCAGGACATCCCTTCTGAAGTTCTTCAGGCAGTGTTCTTGGTCTAATGATCTTCAGCTGATTCATCAATGATCTTCCCTTCATCATTTCAGGGGTGGGCTGTTCACTGATGATTCTGCTCCATTCACAATTGCTCTCATAATGGAGCAGCCCATGCCAACCTACGGCAGGACCTGGACAATATTGAGGCTTCCTGACATGTGGCATGTGACATTTGCAGCATGCAAGTGCCAAGAAGAAAAGACCCAAACACCATCACCAACTCTCCCACTATCAACCTCCTGGGGACAGCATTGACCAGAAGCTTAAGTGGACCAGTCATAGTAAAACTATGGCTACAAGGTCAGAGCAGAAACTCGGTACTACCTAACAAGAGGCTCACCTCTTGGCCCATCAATGCCTCTCCATACACCAAGCTCAAGTCAGAAGTGTGATGGATCACTTACCACTGATCAGAAGGTAATTTGCACATTGTTTCCCAATTACAAAATTACACATTGATCAAAATAACATCCTCATGCAGGAGATTCATCTTACACCTCTTTAACAGAGTTAACATGTTCTTTATTTGAGGAAATTTTTAGGATGCAGTTACACTGCAAATTTAGCATCAGTGCAAAGCAATTTCCACTTTGGGTAAATCTGGAGTCAGTGTCCAGTGTGAATCTGAAGTGACACAGAATGAAACTCCCTGGAGACGATAGGATCACACGGTTTTGTTTGCCACTGCATGGATTATAAATCCATTGCAGTATCTGGGTTTGTTTCTAAATAGCATTCTTAATGATGATTTTCATCCTTAGCACTCTGTTGATTTTTATAGGATTTAAAATCAACATATGAAACTTTACTTGCTTCTTGCCCCATATGATTAATTGAATTAGTTACTGAAAGGTTGAATATAATTGCACAAGCATTCTAAAAACCAATATGAAGTTAAAAAAATCCAGCTTAATTAAATGTGTTAATGAATGTTTTGTTAAAGGAATGATTAGAATATGGTTCTTTTAGCACTAGCTTCTCAATACACAATAACCAATGACCCAGAATTTGCTGGAGCGTAGCATCTTGCAATGAGCACCGTGAGTTGGATTTTTCTCCTCACCCTTCAGCTCCAATTAATTGCTGGAAATGCGAATTGATAACGAGGTCAATGGGACATTTGGGACATGGTGAACGACTGGACCAATAGTCTATCTCCTTAACTAATGAAATACTAAGGATTTGAATGTTTGGCAAAGTTCTGAAGTGGCAGCTTGGACATTTTTTTAAAAATTCATTCATGGGATGTGGGCGCGCTGGCAAGGCCAGCATTTATTGCCCATCCCTAATTGCCCTTGAGAAGGTGGCGGTGAGCCACCTTCTTGAACCACTGCAGTCTGTGAGGTGAAGGTTCTCCCACAGTGCTGTTAGGTAGTGTAACATAAGGATGAACTGTATGACATATCACAAGTGTTGTCAGCAGTTAAACATGTTTACATCACGCAAGACCCCTCAAGGCCACCAGCTGTTTGACCTGGCCGTCCGCCACAAGTATACTTGTTTACGCCCCAGTATAACTATCGGAGACTTTCCAGACACGGGGGACTTCACCGAGGACTGGGAGTGCATACGGTGCCTTGGAAAACTACAGGCTCAATTACCAGCCGTCGACTTCAGGGGTCCCCGACGGGCAGATGGATGTGAGCTTGTGATTGATTGTTTGTTTGTCTGTTACAGTACTTGTATGTTATAAGTGTTACAATAAAGTAGTACCTTTTACTTTCGCCTGTGTACTATATTGTCTCAGATCCAGAACCTGTGTTTAAAACAAAACACTACAGGTAGGGAGTTCCAGGATTTTGACATTTGATTATTTAAATGAAGTTTATCACCGAATTACATGCAGGAAAATCTGTAGTTCTAAGTTTTTTTGCCCATGGAACATGACACATAAACATGAAGAAGACAGCCTCCTGCCCAGGGTTCAGATTGTTTTTTAATTCATGAAATTCAGGAACCGAAGGCAGCTGTTGTCTACACACAAAAGCTATATATTTTATAGCAATTCTCAACAAATCAAATTTGATGATCTTCCTCTCTGCTGGTCAGAAACATTTCTTGCTTTGCCATCCAGTTACTACCCCGTGTATTCTCAATCAGCGTCCAGTAAAGCACTTGCCAACCTATGATCTCTTTGTTTTCTTTTAGTTCTATTATTTAGTTGTATTCCCCAATGCATTTTTTTTCTCTGTGAAGGATTTACTTCCTTTTATAATTTCCCCAGTTTAACTTGCATCCTGGTTGCCTGCTTGATGTGGCATGTGCAGAGCAATTATCATTAATTGCTAACTGGTTTCAAAGAGGAAGGCCATTGGAAACATAACTCACCCTATTAACAGGGTCCTTACGCTGTTACGTACCAGTGTCAACTCTCTGCGGCAAGTTTAATTCAATTTTACAGCGCAAATGCAGCAATTTCTTGACACTCATGGGAAGGTTTTTGCGAGGCAAACTGTGGAGCGGCGCAAATCGTCCAGCAATCTGTGGCGATTCGAACTCACGCCGTATCTCTTCCTCGCCACATAGTTGCTGGGTTTTTTATACATTAATAACGGCATGCACCATGAACTCGCCATTACTTTTCCAGCAAATTCTGGGCTAATATATTCTCAAACCTCTGTGTGGCCTTACTAAATAGGGTGATTTCTGCATTTTATTTCATATGCTCTGAAATAGCAAGGGTTAAAATGGAATCTATCTTTACTTATGAAGGGCTTTAAATTTGAATAGTTTTGCCTTTGTCCTTATAGAAAATTAACAAGCAACCATTGAAATAAGTTTCTATTTGGAACTTTTGTTTGCAACTCAAAGACAACAGCTGAAAGTGAGCAGCTGTGCATTTTTCTATAAAGCTTATTATATTGGAAAAGTATTCTTCCTATACATGAAACATACCAGCTGGCCATAACTTCAGGTCCACTGACTCTTTAAGAACATGTACACTGTTCTGCAGATGCATTTTCAAATAAAGACCAATCAATAGTGATTCCAGAGAGTACAGTTCTAAAACAGTCAAGTGTGAAGTGTTGTAACTTACAGCAAGGCCAGTCATTCATTCATATAAGTGAACAATGCACCTAACAGACTCATTTTCAAGTATTTAACAATAGTAATCAATCATAGTCCATCTTTAATTTCTGGGAGTAATGTTGAACGGTTACACAAAGCAGTCAGAACTGGGGGATGGGGGGTACAAAATTACCAAAGTAGGAAAATAAAATAAAAATCAGATATCAGCAAATGAACAGGGTATCATGTTAAAAAAAATCCCACCCAGAGGTACCAGTAATTTACATTAATTCCACTGAGAATTTGTCACCACCTTTAGTGTGAAAGGTATATACTCAGCAGTTTCATTGGAATTCTAATAATGGCTTATGGGCTGTTTAACTCTCTAAGGGATTCATCAGGACAAATGCACAGCAGGACATCTTGTTTAATTCACAGAATAGCACTGTATTTTCTTTGGGATTTTTTTTCCTACTTTAGTTGTTCTCATTAAAATGTGCTCAGGAGCCAAACATTTTATCTTCAGTAATGAGGTGCATGCCATGGTGAATTTACCATAAGGTACATGCATTGTCCAATAACGATATAATTTAGTTAGTGTTATAAATGTGCCTCGGTGAGGTGAATTCCTTATTGATTTAGTTATCGTGAAGAATAATGGTGCCAAATAAAGGAACATTGTCAACCTTGAAGGTGATGACAGTGGCATACACTCCCGGGTCATGTATGGCACAAATTAATTACAGTACTAAACCCAATTACTCTTCTGGCAATGCACATAAAAACTGACCTCAAATAGCATCCTCCACTGCACTACAGTCATGATCCCTTTTCCACGTGCATTATCCAGTAGACTTTCCTAGTAAGTTTACAAAGAGACATGTCAAACCATCAGCACTTTTATGCGATTAACCCATCTCCATTGGGAATTTGATTGAGGCTTCCAGCATTAATTTTTCTTTGCGGCTTTTAGCGGCATTTATAGAAAGGATTATCAAACCTTATCCTTATTATACTTGTGAATCATTGTCAATAATGTCATAAATTATTTTACTAAATTCTGTTCTGTGCCACAAGAATATACAGAAAGTTCATCTTCTTGAATTTAATAAAGGAAAATTGAGTGGAAGAGTGTTCTGGGGCAGTGCACGATGTGCAAACAATTCAACACACTGCATTGTTGTTGCCTGTAAAAGATTTTGCAGTTTTATTTCTGCTTGTAAGTAATTTTGATTCTGATTTATTCCACGCTGAAAATAGTAGGCTTAGCACTAAAATGTATTGCTTTTGTTGCCATTTTGTTCTGATATGGATTTAACTTGCTATTTGCAGGCTAAAAGTACAAACTGAGCCAAATATTGGAAAATAATTCTGTGTTCCATTCTCAATATTTCAAATCCCATCCAACACAGTTACATTAGATTAGTTTTTATTACCAATGACAGACTTTAGTCAATGACCCAGAAATTGCTTGGAAAAGAACAGAGAGCTCAACAGCACTCATCATTGTTATTGGCGAAATGGAGGAGCAAGTTTCGGCATTCGCACATGCGCAGTGAAACGTGGAAAGCTGGAACTTGCTCCTCCTGGTTCGCCTGCGATATGACAGCTTCGAATTAAAGGTATATCGTCGGCTGCAATCAGTGAAATCATTGAATCAACGCCAACTTGCTTATCTGCCCGGCTGGAAAACAGGTACGCTTAAAAATACTATGTCTAAACTAAGTTTTAATAGCATGGTAATTCTTACTGACTGCCATACAACTATAAGTTTACTTTTAAAAATGTGGAGCCTTATTACTCCACATTTTAATAATTTTTGGTCATTTAAAATTTTTAAATCTTTTTTTAAATTTTCCCTACTGTCTCTTTTATTCAATTCGATTATTTCTTACCCTTCCTTTTTTTTGCTGTCTATAACTGTTTTCACGAAGATTTTAGTGTTGTACCTTTCACTTCCTGGATTTCTCAATCCAAGATTGCAGAAAATGTTTTCAGCTTGTCAAAAATGCTGCAATCTGATTGATTCAAAGGGAAGGCGTGATCCTCTCGCTTCTCCCATGGGTCCTAGCTTCACTGGAGCTAACGCTAGGCTCTTCTTCACTTCCTATTAGAGGAAGTGCACCCAGTAAAGACCGTAAGTTAATGGGTTAGTATAAATCTATGGAGCGGCGAGCACTGTGGGTTCGCTGCCCCGAGCAATTTCTGGGCCATTTTAATAAATATGTTTGCTTTTGCTTTGCTGTATGGTAGAATTAATTTTCTGCATAAAATTTGTGTTTAAACTTTAAGACAAATTATGAAGCAATGCTAATGTTTGTTAGCAACACTGTTGCTATGTGCATTATCTTTAATGTTCATTACACTTTTATTTGCATTACATTGCTTTTCTGCATTGCTCTGAATGGATGGTTGAGGGACAAATTGCAATATAGCAATGTTGCAGAAAACTAAATTCAAATAATTTTTAAAAGGTAAATGTTAAACCAGGTTTTGCTTGGTTATAGTAATAATAGGATTTAGATAACAGGAGGATAAGAGAGCACTACAGCTGATACAATATTTCAAAAACTGTGAGAACTGTATATTGGAGATCAAGAAACACCATTCCGCAGGCATCCAAGTCATGCCTGAAATAAGAGTAGATAACTGCAATGGAGGGGGAAGGAAGGCATTGGCTTTACCTGGGACTTAGGTTCTAATCCACCCCAAATCGATGGGATGAAAATTTCTGTATGTTTGATCCTCGTACCATAAAACTGTTCCTACTCTGGCACTAATTGGCTATCTCTCAGAGATGGAAAAATTATCAATTTGTTGCAGTTGGGAGTAGTCTTTTGAGATTAGGGCACATTGTTGGAACATTACTTCCATGCTGTGCTCAATTTGGGAGTGAAGATGCTGATATTGTATACCTGAAATGTATTCCATTCCCTAGTACTAACAGCACAAAATGTATAAAATTAAATTTTGTCCCGTAAATATATTTTCATAATATAAATAAAATGAACCAAACTATTTCTGTTCAATTGTTGCTTTTCAGATAGTCATGTTCACTTGTATAATTGTATGTGGCAACTTAATACTGGAAGTCTATGTATTTTTTTCACATAATTATACCTGAAAGATATTTATTTACTTGTTTTACTTATAAATGATCTGAAAGATTAGTTGCTGAACTTTGAAGTACCTTAAAAAGGATTTCAAATGTTCTTCCACACTGTTTAACCCTGTGCCATATTAGCCACATAAGAAGTGAACACTGGCCCCACTACCCACAAAGACTAGCCTTCACACGTATCTCAGAATGGCAACAGCACTCACCAGTATGGGAGTATGTTCACCATAGAACCAATCTGCTTTGTCAACCGTGTACAGACAAAATTGCATAATAAAAACTGCAATGTAATCATCTCACTGTGCATCTTTTTATAACTGGATTGCACATTACGACTGATATTTGCACTATATTATAAGCAGCAAGTTCTGGATGTGTGTTGTGAATGTTGAATGTTGTCAGATGCCACTGATTTGTCCCTTTGTACAGTGCACCAAACTTGAGTATAGAACCTGGTATTATTGCATTTCTGCAATGAGTGAATTATCAGCACTATGACAAATATTAAACAGCATCTCTGCCCTTGGCAATGTGACATGTCATTCATTTTGCATTGAATTTGAGACAAAGTGTAAATATTCAAATAATCTAACTAAATATCTGCATATTTTGCAAAATACATTTATTTCCTCAATCAGTTATTGCATTTCGGAGAAATAGTACATAGTTCTGGCACAAATTCATTCTTCAGATTGTATAATGTGCCAGGTACATTAGCAAGTGTCATTGTTTTGTAATTAGGATATTTAGGATATTGATTGATTCACTGGCAATGAGCATTACTATTTCCTGTTGTAATGCTCTTCATTGTCAAATGCACCTTAAAAATACCTCAGACATTACTTTGCATAACATAAAGTGCTATGAATGTGTTGCTAAAAGGTGACATCTGTGACCTGCTCTCTTGTACTTTGCAAGCAGATCAGATGTAATTGATGTTCTCCCATGACAGTATATGTTTTTGACAGCAGAAACTCCATTTCATGAATAGAAGGAACAACCTCTGACCTCTCATTCAGGCATTGCCTCCACTGAAGCTCAGCAGGATGCAGATATCCAAAGATGAAATAAAAACAGAAAAAAAACTGAAAATACACAGCAGGTCCATCAGCATAACAAAAAAGAAAACAGGTTGACATTTTGTGTAGCGACCCTTCATCAGGGCTGAAGCGAGAAGGTAGAGCGAGAAAAGCCCTTTTATAGGTTTGACCAAAGCAAAGAGGGGAAGGAAGAATAGCAATTTACCTATTTTGGCCAGTCCTATAAAGGGAATCACCTGCTTTCCTGTTTCAAATCTGACGAATAGTCCCTACTCAAAACATCAACCCATTGTTTCTCTTTAAGATGCTTATGGATGTGCTGCATATTTGCAGCATTTGCAGTAATTCCATTTTTAGATACCCAAAGGGTTTTTTTGCAGAATGCTATCAGAATATCTATGCATTGCATTAAGCTGGAATGAAATGGATTTATACCACGATCTCGCTGAAGCAAATTTTCTCAAGAAAAGGAAAAGTTATCATTGAAAACAACTAGCCATAAAATTACTGTCTCCCTCAACTTTTTTATATTTTTGTTTCAAATGTTATATATTATAAGCTATTAACCCATCCCCCAGCCCTCGCATCACCATTCACTGAGCAAGTAATGTTTTCCCAGACCTCTGCGTATACTGCTGTTGAACCAGCACATGAGGCAATGCCAGATGACTATCAAACTCATTTCTGTCCCTCTGGGAAGTATCTCACTCCACATAGCACACCTACTAAACAGTCCAACCAAGACAGCAGAATGTTCAGAGTCATGAATCATGGGGAAGAGCCTATGTCCTAACAATACAGTGGTGCAGTACATCAGTGCAATAATGTGTTTCACCATTGGGTATCTTTTAAAAGATATCTAAATTCAAATGATAATGTTGACAGAGCTAAAAGTTCACTTGCTGTTATGATAAATGTTTGATTTCATCCGACTGAATAACACTCCCAGTGAAAGAAACTGTATTCAGCTCAAGCAAGTTTTTTAACAAAAAATAACCTCATTTTTCTCTGTGGCTCTGAAGTGACGGTGTGGCTGATGATAGGAAGTTACTTTTGAAAGCTCTGCCTCACTATGAATCTTGTAACGATTGTGTCTGTTTCTTTCTGTCACATAGGAGGTCATGCAGGCCATATTAGTAATAGGAATGTTTGCCCTTCGATGCATCAGCAAGATCGGTTGAGCACAATAATAATGTTGAAGTTTAGAATAGCTGACCGAGCTACATGTATCTTCTGACTTCAGCCACATTACTCAACTCAGTGCAAAAAAAAATGACCATGATAGCAAATGAATTTTCAGCCTTTTACAGAATGATGATCTGAATTTAGTTGCCTTTGAAAAATAGATATCAGGCTTCATGCACTGATGTGCAAATAACCTCCATTGTATCAGGTTCATTTACTTACTTCTAACATAGCACTGAAATGGTTTTCACAGTAATGGGCAAACTTTGCATTAATGTGAGAGCACTACTGGCTGCAGGCAGTTAAGAGTAACTGGAGGTAGGAACCTAACCATTCTGCTGGTAGAGCTCAGTGCAATGAATTTGGAAACAATCAACATTGCTACTTAAAAATGTCAGATTGTTAAACAATAACCTTCTTTTATGTTTAATTATTTGGATCATAAGTTCCTAATGTTTTTTCAAATATTACATTGTGCTCTCTACCATCTATTTAAAATAGGTTAAAAGCATAGCAGTGGAAAATATCCTAGATCAAAATATCATTGTGAGATTTTTATGCTGTTGATAAAAGGGACAATGTCTTCATGAAAAACAAGCTTACCACCCTTTTTCCTATTTGAGGAGGGAGGAGACCCAAAGGCTTTCACATCATTATTATACAATGATATAATGTAGGTATTGACTACAAAACTGATGCACTTTGATGTAATTTTTCTCAGTGGGGGAGATTTTGAGGCCTCCCAAATGGCAGAAACAGAGCGGTAGCGAGCTTAAATGGCGGGGAATGACTTACCACCCTGTTCCCGCCATCACAATCTTTCCACAGCCTACAGCTGAGTGCCCAGAACATCCTACTGAGTAACCTGGCAGGCCTATTTAAAATGCAAATCGCGGTTCTGTGACAAATATAGGACCCTGTTTGCCATTTTATGACAGTACTGGTGTAGTGTGCGCTGCGCATGCTCTGCCCAGTGGGATTGATTTTAACTTTTGGGTGCCTGACCATTCCGGCAGCGAAGATGCCAGAGCCACTTTGAGGCCCGGCCTCATTTAGATAGAACCGGCGAGCTAGCCGTCCCGATACAGCTCGCCGAATTCAGGCCGTCACAATATCAGGCAGCCTCGGTAAGGGAAGTCTGGGAGGTGGGGTCATGATTGAGGTGGTGGGGGGGAGCCCGGGATGGCAGAGAGGGCACACCTCTAACTAGAGCTCTTCCAAGCTCTACAAAAACAGCGTAGCTACTGCCACTCCGGATCCACCTCCCATCCCAAGATCGGACTCCCACGTTGGACCTATCTTCTTTTGGCTCAGAGGTCGGCTGGGCCACCCAATATTGTAGTGACCCTTAGCCGGTGGGTTGCCCCGGGACTCTCGTTTTACACCCATTTTGAGGTCTAGTCCTCAAAATGGTCCGGGCCTCCCGCCGGGACTATCGGGCAACCGGCTGGCGCACACTGCCAGCCAGCCGGCCAGCCACCCAAAGTCCACTCAGGGGGCAAATCTACCCCATTATGTCTTCTGTTTAGAAACAAATCCAAGGTTCGTCAAACACAAAATACGAGGTAAACTTTGATGGGCAAGCAAAAGTATGCCCCTTTAAACCTTCAGACCCCACCAGTGAAATCTCATTTTAGCAGCTAGCTAGATAACGGATTGGAGCACCTGACAAAATGCCTAAAAAACAATCTAGATTTGACATGGTCACTTCAGTCAAACTATTGACCCTGAGCTTCAAATGGCCACAGAACTAACCGATGATGCTTGATTTTAGCTATTCAGAGGCCCGATATTTCAATTTGGGAGTTCAAGTTTTAAAATAGACCATGAGATACCAGCAGCACAGGAAGAAAGGATACAGAATTAAAAACATGAAGAACCTGGTAATTGTAACAGAAAAAATACGTAACATTATTCAGAATCTCAAATCAATCTCAAATTAAAGTTAGAACAGTAAAAATAGAAGATGTTAAAAAAAAGAGTATTTTAAATTTCTTTTTCAAGTCACTTTCTGGAGGGCATGGTACAATACAGAATAACAGAATATCTGCTACCTCACGGATTACACAGTACTTGCAGATACAGGCACTGATGGTCTTGTACAGCTGTACCTTCTTCATAGCTCAATGGGTCACTCATTGACAGTGGGTCCATCTTTCTTAAAATGTATCTCTTTGGTCAAGCTTTTAGTTGCCTGTCCCAATATCTCCTTCTCTAGACAGCTACAAGGGTCATTGTCAAATACACTATAGGCATCTTGAAGCAACACTTCAGATGCTGAGGAGATCAGAAGGCTTCCCACAATACATCCACAGCAAGGTCTCCAAACTCATTGCAAGGTACTGCATGATGTATAATTTTGCCATCCAAAAAGGCATAACCACGGAATAGGTGGAGGAGTAAGAAACCTATCTACAGTCAAAAACAGAGCAAGAATAAGACCAGAAGCAAGAAGATATTCCTACCGATCAACTTTTGCAGTCAGCTGGAGCCATACTGTATGATGTGACAGATGAGAACTTCACCTAAGTACCCATCTGCCCAATGTTTAGCAGTACTTTCCACATCTATACCATGCAGATGCCAAACACATTTGCACAAACATTGGCCTCTGCACTAGCACAACTATTTTGGATTTCTTTAATTTGCTATAATCTTTTTCTACATCATTTCTAGAAATTTGTCATGTCACCTGTGAAATAAAATGCAAGCATATTTAAGTCACTAAAAGTGATTAGTGCTGAGGCTAGTGTTTTTATACCCCATGTCGCTCTTTAATGATTTGTGTCCTCTAGAACCTAACCCAGTGCTCCTTATCGGTGCTGCCCCAATGGCAGAAGTAAGTGAGGTCGCTGGTTACTGGGTAACAGTGGGAGCCTTGAATTGAAGTGGCCCTCTGGTTCCTTGTGTTGTGTCATGAGATGGCCCTGCAACTACTTGCTTCATGTCCACTATTGCAGTGCCAAAGCACACTTACTCATTTTGTGCTTATCCTTGCTATACATGATCTATAATTCATCTGTATACAATCAGAATGGATGGTAACATTCATGTAAGTTATAATACATAGTATAGAATATGTATTTAACATGGTAATTACCAGGTAATCTGTTACCATTCCCAACCTCCTGAGGAACAGTGGTTATATGCCTATGATTCACCTTTCTAGGCTCATGTGCATCAATAGCTTTTAATGGTACAGACCCACCAACTGTCCCTTGCCTGTTGTTTCATACAACTTTGGTCGTAAAACATGAGTGCAGTGTGAATTAATAAAACAGGATTATTTACCACCTGGCATCACAATCATTCTTTTATCCATGTGATCACAAATGAAATCATTTGTTTGCTTGATTATTTTTATAAATCACAGAAAACTTCATCAGCCAAATATGTTCTCTACGTCCACATTGGGAATGGCTACTCTTTCAAATGCATATTTGAATATTCGACTGTTAAAATATTTCATCAAGAAACTGAAGACACTTAAAACCTTATCAGTCAAATACGTCTATTAAGAAAGAAAATTATCTTATGCTGGGCATCTTTTTCAGTTCCTGGAAGTTTTATTGCAGATCTCAACCTAAGCTTGTATGGTGGCTGACCCTAAGTTCGCATTGTCAGCAATTCATTGCCAGGCACATTGGAACTTCAAGATATTTGTTGGCTGATCCATTGGACCGTAATGGTCCAACGCATCTCTCCAATACATTGGTTATGAGGTGATCCGGGTATCAGTTAGTGACTTTGCTTTATTTAAAATCTCCATCCAACCATTGCCTTCAGGATTTGTGCACCCCACAGCTGGATAAATGACGATCTCGCCATTCATACCAGTTAATTTATTAACTCATTTATGTGGGTAATAGGTGGGTTTCCATTGATTAGTTCGCATCTGTTGACAGCAACAGATTCACAATCAAATTGGCACACAGCCACACATTTTGCAGGATCCGTTTATTTTCCTGAGCACAATAAAACTAACTTTAACAAATTTGGGGAATTCAGCTTTTTAAAATAAATATTCACGACTCGTTGAATGTTTCTAGTTATTAAGATGAAATAGATTTGGGATTTCACTTTAGTGCCTCCTCAACACTGATCTGAAGCTCCAAAGAAGGAAGCAACTCTGGTAACTAGAATAGCTGAGATGCTGGTCTTTAAGCAATTTTATTTCTGTGATGCTAAATCCTTGAAATAGTTTAAATGATAGAAGTTTAAAAGTTGCTGGGGATTTATTATCTTGAAAGAAAATAATTTAAGTTCTCAATGTATTCGACCTAATTTTAGGTTACTTTTGTGATGTTCTTTTGCACCATGTTGTGACACAACTGTTTTTTTTAAATCATCTTTAGGCCCACATTATTATTTATTCTTTTTATGCTGATGTTACTTGTATGTGCCATGCTCAGAAGCACATTTTGAACAAAATTAATTCAATGGTTGAATTCTTCCCACATTCCAAAAGGGAAAAGCAATTTCTTGAAATGAGCAGTGAACTGGACTGAATGAAATTTGTTTGGAAAAATCCAAATTTTGGTTTATTCAGACCAATTTGGATTAAGAAAAAGGACATTGAAAGATCAGCTTGTCCATCAAACACGTCCCTTGCTGGCATGATGTAACTTCCACACATCTATTCCCTCATCTGCCCTTACTCCCACCCATGCAATCATGCATAGGAACAGGAAAAGGCCATTCAGCCCCTCAAGCATGTTCCGCCATTCAGTTAGATCATGGCTGATCCATATCTCAACTCCATTTACCTGCCTTTGCTCCATATCCCTTCATACCTTTACCTAACAAAAATCTATTGATTTCAGTTTTGAAAATGTCAATTGTCCCAGCACCCATAACCTTTTTGGGGGAAGAAAGTTCCAGATTTCACTCCTGAATAGCCTAGCTGTAATTTTGATTAGAGCCCCTTGTTCTGAATTCACCCACCAGAAAAAATATTTTTTCTGTAGCTACCCTATCAAATTCATATATTATTTTAAGCACATCAATTATAATCATCCCTCAATTTTCTAAACTCAAGGGAATACAAGCCAAGATTATGCAACCTGACCTCATAACTTAAGCCTTTAATCACTGGTATCAGTCTGGTGAACCTGCACTGTACCCCTCCAACGCCAATATTATTTCCTGAGATTCGGTGCCCAAAACTGAACACAGTGCTCCAGATGGAGCCTGACCGAGGTTCTATACAGCTGAAGCATCACTTCCTCATTTTTAAATTCCAACTCCTTGAGATAAAGGCCAACATTCCATTAACCTTTTTGATTACTTTTTGTACCTGTGCACTAGCTTTTAGTGATTTGTGTACATGGGCACCTAAATCCCTTTGCTCCTCCACAGCTCATAATCTCATACCATTAAGGAAATATTCTTATTTGTCTTTCTCAGATTCAAAGTGCAATCTCCTGGGATAGGCAAAAATAACAGAGGAAAGAAAAATGTAGGTCAAATTAGGAAAATAATGCTGGAAAATTCTTCTCTCACCACCAAAGGTGATCAAACAGAGTCGAGGAGTTCACAGTGACTGGTGACCCAACCCTCAATGACCCACCGACCTATATATAGAGGTGTTTGACACTCGCAAGAACTCATCCAACTCCCTTTTGAATGTTTGCAGTTAATCACCTGCAACTTATTTAAGAGGCCAACAACTCTGTGCAAAAAGAAGTACCTTTGAGCACCTAACCCAGTTCTTCGTTTTTGTAACTTTATGTCCACTGGCCTTCCCTAACCAATCTAGTTCAAATAGCCTTTCCACTTGGATTGAGTCTAATCCATTCATTATTTTAAAGACCTCAATCATAGCTCCTAGATATCTATGCATTCCCAAAGTAAAAAGCCACAGTTGTCTAAGCCTGTCCTGGTAACCAAGGGGTTTTAATCTAGGTGTTAATCGAGTGGTCCTCCTCTGCACCTTTTCCAGGGCCTGCATACTCCCACCATGTGAGGGGGCAAAAACTGGATAAAGAATTGTGGCCTGTACAAGACGTTATACAAAGAAAGGATTGTGTTTCTTGTGTTATACTTAATTGTCCTGGCAATACATCCGAATGCCCTATTTGCTTTTACAATAGCCTTGCGAGGCTGGTCAGGGACCTTAAATGAATCATGCAATATAACATCCTGCTCCTTCTTCCACTCAGCAGCTTTGAGCATGCAACCCTGCATGGCGTTTACATACTTGGAGTTGCCCTTACCCAATAAACATCACACTACTTTTGTCTATATTAAAGAAATAAAGACTTGCATTTATATAGCGCCTTCCATGACCTCAGGACCTCCCAAAGCACTTTACAGCCAATGAAGCACTTTTTTGCAGTGTAATGTAGGAAAAGTTGCAGCCAATTTGCACACAGCAAGCTCCCACAAACAGCAATGTGATAATGACCAGATAATCTGATTTAGTGATGTTGGTTAAAAGACATCTGCTAGACACAGGCCCATTTGCCCACTGCATCGCGATCTACCTGTAATCGAAAGTTTTCTTCTGAAGTCCTTACAGGAACTCATATCTTCATGTAATCCACAAACTTGTGGATAGTTCTCTTGATGTCTTCATCCAGATCATTGCTGAAGATGGTGAAGAGCAACGGCACTAACAATGATTCCTGCAGGATTCCACTAGTGACCAGCCTCCAGGCAGGACATCCACCATTAATAAATACCTTTTATCTACATGAACGCATCCAGCTCCTTAATCAAAGCAAAAGCTGACCGCCAATCCCACAAAACTCAACCTTACTCAATAGCCTTTCCTGTGCTACTTTGAGAAAGGCTTTTTGAATGTCTAGATACACATGCCCTGATATATACGAGGAGGTGGGAAGGGAGCAAGGGAAAGTTTAGTGGCTGGAAAACCCGGAAATACAGAATTCCCGAAGGCCCTGCCGAATTTAACAGCAGGACCTGATTTACATTTTTTGAGTCCGTTTCCAGGCTGCAGCCATCCAAATTGAAAGGTGGCTGGCTGTCGGGCGGGTAGACCTACGGCACCAGGCCACAGCTGGGGAGCGGAGGGAGGGATGGAGAGATCGCGGGTCAGACATTGAGGGGGGGAGTCGGAGATTGAAGGTCAGATATCAGGAAGGTAAGAGATCATGGGTCGGACATCGAAGGTGTCAGAGATCATGGGTTAGGCATCGGGGGGTCGAAGATCGTGGGTCAGGCATTGGGATAGTCGGAGATTGTGGGTCAGGCATCGGGGGGTCAGAGATCGTGGGTCAGGCATCGGGGGGTCAGAGATCTTGGGTCAGGCATCAGGGGATCAGAGATCGCGGGTCCGACACAGAGGGGCAGGAGATCATGGGTCGGACATCGGGGTAGTCGGAGATCGTGGGTCAGGCATCGGGGGGTCGGAGATCGTGGGTCAGGCATCGGGGGGTCAGAGATAGTAGGTCAGGCATCGGGGGATCGGAGATCGCGGGTCCGACATGGGGGGGGTCAGAGATCAGGGGTCGGACATCGGGATAGTCAAAAATCGAGGGTCAGGCATCGGGGGGTCAGAGATCGTGGGTCAGGCATCGGGTGGTCGGAGATCGCGGGTCAGACATTGGGGGGTTTGGAGATCACTGATCGGACATTGGGGGCGATGAATCGGAGATGCTCAACATGGAGGAGGACTGATTCATCAGCTGAGGAAGGGCGGTAGGTGGTTATCAGCAGGAGGTTTTCTTGCCCATGTTTGACCTGATGCCATGCGATATCATGGGGTCCGCAGTCAATGTTGAGGACTCCCAGGGCCACTCCCTCCTGACTGTATACCACTGTACCACCACCTCTGGTGGGTCTGTGCAGCTGGTGGGACAGGACATACTCAGGGATGGTGATGGAAGAGTCTGGGACATTGGCTGAAAGGTATGATTCTGTGAGTATGGCTATGTCAGGTAGTTGCTTGACTAGTCTGTGGGACAGCTCTCCCAATTTTGGTACAAGTCGCCCGATGTTAGTGAGGAGGACTTTACTGGGCTTTGTTTGCCTTTGTCGTGTCTAGTGCCTAGTGGCCCGATGCCGGGTGGTCCGTCTGGTTTCATTCTTATGTGACTTTCTGTAGCGAGATTGTACAACTGAGTGGCTAGCTAGGCCATTTCAGAGGGCAATTAAGAATCAACTACATTGCTGTGGGTGTGGAGTCACAGCAATGTGGTTGCAGGTAAACTTGCGGGAGTGGAAGCAGGTAAGCTTGATGAGCCAGGGAGAAGCAGTCCTGCTCCTCCTGGCCCACAAGCAATGTTGGAAAGGCACTTACCTGTTCCATCCAGTCGGCCAGCGTTGAGTCTGAAACAGAGCTAAAATGTGAGGCATGCAGCCTCATTAAAATATTTAAATGATGGGCCCAACTCCAGAGAGCAGGTTCATCACCCACCCCCCATCCCGCCTCCATTAAAACCGGAAGTGGGCGCGTTGGAAGCGCTTTGTGGTCGGGTTTCCCATTATTTTATTTTTGACCCACCATCGGCCTCCCCCCCGCCCATCCTGTAGGATTAAAATTACCCCTACAGTGTCAACCGAGCCTCCATCATTCACTAATTTTTTAATATCCTCAAAAAAATTCAGCCAAGTTGGTAAGACCAGGTCTTCTTTTCCAGAAGACATCCACAGATTCCCTAATATCCCCTTCTATTTCAATGTGATCATGCACTGGATCGCTAATGATCCCTTCTGGCAACTTGCCTGTATTCGAAGTCAAACTAATGGAGCTATAATTTCATGATGAATGAGATAGTATCCCAACATAGATTGGTGATCATGATCTTAAGGATTAGCAGGTCATTACATTGAGGCATTCAGAGATTATGGGCCAGCATTTGCTGTCAAAATAACTGTGAGGCTAATGGCACTCGCGGTTATCTATGTACAAATGTCACAGGTTGACTAGAATGGGCCTATACTTTCTGGCGTTTAGAAGAATGAGAGGTGATCTCATAGAAACAAACAAGATTATGAGGGGGCTTGACAGGGTAGATGCTGAGACACTGTTTCCCCTGGCTGGAGAGTCTAGAACTAGGGGGCATAGTCTCAGGATAAATGGTCGGCCATTTAAGACTGAGATGAGCAAGAATTTCTTCACTCCGAGGGTTGTGAATCTTTGGAATTCTCTACCCTAGAAGGCTGTGGATGCTCAGTCGTTGGATAGATTTTTGGACTCTAAGGGAATCAAAGGATATGGGGATCAGGCGGGAAAGTGGAGTTGAGGTCGAAGATCAGCCATAATATTATTGAATGGCGGAGCAGGCTCGAGAGGCCGTATGGCCTACTCCTGCTCCGATTTTTTATGTTCTAAGCAACTTCAGGTGAGCGGCAGGTACGTGGTTAAACGCGGATGTACAAAAGTTGCAGTCCAAGTTGCGCCGATCCACCGTTAGATTCTCGAAAACGGCATCTCACTGTCTGCCTCACCATTGACATCCATTGAATGGCGTGAAGTTGCTGTATTTGTGCTGCAAATATGAACTATAGTTAAGTTTTGTCCATTTCTGTCTAAGTACCCTTTTAACGATGTGATAAGTGTTAATTACTGCCTGTCAATCTCTCTGGCAGTGAAAATTAACTATTACAAGTGTGGAGTCTTCAGGTTTTAATTGTTGCTGAAGATTTTTAAAATATCAAATTTAAAATTTGTTTTTTACTTTACCTTTCTGTTTTCTTTTCTTTCTCTTAATCCAATCTTTCTTTCCCTCTTTATTTCTCTTTCTGTACCTGATTTGACATTGAATTCACCCACTCTAATTAACACTTCCTTCACAGCAATGCGCTGTTTATTTCACAATCCTTCAATCTCATTGGTTAAGGAGATACATAGTTACTTGTCCTGTTCACTCAGATCCCAGATGCCCTGTTTCCCCTTCTGTGACGTTATCAGCTCACACTTTCAGCAACTTGCCACACAAAAATTTAAAAACCTAAACGTGCAAGGGCAAGTCTGACTAACGGCAGAAGCCATTAGAGACCGCATCACAGCAAATTATGGCCCAATGATTTGGGATGATCTATCATGATCTCCCCACCTTTAGTATTGTTCAGTTACTACAATGATCCATAATGGTTATGTTTTGATTTCTAATGCTAATATCATGTTCCCTGATGATCCACTATCATGATCTATGATAATCGAACATGTTTGCATGTTATTATAGATTTATCATTATAATAGAGTAATTTTTTTTTACAAATTGTACCTGTGGTCAGAGTTAGTTCCTTCACCATTATGTCTCTACATTGCTTTGCTGATTTACATCTAAACCAATTTAGACATGAATATAGATACTTAAAATAAACAGAAGTTATTTACAGTACATAATTATTCTAAAGGCTGTCCAATGTTAACAGTGGCATGTGTCCGACACGATGGTGATCTCACCTGCAGGCAAGAAAGCATAACATGAAAGATACTCATCCAAGTTGATAACAGACTCAAACCATTTACTTTCTTGAAAGTGGTAAAAGTACTTTCATGTTGCACTGCAAGCTGCAGGCCTTCCTATCTGACACATCTCTTGAAATGAGAGATATCCTTGAAGAAGCTTTATAATTTTTGCCTCATTTGCATTAATTAGAAATATGAGCAGTATTCACAATTCCCACACTTCCCTCTAAACCAGGCATGGAGATGATTTAAAATACCTTGGCTGATTTTCCCATTCCTAACTCAGGGGACCACAACAACAAAGTCAAGTACACACAGGCATATAAATATTATTGCAAACTTAAAGGGCCTCATTTAAAATGCTTTCTTTAGCACTGCAAATTATTTTTGCCTTTTATATTTGCACAGTACTTTTTGATAATGTTATTTTCTCCCCTCATGAAGCCGTTGACTCATTGCTGGGGTACAATGAGCACCAGACTTGTTTATGTGTTAGACTTGACAGTGAGTTCCAACAAATATTATACCACAGGGGCATTACAGCAAGCCTCAATCTTGTCCTCAGCTGACAATGATCTTGTCCTTACCAAACATCCATACACACAAATAAGCAGGGAAGCAAATCCCAGACAATTCTTTCCCCAACCTTTTAGAATCAAGGCCAGTTGCATTTTCTCAAAGGCTATCCCAGCTGTTAACTCATAACAAACCTAGGGGTAGATCTTAACCCTATCCACCCTGCAGAAACTGGGTGGGTGGTCAGGTAAAGTGGGCGGGTTACTTGCCGGTTGGAAAACCACCCAGATCCCATCATCTCCAATTTTAAATGATGGTTCTGCTTGGGCAGCAAAGCTGCTGCAGCTTTCAGGCCAAGTGAAGGCCAGCCTGAAGAGGATCAGGAAGCTGAAGAGGATTCCCAGGTAAGTTGTTTACTTTGCTTTGTGGGGCCAGGTGGAGCGGGAGTATTCTCCTAGGCCCAACAGGAAGGAATAGGCCTGCCTGCCCTCGACTACTTCCCCTTCCCTACCATGAGATTCCTTGGAATCCCTTTCCTCACACTTACCCAAGTGCTGGTGCCCAATATTTCTGGAGACCAGCAGCCACTTCCTGCCCATTCCGGGTTGGGGTGGGCGGGGTGGGCAAGTGGGTCGGTGGCGTGTTAATGAGGCCCAACAGTTAAAATCACGGTGGCCTCATACTGCCGTGGGCAGGAATGAAATTAACTGAAACTAGCAGTTTCTCGCCAGAAACCTTCTGGCAGTTAAAATTGCATTTAATCACCTATTAGAATCCAATGAGTCAAGCCTGAGAATGTCTTAGGTTAAAGCTGTTCATAGCGCTAGCTATCTGTAAATTGACTCCAAGGCCTCCTAGACTGATATCTCAAAGCAGATCCCTGCATTGATAACTCTTGCGATTTGCAAAAATTCTGGCGCAGTGTCCATACAGTTGTAATAAGACAGTGGTAAAGTGGATCAAAATGAATTATCGTAGACTCTTTTGGTTCTGCTTCAAAGCTAACTGGAGACAATTGTTTGGATGCTGCATCAGGAATGTTGGCAATGTTGAGACAATGACCCACCTCCCCGCACCCCATTTTGTTATCAAGAATACTGGTCTCAATTGAATAAATATTTTATAAAAACACAGAAAAACAACCAGCTACACATCATGCTGGAATGAAACTTGGCGCTACACATAATTCGGACTATTTCCTTCTCCATGCAGCTGAGCAAGGCAAGCTGAATCAAATACTGACTTGTGATTCATGGACAGAAAGATCATAACACTTATAAAGCCAGCAGATCCAGGGAATTCCAGGCTCCTCGGGCTTGTAGTTTTTGAAACAAATCCTAACATTACAGCAATTATTGGAGAAGGACCATTCAGTTCCATGCATTTAAAAAAAAGGGAAGGCTTTTCAAAATTCTAGTCTGATCATACTTGTTAACTTGTCCCACAAAATTAAAGACCTTGCAACTATAAACACCTTGTCATGTCACACACAATATCCTAAAGCTCTCCCCATCCAATTAGAAGGCCTTCTCTGGACAATTAGGGATGGGCAATAAATGTATCATTGTCAACATCTGAGAACAAATTAATTAAAAATAAATTACTTTTTGCAGTTAATGGTAAGACCAGCTAATTTGTTTTTGGTTGAAGCAGATAAGGTGGTTAGGATAATTCCCTACTCTTCTTCAAATAGTTCCATGTAACCTTTAACACCTACGTGAATAAGGCCCTGATTTAACATTGAATTCAAAGCACAATCGCCAGTAAATTCTGTGGTTGTTCTCCTGATCACATGCCACAATCCAGTTGAAAATTTGTTGGAAACCCCAGAGAGACAGCGTAAACAGCCATTTACATTATTTATACAGGGTTTCCACTGATCTTTTTCCAAAATTACAGTGGGAAATCAGTGACCCCTTGGAAATTCAACTACAATGTCTCCCACAATACTCCACTCCCTCAATACTGCACTGAAGTATCAAACAAGATTACATACTTAAATCTTGGATTGTGGCTTGTAACTACAATTTTCTGACACTGATAAAAGACGGCCACTAACTGAAACAGCTAACACTAGTTGCGATGATTTACCAGTCAATCCCTTTATATGACAGAACCTGTTATTTGTTCCCTCATTGGAGGTGAAATTGGTCTTGGGCAGTAGTGCAAAACGGGCGATAGCAAATCGGCAGCACATTTTACACCCCGTCTGATTTTCTTTTCCATTGACTTCAATGGAAAATTGAGTGAGGTGTGTAAAACGTGCTGTCGATTCACTATTGTCCATTTTGCACTACTACCCAAGACCAATTTCACACCATTGTTCCTTCTCCTAAACACCAGCATCATGGAGATTGACCAGAAGAGGAGGAGGACTCAGAATTAAAATTGTTCACCCTGTGAGAAATTCTAATATTGCCAACAATAGACCTCACCTTTTTTTCAGGCCTTCTGCTTTTACTACACATATATTGAGGCTGAAATTACATGGCGGGGGTGGGGGGGGGGATTAGTGCATACTCGTGTAAACGCCCACATGAGCCTGCATGGTACCTCAACAACTGGTCCCGCCAAAGCTCGCAGGGTTAGGGGTAAGGTCCCTCTAATTACTTAGGAATGACAGCTGCTCACACCACTTGGGACACACCTGGATGTCTACCCACAAAGGAAGCTGCATATTGATTGCCAGGTCCAGGATGATTTGCTGGTGCTGTCAGTCCCCTCTGTATAAAAGAAAAATTAAAAACTAAACTTACCCTTCTTTGTGGGCCCCACTTCCACCATGAAGTGACTGGAATGCCTGGTTTTGCTGCTGGGTCTCTGTAAGACCAAAGCACGGAAACCCCTGGCATTAGGACCACCCACAGCTCTGTCCTCTCCAACACTGCTGACCTTGTAGAGAATGGGCAGTGGTTCTGCCCCTTACAAGGCCCCACAAAATCCATGACAGTGAGTTATGTTCTAATTGTGGCCTTTCTGATGTATTCCTGCTTGAGTGACAGCAGGAATCTGCCAAAAGGGCCATATTTTTTGGCCCCATCCTCCTTAATGGACTAATTCAAGAACGGTCTCCAGTTGCAACTGTTCAATCCATTAATACTCTCCTTACAAAAGCCATCAATTTTCTTTTCCAAAACACAAGTTTCATGTTTTGAGCACTTTTCGATTTTGAAATTCTTTTTCATATAAGACAAATCCCAATTCCCAAAGTTTGAAACGTTGCTTTTTCCTAATCCGCTCACTATCAATGAGTATTGGCACTAAAGGGCAGAAATTGCAAGGCTCTGCTACTGCATGAGTCAGGATTGTAGCCCCGATAATGTGCTCCATGTCTGCATCTAGTGAGGCAATTACATTTTTCGATTTTTGTCTTGCATCACATATTTGTTCTGCAACTCAAATAAGACAATCTTGGACCAGAAAGTCTCTCTCTAGTTCTTCTCTCCCTATTCCTCCTGCTCCCAAATTGCACCAGCATACCCAATTTTTGCAAAGATGGCTGCCTTTAGTGTTTTTTAATTTTTTTAATCTAATTATTTGATGAATGTTTGTAATTATGAGGGTGATGCAAAATAAACTCAGGAATAGCATGGGCTAGATGCAGAGTAAAGCTCCTTGTACTCCCCCCTACAATCCTTCTTAACTCCAGCCTCTGCATCAGTATAACATTTCCACTTTTAACATTAAACCCATCATCATGCCCTGCCTGAGTTAGGTTGCCATTACAATGCTGCAGGCCTATACCCACAGGGTTCAGACTACCCAAACGCATTAACTCATTTCATGAGCCCTCACAGCCAGCTTTCTTGTTGATCAATTTCCCTCTCTTCCTCCTGACCTGAAAGCACTGACTTGTGTTGATACATAGTGCCATTAGTTCTGGTTATCCTCCAGTACTTCACCCAAGTGACCATTCCTCAGATGTGAGGCTAGACAGTGAACGTTGGTAGACCATCCTCCATGAAAGACACCACAGCCCAGTCCGATCCTGTCCTTATCTGATATCCAAAAATGCCCACTTACCAGCATTGCTCACCAATGATAATCAAGAGTGGGAACCCTGTCTGATTTTCCCCTCACTAACCAAGAGGCACTGAGGCGAATTGTAGCACCTGAAATGCCAGACAGGCTGAGATCATCTAACTCGCCGTAGACCGGGAAGCAAACCTTAGACCTTCTAGACTGTACAGCTCTGCAGTAGATGGCTGACCCATGTCACCATACCATTGAACTGTAATCCCATGATTTTGATATTTCCACCTTATTGATAGGTGTAAGATGATAAATAGTAAGATGATATAAAAAGGGGAATTGTTTGACTTTACACTGCCGGCATGGTGACTCACCCACTAAAAGCATGTATTGGTAATTCAGACTTGTGCCAGGTGTGACTTTTTGACTGCTTTGATTAAAGGTTGAAAAATCTTGTACAATGCATGTCAAATTTCTGCACACCTAGTGGCTCTGACTCCTCACTAGGAGCAAAAATTCAGAAATTAAACCGCAATAAATGCCAAGACACAGGCTAGCCCAAGGCTAGGCCTAAGTTCTTCCTGTATTCATAGTATCATAGTAGGTACAGCAGAGGAGGAGGTTATTCGGCCCATCGTGCCTCTGCTGGCTCTTTGAGAGAGCTACCCAATTAGTCCATTTATTTTTAATCGTTCATGGGATGTGGGCGTCGCTGGTGAAGCCAGCAATTATTGCCCATCACTAATTGCCCTTGAGAAGGTGGTAGTGAGCCGCCTTCTTGAACCGTTGCAGTCCATGCAGTGATGGTTCTCCCACAGTGCTGTTAGGTAGGGTGTTCCAGGATTTTGACCCAGCGACGATGAAGGAATGGCGATATATTTCCAAGTCGGGATGATGCGTGACTTGGAGGGGAACGTGCAGGTGGTGTTGTTCCCGTGTGCCTGCTGCCCTTGTCCTTCTAGGTGGTAGAAGTCGCGGGTGTGGGAGGTACTGTCGAAGAAGCCTTGGCGAGTTGCTGCAGTGCAGCCTGTAGATGAAACACACTTCAGCCACAGTGCGCCGGTGGTAAAGGGAATGAATGCTTAAGGTGGTGGATGGGGTGCCAATCAAGCAGGCTGCTTTGTCCTGGATGGTGTCGAGCTTGTTGAGTGTTGTTGGAGCTGAACTCATCCAGGCAAGTGGAGAGTATTCCATCACACTCCTGACTTGTGCTTGTAGATGGTGGAAAGGCTTTGGGGGGTCAGGAGGTGAGTCACTAGCCAGAGAATACACAGCCACTGACCTGCTCTAGTAGCCACAGTATTTATATGGCTGATCCAGTTAAGTTTCTGGTCAATGGTGACCACCAGGTTGTTGATGGTGGGGGTAATGCCATTGAATGTCAAGTGGAGGTAGTTAGACGCTCTCTTGTTGGAGATGGTCATTGCCTGGCACTTGTCTGGTGCGAATGTCACTTGCCACTTATCAGCCCAAGCCTGGATGTTGTCCAGATCTTGCTGCATGCGGGCACGGACTACTTCATTATGTGAGGGGTTGCGAATGGAACTGAACACTGTGCAATCATCAGCGAACATCCCCATTTCTGACCTTATGATGGAGGGAAGGTCATTGATGAAGCAGCTGAAGATAGTTGGGCCAAGGACACTGCCCTGAGGAACTCCTGCAGCAATGTCCTGGAGCTGAGATGATTGGCCTCCAACAACCATTACCATCTTCCTTTGTGCTAGATATGACTCCAGCCACTGAAGAGTATTCCCCCTGATTCCCTTTGACTTCAATTTTACTAGGGCTCCTCGGTGCCACACTTGGTCAAATGCTACCTTGATGTCAAGGGCAGTCACTCTCACCTCTCTTCTGGAATTCAGCTCTTTTGTCCATGTTTGGACCAAGGCTGTAATGAGGTCTGGAGCCGAGTGGTCCTGACGGAACCCAAACTGAGCATCGGTGAGCAGGTTATTGGTGAGTAAGTGCCGCTTGATAGCACCGTCGACAACACCTTCCATCACTTTGCTGATGATTGAGAGTAGACTGATGGGGCGGTAATTGGCCGGATTGGATTTGTCCTGATTTTTGTGGACAGGACATACTTGGGCAATTTTCCACATTGTCGGGTAGATGCCAATCTTGTAGCTGTACTGGAACAATTTGGCTAGAGGCGCGGCTAGTTCTGGAGCACAAGTCTTCAGCACTGCAGCCGGGATGTTGTCGGGGCCCATAGCCTTTGCTGTATCCGGTGCATTCAGCCGTTTCTTGATATCACGTGGAGTGAATCGAATTGGCTGAAGACTGGCTTCTGTGATGGAGGGGATATCGGGAGGAGGCCGAGATGGATCATCCACTCAGCATTTCTGGCTGAAGATGGTTGCCATCGGTTTAGCCTTGTCTTTTGCACTCACGTGCTGGACTCTGCCATCCTTGAGGATGGGGATGTTTACAGACCCTCCTCCTCCCGTTAGTTGTTTAATTGTCCACCACCATTCACGACTGGATGTGGCAGGACTGCAGAGCTTTGATCTGATCCGTTGGTTGTGGAATCTCTTAGCTCTGTCTATAGCATGTTGCTTCCGCTGTTTACCCTGCTCTTTCCCCCTGGCCCTGTAAACTTTTTCCGTCAAGCATTTATCGAATTCTCTTTTGAAAGTTACTATTGAATCTGCTTCCACCAGTCTTTCAGGCAGTGCATTCCAGACCATTACAACTCACTGCATAAAAATATGTTTCCTCATGTCACCTCTGGCTCATTTGACAATCAAAACATGATCACTTTAAATCTGTGCCCTCTGGCTACCAATCCATCTGCCACTGGAAACAGGTTCCCCTTATTTACTCTGTCAAAACTGTTCATGATTTTGAACATCTCTATCAAATCTCCCCTTAATCTTCTCTTTTTCTAAGGAAAACAACCCCAGCTTCTCCAGTTTCTCCACATAACTGAAGTCCCTCATCCCTGGTACTATTCTAGTAAATCTCTTCTGCATTCTTTCTAAGGCCTTGACATCCTTCCTAAAATGTGGTGAAACAATTGAACACAATACTCCAGCTGAGGCCTAACCAGTGTTTTATAAAGGTTTAGCATAACTTCCTTGCTTTTGTACTCTAAGCCTCTATTAATAAAACCCAGGATCCCATATGCATTTTTAACAGTTTTCTCAACTTGTCCTGCCACCTTCAAAGATTTGTGTACATACACCCCCAGGTCTCTCTGATCCTGCACCCCCTTTAAAATTGTATTATTTAGTTTATATTGCCTCTCCTCATTCTTCCGACCAAAATGTATCACTTCACACTTCTCTGCATTAAATTTCATCTGCCATGTGTCTGCCCATTTCACCTGTCTGTCTCTGTCCTCCTGTAGTCTGTTACCATCCTCCACATTGTTACCTACATTTTCGAGTTTAATGTCATCTGCAAACTTTGAAATTATACCATCTATACCCTAGTCTAGATCATTAATATATATAAAAAAAAACAGTGGTCCTAATACTGACCACTGGGGAACACGACTGCACACTCCCCTCCAGTCTCAAAAACAACCGTTCACCACGACTCTCTGCTTTCTGTTCATTAGCCAATTATGTATCCACACAGCCGCTTCCCTTTAATCCTATGGGCTTCAATTTTGCTATCAAGTCTATTATGTGGTACTTTATCAAATGCCTTTTGAAAGTCCATTTACACAATATCAACTGCACTACCCTCATCAACTCTCTCTGTTAGTTCATCAATGAACTCAATCAAGTTAGTCAAACATGATTTTCCTTTAACAAATCCGTGCTAACTTTCATTTATTAGCCCATACTTTTCCTAGTGCTAATTTATTACATCCTGGATTATTGGCTCTAAAAGTTTCCCCACCAACTATGTTAGGCTGACTGGACTGTAATTGTTGGGTTTACCCATCACTGGTATGTCCTGTCCCACCAGCAGGTCAGACCCACCAGAAGTGGTGGTACAGCGGTATACAGTCATGAGGGAGAGGCCCTGGGAGTCCTCAACATTGACTCTGGACCCCATGAAATCTCATGGCATCAGGTCAAACATGGGCAAGGAAACCTTCTGCTGATTACCACCTACTGCCCTCCCTCTGCTGATGAATCAGCCCACCTCCATGTTGAGCACCACTTGGAGGAAGCACTGAGGGCAGCAAGGGCACAGAATGTACTCTGGGTGGGGAACTTCAATGTCCATCACTAAGAGTGGCTCGGTAGCACCACTACTGACCAAGCTGGCTGAGTCCTGAAGGACATAGCTGCCAGACTGGTCCTGGGGCAGGTGGTGAGTGAACCAACACAAGGGAAAAACCTACTTGACATCGTCCGCACCAATCTAACTGTCGCAAATGCATCTGTCCATGACAGTATTGGCAGGAGTGACCACCGCACAGTCCTCGTGGAGACAAAGTCCCGTCTTCACACTGAGGACACCATCCAATGTGTTGTGTGGCACTACCACTGTGCTAAATGGCATAGATTCAGAAAAGATCTAGTAGCTCAAAACTGGGCATCCATGAGGTGCTGTGGGCCATCAGAAGCAACAGAATTGTATTCCAGCACAATCTGTAACCTCATGGTCCGGCATATTCCTCGCTCTACAATTACCAACAAGACAAGGGATCAACCCTGGTTCAATGAGGAGTGCAGAAGAGCATGCCAGGAGCAGCACCAGGCGTACCTAAAAATGAGATGGCAACCTGGTGAAGCTACAACTCAGGACTACATGCATGCTAAACAGCGGAAGCAACGCGCTATAGACAGAGCTAAGCGATTCCATAATCAACGGGTCAGATCAAAGCTGTGCAGTCCAGCCACATCCAGTCGTGAAAGGTGATGGACAATTAAACAACTAATGGGAGGAGGAGGCTGCGTGAACAACCCCATCCTCAAAGATGGCCGTGTCCAGCACATGAGTGTAAAAGACAGGGCTGAAGCATTTGCAATCATCTTCAGCCAGAAGTGCCGAGTGGATGATCCATCTCGGAATCTTCCCGATATCCCCACCATCACAGAAGCCAGTCTTCGGCCAATTCGATTCACTCCACGTGATATCAAGAAACGGCTGAGTGCACTGAATACAGAAAAGGCTATGGGCCCCGACAACATCCCGGCTGTAATGCTGAAGACTTGTGCTCCAGAACTAATCGCGCTTCTAGCCAAAATGTTCCAGTACAGCTACAACACTGGCACCTACATGACAATGTGGAAAATTGCCCAGGTATGTCCTGACCACAAAAATCAGGACAATTCCAATCCGGCCAATTACTGCCCCATCAGTCTACTCTCAATCATCAGCAAATTGATGGAAGGTGTCATCGACAGTGCTATCAAACGACACTTACTCACCAATAACCTGCTCACCGATGCTCAGTTTGGGATCCACCAAGACCACTCGGCTCCAGCCCTCATTACAGCCTTGGTCCAAACATGGACAAAAGAGCTGAATTCCAGAGGTGAGGTGAGAGTGACTGCCCTTGACATCAAGGCAGCATTTGACCGAGTGTGGCACCAAGGAGCCCTAGTAAAATTGAAGTCAAAGGGAATCAGGGGGGAAACTCTCCAGTGGCTGGAATTATATCTCGGGCAAAGAAAGATGGTAGTGGTTGTTGAAGGCCAATCTTCTCATCCCCAGGACATTGCTGCAGGAGTTCCTCAGGGCAGTGTCCTAGGCCCAACCATCTTCAGCTGCTTGATCAATGACCTTCCCTCCATCATAAGATCATAAATGGAGATGTTCACTGATGATTGCACAGTGTTCAGTTCCATTCACAACCCTTCAGATAATGAAGCAGTCCGTGCCCGCATGCAGCAACACCTGGACAACATCCGGGCTTGGGCTGATAAGTGGCAAGTAACATTTGCGCCAGACAAGTGCCAGGCAATGACCATCTCCAACAAGAGAGAGTCTAACCACCTCCCCTTGACATTCAACAGCATTACCATCACCGAATCCCCCACCATCAACATCCTGGGGGTCACCATTGACCAGAAACTTAACTGGACCAGCCATATAAATACTGTGGCTACAAGAGCAGGTCAGAGGCTGGGTATTCTCCGGCGAGTGACTCGCCTCCAGACACCCCAAAGCCTTTCCACAATCTACAAGGCACAAGTTAGTAATGTGATGGAATAATCTCCATTTGTCTGGATGAGTGCAGCTTCAACAACACTCAAGAGGCTCGACACCATCCAGGACAAAGCAGCCCGCTTGATTGGCACCCCATCCACCACCCTAAACATTCACTCCCTTCACCACCAGCGCACAGTGGCTGCAGTGTGTACCATCCACAGGATGCACTGCAGCAACTCGCCAAGGCTTCTTCGACAGCACCTCCCAAACTCGCGAACTCTACCACCTAGAAGGACAAGGGCAGCAGGCACATGGGAACAACACCACCTGCACATTCCCCTCCAAGTCACACACCATCCCGACTTGGAAATATATCGCCATTCCTTCATCGTCGCTGGGTCAAAATCCTGAAGCTTCCTACCTAGCAGCACTGTGGGAGAACCTTCACCACATGGATTGGAGCAGTTCAAGAAGGCGGCTCACCACCACCTTCTCAAGGGCAATTAGTGATGGGCAATAAATGCTGGCCTTGCCAGCGACGCCCACGTCCCATGAACGAATATGAAATAAATCCTTCTCCACTTTTTTGAATGGGGTGTAACATTTGCAATCCTCCAGTCCTTCGGCACCATTCCCATATCTAAGGAGGATTGGAAGGTTGTGGCCTGAGCTTCCGTAATCTCCACTCTTACTTTTCTCAGTAACCTATGATGCATCCCATCTGGATCGGGTGACTTTTCTACTTTGATTGCTACAAATTTTTTAAGTACCTCCTTTTTATCTATTTTTATACTATCCAATATCACTACTACCTCCTCCTTTTCTCTGGTGAAGACAGATGTGAAGTATTCACTTAGTGCCTCAGCCATGCCCCCTGCTTCTACAAGAAGATCTCTATTTTGTCTCTAATCGGTCCCACGTTTCCTTTGACTACCCTTTTACTATTTATATGTTTATAAAAGACTTTTGAGTTCCCTTTTATGTTAGCCACTAATCTATTCTCATACAGTCTCTTTGCCCCTCTTATTCCTTTTTTAGATCTCCTCTGTACTTTCTGTATTCAACCTGGTTCTCTACTGTATTATGAACCTTTCATTCATCATAAGCCTCATTTTTCTGTTTTATTTTAATCTCTATATTTTAGTAACCAGGGAGCTCTAGCTTTGGATTCCCTTCCTTTCCCTCTTGTAGGGATGTGTCTACTCCGTACCTGAGCCAACTCCTCCTTGAAGGACTCCCATTGTTCAATTACTGACCTGCCAATTTTTGATTCCAATCCACCAGGGCAAGATCCCTTTTTAACTCACTGAAATTTGCTCTTTTCCAGTAAGCATTTTCACATTTGATCGTTCCTTGTCCTTTTCCATAATTATTCTAAACCTAATGATATTATGATCACTGTTCCCCAAACGCTCCCCCACTGAAACATGCTCCACCTGCACCACTTCATTCCCCAGAACTAGATCCAGCACTGTTTCTTTCCTGGTTGGGCTGGAAACACACTGTTCCTGAAAGTTCTCTTGAACACATTTCAGGAATTCTTCCCCCTTTTTGCCCTTTACCCTGTTACTGTCTCAATCTATATTGGGATTAAAGAAGTCCTCCATTATCACTACTCTACAATTCTTGCATCTTTCTGTAATTTGCCTGCAAATGGTCTCCTCTATCTCCTTCCCACTATTTGTGGCCTATAGTATACATGCAGTGGCGTAATAGCTCCTCTATTGTTCCTTAATTCTAATCAAATTGTCATCTTGTAGCCACAAGAAGCATTGTTCAAAAACTGCAAGGATTCAAGTTCTGAATTAATGGAGATAAAGCTCTGGAGGGGATAGCCTTTGGGTTAAAGGTAAATATGAGAAAGTTTGGTTCATTTTACTGGAGTCAAATTTTCTCATATTTACCTTGGCCTGGTTTATTAAAGACCTCTTCTTCAACTGACAGCTGAGGGCAGTCAATCCTGATAGTTCTCCTTGGTTGTGCTTAAACCCTTTCCCCATGTTTCAGGTCTATGGTGATTGTCACCTGCTGACTCACATGCCCTCTCACCCTTCTTTCTATTATTTAGATACCAGAAGGATATATCTAACAATAAGCTCAGTTATTGCCTATGGCTTTTAGAGAAGTCTTTTTATTATGAATCTATTTAAATATTGTATTGCACCATTAAGAACAGTACCTCCCTCTCCATTTCACAAAACTGCTCATCGTTTTATTGGTGGGGTCATTTCACAAATTCACACTGTTAGCATCAGGACCTCGCTAATTGGAGATTCATATACGCAATGCCCATGACTTTCTGACCATTTGGCCAGAAAATCATGGCCAGTCCATGCCCAAATTTCCATTTTGCATTTATAGAAAGTGAAGCTACTTGTCAGAAGTGTGAATTCATAAAATTATCTCTCCCAAAAGTAAGATTTTATTTTTTTTGTTTAATATTCAATAAATGTTCATAAAAATTTAAAATTGAACTATTAAGGACACTCCCAAAGATGGTAAGAAAAATAACAGAAAAGAAGTACTTTCCTAAACTGAGTCTAAGACTTGTAACTATGATAGCAAGGCCTGAGGTCCAATGCCTCATCTAATCCGCACACCAGATTAAAATTCTTCCGAATACTATTTTTACAAACATACAGATGTGATACACCAGTTAACCACAAGGCAATGAGGCAAAACAGATGAATAAATCTCAATGGATCTATTACAGCAGGATGTCTAAAAAGAATGTAAGTAATTTTCATATAATATTCTAAGAAATGTTGAGTTTTTATAAAACCAATCTCCTCTCCCCAAATTGGCATGCCACCCTTGGTGGATAATGACGGACTGTAGGCCTATCTTCCATCACCAGAGACCTACAGATTAGTAACTTTGTGTGGCATGACATCTTTCCAGCATGTAATTTGTATCTAAGTACCAACATTCTCCATGCAAAGTTCTAGGAGTCATGAAAACGCCAGTAACTGAGCAGATGGGAGTGATAGCAAGTCATTTTCTCTAACCGCGGATGCATAATGATAAACAGATAGCTAGAAAATATGACCCAGACTATAATCAGAATGTCAGGAAATCTTATAGGATGACCAGAAATTGAGTAGTCCCCGTTCAGTAACCTACCAAGGAAATGACTACATTTTTTCCTGCATATGGTTGTGTGTTTCCAGCCACATACAACAGCCACTCACCCACTATGATGCCTAGATATAAGGATCTCTGTTTGATCATGTTCAAAGACGTGCGCTCCTGCGTTAAAGTAGGTATGAGAAAGACGATTTTGCAAATATACACTTCCAAAGGGGAGTCCCATCCAAGAGTGTACATATCGGGAAAAGACAGGCACTCTCCCCTTGATCTTCCATTTGTTTCTGCCAGGATGGAAAATCATGGGTTGCCCACCCATGATCTACCAATATTGTGCTCCTGGTGAGTGAAGCTCAATTCTGGAAAATCATTGCTGAGGTGTCTCCAGTTTGGTAAAGAGTCCTATTGGGTCATTAACAATGGGGGAGAGGGACTAGCTGGATTGCTCATGCAGAGAGCCGGCATGGACTCGACGGGCCGAATGGCCTCCTTCTGTGCTGTAATCATTCTATGATTCTAACAAGGTAAAACATTGGTGTCTTTGCCCTGCAACTATTGCATTTTGGCACTACAGCCTGGAAATTTTGCAGGATTCTCCTGATCTCCCATGATAACATTGCCAGGAGACTAGCAAAACCCCCCTGGAGAAATGTGTAAATGGCCACTTTCATCTGTTTACATCATTTCTATGAGGGTTCCATAGATATCCCACCAAAGTCAAGACAGGAGATTGAGAAAAACCTACAGAATTCCAAATATGTCTTTGATCAAAATGTGTTCACCTGGTTTAAGTGTTTCAAGCATTTGTGTGCAGTATCGAAAATTGAATGAACTCTTTTTTCTGCTTTGATTCCTTTGTCTTTCTCCTTGAGTTTCAGCCATGTGGGATCTAGTTGTTGCAGGCAGAGTGCCAATGTTATTCTACATCTCCTACTCCTCAAAAATTCTACAGGAGTATTCCCAATACATAATGGTCCAGCTCTCTATGCTTTAGAACAAATTAAGGATCAAAATGCTTTGTTCAGATTTGCTCTGCTTACTCAATTGCTTCATGAGTCATTCGAAACATTGATAAACCTGTAAATTTGGCAAAGCAGGTTGAAAATCATTATGACTTATTGGGGGTAAAATTCAACTTCAGCAAGGATGCAAAACAGATGGTGGTGAAAGGGAAGACTTTTAAAGGAATGGAGGGGCAGAAAAACTTAGAGATTAAAGATGGGAGGATAAGTTATCATAGAATCATACAGTACAGAAGTAGACTATTTAGCCCATCGTACCTGTGCCGGCTCTTTGAAAGAGCTGTCCAATTTAATCCCACACCCCAGCTTTTTCCCCATAACCCTGAAAATTAATCCTCTTCAAGTACATGTCCAAATGCCTTTTGAAAGTTCCTATGGAATCTACTTCCACCACCCTTTCAGACAGTGCATTCCAGATCTTAACAACCCTCTGTGTGAAAAAATTTCTCCTCATTTCCCCTTTAGTTCTTTTGCCAATTATTTTAAATCTATGACCTCTGGTTACTGACCCACTTGACAGAGGAAAAAGTTTCTCCCTACTTGCTCTATCAAAACCCCTCATAATTTTGAATGCCTCTATTAGGTCTCCCATTAACCTTCTATGCTCTAAGGAGAACAATCACTGCTTCCCCAATCCCTCCACATAACTAGAAGTCCCTCATCCCTGGTATCATTCTGATAAATCCCCTCTGTACCTTCTCCAAGGCCTTGACATCCTTTCTAAAATATGATGTCCAGAATTGTACACAATACTCCAGCTGAGGCCTAACCAGTGATTTGTGAAGGTTTAACATGACTTCCTAGTTTTTGTATTCAATGCTCCTATTTACAAAGCCAAGTACCCATAAGCTTTCTTATCAACTTGCCCTGCCACCTTCAAAGATTTGTGAATATGCGCCCCCAGGACCCTCTGCTTTTGCACCCCCTTCAAAATAATATATAGAAACATAGAAAATAGGAGCAAGAGTAAGCCATTCGGCCCTTCGGGCTTGCTCCGCCATTCAAAATGATCATGGCGGATCGTCTAACTCAGCACCCTGTTGCCGCTTTTTCCCCATTTCCCTTGATCCCTTTAGCATTAAGAAATATATCTATCTCCTTCTTGAATACGTCTAATGACTTGGCCTCCACTGCCTTCTGTGGTAGAAAATTCCACAAGTTCACCACCCTCTGAGTGAAGAAATTTCTCCTCATCCCAGTTCTAAATGGCATACCCCGTATCCTGAGACTGTGACCCCTGGTTCTGGACTCCCCAGCCATCAGGAACATCCTCCCTGCATCTAGTCTGTCTAGTCCTGTTAGAATTTTATATGTTTCGATGAGATCACCCCTCGTTCTTCTAAACTCTAGTGAATATAGGCCTGGTCAACCCAATCTCTCCTCATATATCAGTCCTGCCATCCCAGGAATCAGTCTGGTAAACCTTCATTGCACTCCCTCCATGGCAAGGACATCCTTCCTCAGATAAGAAGACCAAAACTGCACACATACTCCAGATGTGGTCTCACCAAGGCCCTGTACAACTGCAGTAAGACATCCTTGTTCCTGTACTCAAATCCTCTTGCAATGAACGCTAACATACCATTCGCCTTCCTAACTGCTTGCTGCACCTGAATGCTCGCTTTCAGTGACTGGTATGCAAGGACACCCAGGTCTCGTTGCACCTCCCCTTTTCCCAATCTATCACCATTCAGATAATAATCTGTCTTTCTGTTTTTACAACCAAAGTGGATAACCTCACATTTATTCATGTTATACTGCATCTGCCATGTTCTTGCCCACTCACCCAACTTGTCTAAATCACATTGGAGCCTCTTTGCATCCTCCTTACAGCTCACATTCCACCCCAGCTTTGTGTTGTCTGCAAACTTGGAAATGTTACATTCCGTTCCCTCATCCAAATCATTGATATATATTGTGAATAGCTGGGGCCCAAGCACTGATCCCTGTGGTACTCCACTAGTCACTGCCTGCCACCCAGAAAAAGACCTGTTTATTCCTACTCTCTGTTTCCTGTCTGTCAACCAATTCTCAATCCATGCCAGTATATTCCCCCCAATCCCATGTGCTTTAATTTTGCACACTAACCTCTTGTGTGGGACCTTATCAAAAGCCTTCTGAAAATCCAAGTACACCACATCCACTGGTTCTCCCCATCTATTCTACTAGTTGCCTCTTCAAAAAACTCCAGTAGATTTGTTAAGCATGATTTCCCTTTCATAAACCCATGCTGACTTTGTCCAATCCCGTTACTGCCTTCCAAGTGTTCTGTTATCACATCCTTTATAATAGACTCCAGCATTTTCCTCACTACTGATCTTAGGCTAACTGGACTGTAATTCCCTGTTTTTTTTCTCCCTCCTTTTTTAAATAGTTGGGTTACATTTGCCACCCTCCAATCTGTAGGAACTGTTCTAGAGTCTATTGAATTTTGGAAGATGATCACCAATGCATCCACTATTTCCAGGGCCACTTCCTTTAGTACTCTGGGATATGGATTATCAGGCCCTGGGGATTTGTCAGCCTTTAGGCTCATTAATTTCCCTAGCACTATTTTTTTTGCTAATACTGATTTCCTTCAGTTCCTCCCTCTCACTAGACCCTTGGTTCCATAACATTTCCGGGAGATTATTTGTATCCTCCTTTGTGAAGACAGTACCATTTAGATTATACTGCTTCTCCACGTTGTTCCTCCTAAAGTGCATTACTTCATACTTAACCTTATTAAATTTCATCTGCCATGTGTCTGCCCATTTCACCAGTCTGTCTATGTCCTTCTGAAGTCTGCCACTATCCTCCTCACTATTTACTATGTTGCCAAGTTTTGTATCATCCGCAAACTTCAAAATTGTACTCCCTATTCCCAAGTCCAGGTCATTTATATATAACAAAAAAAGGAATTGTCCAAATATTGATTCCCATGGGAACCCACTGCACACTTCTCTCCAGTCTTAAAACCTCCATTCACCACCACTCTCTGCTTCCTATCCCTTAGCCAATTACGTACCCAAGTCACCACCATCTCATTAATACCATGTGCTTCTATTTTCTGAATAAGTCTGTTATGTGAGACTTTATCAAATGCCTTTTGAAAGTCCATATATACAACATCTACTGCACTACCTACATCAACCTTCTCTGTTACTTCATCAATCAGGTTAGTCAGACAAAATTTGCCTTTAACAAATCTGTGCTGGCTGTCCCTTATTAATCCACGCTTCCCCAAGTGAGAATTAATTTTGTCCTCTCTAGTAGCTGTCCCACCATTGACTTTAGACTCATTTAGCTGCAGTTACCAGGTTTATCCCTCTCCCCTTTTTTGAACAGGGATGTAACATTTGCCATCCTCCGGTCCTCTATTGAAAGATTGTAGTCAGAGCTTCTGCTACCTCCATCTTAGCTTCCCTCAGCAACCTAGGATGCATTCCATCTGGTGACTTGTTAACTTTGAGTAATGTCAACATATTTAGTACTGCCTTTCAATCTATTTTTATTCTATCCAATATCCCTAGGGTTCATTTCTAGAAGGATAGAATTGAAAACCAAAGAAGTTATGCTAAACTTGTATAGAACCTTGGTTAGATCGTACTTGGAGTACTGTGCCCAGTTATATAGAAAGGATATAGAGGCATTGGAGAGGGTGCAAAAAAGATTCACAAGGATGATAACAGAACTGAGGTGATATCCTTATCAGGAAAGGCTGAACAGACTGGGGTTCTTTTCTCTAGAAAAGAGAAGGCTGAGGGATGACCTGATAGAGGTCTTTAAGATAATTATGGTGTTTGATAGGGTAGACATAGAGAAAATGTTTCCACTGTGGGGAGATCCAAAACTAGAGGTCACAAATATAAAATAGTCGCTAATAAATCCAATAGGGAATTCAGGAGAACCTTCTTTACCCAAAGAGTGATAAGAATCTGGGATGTGCTACCTCAAGGAGTAATTGAGGCAAATAGCATAGATGCATTTAAGGGGTTAAGCTACATAAGCACATGAGGGAGAAAGGACTAGAAGGATATCTTGATAGGGTTAGATGAAATAGGGAGGGAGGAGGCTCGTGTGGAGGATAAATGCTGGCATAGACCAGTTAGGCCAAATGGGCTGTTCCTGTGCTGTAGTTTCGATGTAACTCGATGTAACCAAATAGATTCAGTCTTTGAATCCTCTCGTATATTGTCCCTTTGTAGAACTGTAATATTATCCTTGATCAATATTGGCACCCCACTCCTGTGTTTTTTCCGTCCCTATCCCTCCTGAATACATCATGGCCAGGAATGTTTAGATCCCATTCTAAACATTCCTGGCCATGTTTAAGCCAGGTCTCTGTTAAAGCCACTATATCATAACTACTTTCTAAATGGTAAAAAGTTAAAAACAGTGGCTGTCCAAAGGGACTTAGGGGTTCAGGTACATAGATCATCGAAGTGTCATGAACAGGTGCAGAAAATAATCAAGAAGGTTAATGGAATGCTGGCCTTTATATCTAGAGGACTAGAGTACAAGGGGGCAGAAGTTATGCTGCAGCTATACAAAACCCTGGTTAGACCGCACCTGGAGTACTGTGAGCAGTTCTGGGCACCGTACCTTCGGAAGGACATATTGGCCATGGAGGGAGTGCAGCATAGGTTTACTAGAATGATACCCAGATTTCAAGGGTTAAGTTACGAGGAGAGATTACACAAATTGGGATTGTATTCTCTAGAGTTTAGAAGGTTAAGGGGTGATCTGATCAAAGTTTATAAGATATTAAGGGGAACAGATAGGGTGGATAGAGAGAAACTATTTCCGCTGGTTGGGGATTTTAGGAGTAGGGGCCACAGTCTAAAAATTAGAGCCAGACCTTTCAGGAGCGAGATTAGAAAACATTTCTACACACAAAGGGTGGTAGAAGTTTGCAACTCTCTTCCGCAAACAACAATTGATACTAGCTCAATTGCTAAATTTAAATCTGAGATAGATAGGTTTTTGGCAACCAAAGGTATTAAGGGATATGGGCCAAAGACAGGTATATGGAGTTAGATCACAGATCAGCCATGACCTTATCAAATGGCGGAGCAGGCACGAGGGGCTGAATGGCCTACTCCTGTTCCTATGTTCCTATAACCCCATGTGGCAACTTGTGCTTGTAGCTCATCAACCTTATTTGTAACACTCCTTGCATTAACACACATGCATTCCAATGCCATGATAGTCAGCTTTGCTTTTTTCCTGCATCTAATTCCTGCTCTTTCTACACTATTCTTAGTTCTGTTCCTGTTTGTTGCTCCTAGTTTTCTATGCACCTTGTCTTTCCTCTCTGCTGCTGTGTACTGGTGCCCATCCCCCTGCCAATTTTGTTTAAACCCTCCCCCACAGCATTAGTTAACCTCCCCACGAGGACATTGGTCCCAACCCTGTTCCGGTGCAACCCGCCTGGGTTGTACAGGTCCCTCCTGCCCCAGAACTTATCCAAATGCACTCCCTGCTGCACCATTTATCCAGCCACTCATTCACCTGCACTATCTTCCTGTTTCTGTACTCACTAGCACGTGGCACTGGGAGTAATCCAGAGATTACCACCTTTGAGGTTCTGTTCTTTAAACTTTTTCCTTGCTCCTGAAACTCTGCCTGTAGGATCTCAATCCTTTTCCTACCTATGTCATTGGTTCCAACATGGACCATGACTTCTGTCTGTTCCCCTTCCCCTCACAGAATGTCATGCACCCTGTTCAGTGATATCATTTCCCCTGGCACTAGGGAGGCAACACACCATTCAGGACTCATGTCGGGAGTTGCAGAAACGCCTGTCTATCGAATCCCCTATAACAACTGTATTTCTACACTTCTTGTGCCTCCTGTGCAGCCGAGTCTCCCACAGTGCTGTGGATTTGCTCCTGACTGCACTCCCATGAATTGTCATCATCCTCACTGGTATTCAACACTGAATACCGGTTTGTGAGTGTCACAGTCCCAGGGGTTTCCTGCATTCCTGCATTGCCTGCCTGCTCCTCCTAGTCTGCCTGGTGGTCATCCACTCCCTCTCCTCCTGAACTATCTGTAGCTGTGGGGTGACCACCTCATGAAATGTGCTATCCACAAAACTCTCAGCTTTCCATATGCACTGTAGTGACACCAGCCACCCCTCGAGCTCAGAAACTTTGAGCATGAGCTTGAGCAGTTGGCAGCACTTCCTGCATATATGGTTTTCCAAGACACGCCAAGTCTTAAGTTGATAAAGCTGTTAAAAGAAAAAACATCTGGGTTTCTAAGTTTTATAAATAGCAACAAAGAGCAAGAAAGAAAGAAAGAACTTGCATTTATATAGTGCCATTCACGACCTCAGGACGTCCCAAAGGGCTTTACAGCCAATTAATTACTTTTGAAGTGTAGTCACTGTTGTAATGTAGGAATACAAAAGCAAAGAGGTCATGATAACCTATACACGTCCTTGGTTAAGCTACTGTTAGTTATCATGTCCAGTTTTGGGCACCTTACTTTAGGAAGGATATTAAGGGGATGGAGAGGATGCAGAAGAGATTCACCAAGATGGTACCATACATGAGAGGATTTAGTTAAAAGCGGAGACGACAGAATCTGGGGCCCTTTTCATTAGGCAGAGAAGGTTAAGTGGAGAACTGATAGAGGTGTTTAAAATTATGAAAGGTTTTGATAAGGTAACTCGAGAAAAATCATTTCCAATGGTCGATTAGTCAGAAATTAGAGGGCATAAATTTAAGATTATCACCAAGAAAACAAAAGTAGAGGTTAGGAGAATTCTTTACACAGAGGATTGTTAAGACATGAAATGACCTACCAGAACTAGCAGTGATGCAGAATCCATAATAGCTTTTAAAAGGGAAGTGGATAAATGTTTGAAATAGAAAAAAATAGAAGGGTTATTGGGGAAAGAGCAGGAGAATGGAACTAAGTTGATGGTTCTTCATGGGAGCTGCCATAGGCACAGTGGGCCAAATGGTTTCTTTCTGTGCTGTAAAATTCTACAGTATGAAATTCCAGTTCCAGTTTTAGTGGGAGGGCAGAGGTCGGTCG